>NC_041391.1:467707640-467769073 GCF_002162155.2 Triticum dicoccoides | reverse complement strand
AGGAGCGCGCAGTACTTAGGTTTTTTAAAATGTTGAGCGCGAGCGAAACACCCACTGGGCCAGCTAGCGGCAACCCGGCGGAGCCGGTTCATGAGCAGTCGGTCGTGCGGCTATTTTTTAAAGTGACGGGCCGGATTGATCGACCCGGCAGCCTTTTACTTAGTGTTTCAAGCGTGCAGGAGCTCCAGCCCGTTGTGCTTGCCAGCTGACAGCCGAAGCTGGGTCTATGGATTAGGGCGAAGTGGGGGCCGCGGCGTCCTTAGTGCATCAGGAATCACCAAGGAAGGCGGCGGGTGGCGATGGAGCCGGCCAGCCCCCGAGCCCCCGGGTCGAGCGAGTCGGACCGGTGGCCGGGTTCAGGAGCATAGTGATGCATAAAAGTAGGGACACAATAATTTGGTCGACAAAAGGCAGCCCCCGAGCATCATTCGGGGACCCCATAGTTTCATACATTTACAAACGGCAGCGATACATACACTCATATGGCTAACTGTAAAACGGGCGGAGGAGTTCCGCGTTCCACGGCCGGGTCGTTTCTTCACCGGCGGCGTCTCTCTTGCGCTTGTTTGATTTGCCTGCGTCGATGAGGTAGTAGGCATTGCGATCGTGCAAGGCCCGACTCACGATGAACGAGCCCTCCCATGGAGGGGATAGCTTGTGCTGGCCGGTTTGCTCTTGGACGAGTCGGAGGACGAGGTCGCCTTCACGGAACGCGAGGTGCTTGATCTTCTTGTTGTGGTAATGCCTCAGGCCTTGCTGGTATATGGCCAAACGACTGAGCGCCAGAAGGCGGGTGTCGGTGTCAAAACCGGCGGATCTCGGGTAGGGGGTCCCGAACTGTGCGTCTAGGCGGATGGTAACAGGAGAGAAGGGACACGATGTTTTACCCAGGTTCGGGCCCTCTTGATGGAGGTAAAACCCTACGTCCTGCTTGATTAATATTGATGATGTGTGTTACAAGAGTAGATCTACCACGAGATCAAGGAGGCTAAACCCTAGAAGCTAGCCTATGGTATGATTGTTGTTCGTCCTATGGACTAAAGCCATCCGGTTTATATAGACACGGAGAGGGCTAGGGTTACACAGAGTCGGTTACAATGGTAGGAGATCTACATATCCGTATCGCCAAGCTTGCCTTCCACGCCAAGGAAAGTCCCATCCGGACACAATACGAAGTCTTCAATCTTGTATCTTCATAGTCTTGGAATCCGGCCGATCATGATAGTTCGGCTATCCGGATACCCCCTAGTCCGGAACTCCCTCAGTAGCCCCTGAACCAGGCTTGAATGACGACGAGTCCGGCGCGCATGTTGTCTTCGGCATTGCAAGGCGGGTTCTTCCTTCGAATAATTTATAGAAGATTGTGAACACCAGGATAGTGTCCGGCTCTGCAAAAATAAATTCCACGTACCACCGTAGAGAGAATAATATTACACAAGTTCAATCTGCTGACGTATTTTGTGGCGTGACGTCACACCATTACCAAGCCTTTACTCGAATTGTTTTTATTGTATCACCTCAGCGCATCTAGCGAGGCGGTTTCCTTGGCACGTCTTGTCGAAGCAGAGATCATGTTTCCCTTATTCCGGGATTCCCATCAATACGGACGTGGGTAACCCAACCGCGCCATTGATTGTGACGCTTGGGAGATAAGCGAGTTTTACCATGCCGGTGGGGACACATGTTTTTGTCCGCCCATATAAGGGGATAAAGATCCAACCCTTTTACCTGCGCCTTCTTCCTCCTTGGATTATCCATCTCCGCGAACTCGAGCTCCAGCGTCCAAGTCCGCACTTCTCACCTCAACCTTCTCCAACTATGTCCGGAGCAGGAGGCAAGTGGATGGCCTCCTCCGTCACGGAGGGGTAGATCCAGAAGCTGCGCGACGCCGGATATTTGTCCAGCGACATCGCGCACCGGCTCCCCGACGAGGGAGAGCTCATCCCCACCCCCAGGCCCCATGAGAGGGTAGTATTTCTTCCCCATTTCCTCCGCGGACTGGGCTTCCCACTTCATCCCTTTGTCCGGGGGCTCATGTTCTACTACGGCCTAGATTTCCATGATCTGGCCCCGAATTTCATCCTCAACATCTCGGCGTTTATCATCGTGTGCGAGGCCTTCCTCTCGGCTTGTGGCTCAAGACCTTCAGTGTCAAGCCGAAGGTTGTGAAGGGCAGCCAAGCGGAGTGCGGAGGCGCCATGGTGGGCAGGATGTCCCACGTTACGTGGCTGGAGGGCACTTTTGTGGAAACCATCAAGGGGTGGCAATCAGGGTGGTTCTACATCACCGAGCCGCGTGACCCTGATTGGGGAGCGGCCCCCGAATTCGGACCCGGCATCCCTACACGGCTCACCTCCTGGAAAGAGAGTGGCCGGATCTGGGGCGATTCGGAGGAGCTGACCGGACTCCAAGCCTGCATCCAAAAGCTGGTGGACAAGAATCTCAAGCTTGTCAACGTAGTCCAGGTCATGCTCATCCGCCAGATTCTCCCGTGCCAACGACGGGGCTTCAACATGTGGGAGTTCGATCCGGAGCAGCACCAGACTCTGATCGGCTCTTTGACACTACGTACAAAGATGTCTGGAAGGTGCTGTTCAAGGGCGCCGAGGCTCCCGCATCCGCTACCGAAGATCGCGGATTCCGCTCGCGGCGTCCAGCTGACGAGGTAAGTGATTTTGCCCTTTGTTTTCCATAGTTTGACTCTATGCGGGATCTAAACTCCCTTTACCTTTGACAGGACTGGTTAGCGAAGGCCGAACGGACTATCTGTCCAGCCCCATTGCCAGAGGACCCAGCGGACGCCCGCCTAACGGGGCTGCTGGCTCCGGCACCCCACGTGGTGCCGGAGAAGAAGGCCAAGAAGAAGGCCACGGGGACTCAGAAGAGTTCCCGTTTTCAAGTGCTATCTGATGATGAATCCAAGGCCGACTCCTCCCACCAAGGCGATGAGGAGAAGAAGAAAGCCTCTCCCCCAGCGGGGGGAGGGAAGAAAAGGAAGGCCTCCCCAACAAGGGAGGTCGAAGGGTCCAAGAAGGGAAAAACTCTTCCCCCGAACTGCTTTGCCAACGCCAGTGACGACGACGAGGATTGGCCTCCAAGGGCCAAGCCCCTGGCGAGATCGTAAGTATCCGGACTCCCGAATAACTTCAAGGTTTTTCCTTTTCGCCACATAATGTCTTTCTAATGCCGCATACAACCCTGCAGTCTGCCCAAGGATGATCTTCCCGCTTCGTCGAGCGGGTCCTTAGGTGCGTCGGATATGGATTCTCTTCCGACTGCCTCCACCCCCGTGACATGGATAATGCCGAGGTGGGATCCCAGGAAGGGACCCACCAGGAGGAGAAGGCCCCGGAGGTGTCACAGGACAACCTCCCGGACTTTGCACCGGACTCGGCCCCGGAACCCATAGTGGCTCCGGAGTTCGGCGGGTGACCCCTTCGTGAGAAGGGCAAGACCGTGACGCCGGCAGCCTCCGTCCAACCGGAGGCGCCGGATAGCTTGCTGGAGGCGCTTAATGGCGCCTCCATCGAAGAGGAACACCACACCATTATGAGTTCGGTGATTCAGAAGGTGCAGCTTGCCAAGAGCGGGCTGACCGAAGCCTGTAGCAGCCTTCTATCAGGCTTTGAGGTAAGAATTTTGATATATGTAAAATAGTACCGCATAGACAGTAGCCCCTAATGCTCGGTTCGGTGTTCGGAAAGAAAAGCCGGACTAAGGATCTAAAAAGATATACGCAGGAGTCATAAAAAATATGTCAATATGGGATTGCAGGCTGTGCTGCTGATCTCTGCCGCACTGACTGCGGAGGTCAATACTTTGAAGGAAAACCTAGAGCGGTCCGAGAACGAGCTCGGCCGTGCCAAGAAGCAGCTCGAGGACAAGGAAGGTGAGTAACACCTTATTAAAATTGTACCTTACAGAAAAGGATTTTGGTTGCAAAAAGAATGACAAGGATAACATGGGTATTGCAGGGGCCACTAACGAGGTGGCGACCCTGAAAGAGGCGGTGGCCGCGGCCGAATGTAATGCGGCCGCGGAGTGCACCGAGCGAGAGAAGCAGGAGGCGCGGGTGGCGGAGGTACAGCAAGAGCTCCAGGATCTCGTGAAAAAACATGAGAGCCTAGAGCGTGACTCGAAGACTCGAGAGTCTGAGCTTGCAACGGCTCTTGAGAGTGCCAAAGCCGCTAAGGCCGAAGCCTACAAGGCCCTCCAGGAGATTGAGGCGGTGAAGAAAATAGCAGCGGGTAAGGCATTTTTCATGCAAAGTAAGCATGTGAGTGTTAATTACCTGTTGCTTACCCGAATTCGGAGCTCTCCAGGAGCGTTCGCAGATCTTCCTCGCAGCGTGTCCGATGCTGCCGCATTCTACTGGACCGAGGAGGGGAGCTCGACGGAGAAGGTCTTCTGGTCTCATTATGCTGAGGCCGGACATCCGGTGCCCCTTAGCGACCAGCTAAAGCAGCTGGTCGAGCTCCACAAGGCGGCCGAACAGGCCATGAAGGGCCTCATAGTTCGGTTGTGGCCTAAGGAGGCCATGCCTAGGAGCTACTTCGGCCTGGTGCGGCGGCTGGTGGATGCGTGCCCATGGGTTGAAGTCATCAAGCACTCCGCCTGTATTGAGGGTGCCCGTCGGGCCCTTGCCCGCGCAAAGGTGCACTGGGGCAAGATGGATGCCCAGAAGCTTGTGACGGACCCGCCACCAGAGGGCAAGGAGCATCGCACGCCCGAGATGTATTATAAGAGTGTGCTGAAGGGTGCCCGCACTATTGCGGGGGAGTGCTCCAAAGATGTAATTTTTTAGTAGACTCGCATTTTGTTATCCTGTGCGCTGAAAACTTAGATCATATGCGCTAAGCAACGCTTGTTAATTTAAAATATTACCTTCTGTGTGGCTGTTTATCAAATTGAGAGATGGCAAGTCGTCGGCTTCAGCCCCCATGCCACGAGTGCTGGGGTGTTCGGGATAAACTTGAGCACTCTTGTTCCCATTTTTGGGTCCATCTAGGGAGGTGCTCAACACAGCGAACAAGGCAACCGGACTTATAATGCTTGAACACTCTCACTTAGCCATAGAATTCTATAATTTTAAATTTCAGCGAAGCCCCTAGTCTTCGAAAGGCCGAATTTGGGGCGCTATCCACGCCTGGGCCGGACAAGATCCGGCTCCTTGCTCTAAGCGGCATAAGTCTTTAAGGACTCGCAAAAAACCTCTCGAACAGCGACCGGCTCTCGCCTCATCATGACGGTCAGTTTTAGCTTTCTCCACTGAGGCGTTAACCCAGCTCAACTGGGGCGCAATCGCAGTGGTTCTCCCAGTGCTACCTTAGCCGATACAACGGAACGTAAGGTACCAAAACGTGGGAGCCGGGCAAACCCAACTATTGACCCAAGACATGATTCGGAGCCGATGCATATAGTGCTATAAGTTCGGGGTGCCGCACTTGTGAAAGTGTTCGGACTTATCACACCATGATGCGGGAAACATAAGCCCCTGGTGTATTTTAGCCGTACCAAAGTGTACGGATGCAACATGCCATAAATGAACATATGTATAAAAAGGAAATGCAATTATAAGCAAAAAGGTGCTGCATTGTTTATTTAAGAAAGACCGCTGTAAATGCAGACCGATACAAATGGTGTGATAAGCAAGGGATGGGACTGTTAAACATGTCCCCCTCCAGGGGTAGGCTGCCGAATGGTGTGTAAAACAGATTTAATGCTCGTAATGAAGACCACCTGGATATTCGTTGTAGCATTTATCCTTCACTAGTTGTTGCATCGTTAGTTCGGCAGGTCTGCTGCCGGACAGGGCCTCTGACGAACGGAGTCCTGTGGGTAAAAAAGGAAAAAGAAAAGAAAAAATAACGACACACTTGAGAGCCCCTGGTGTGGTTGAGCCGCAGTCTGGGCTTATCGTGGTCGTGCCCCTCTCCCCATGCCCATGGTATCTTCAGAGCGTAATGGTGTACGCGAAGGACCTGTTTTGACCTTTTACAGGGGCCGGGGTTGGGGCCGCACTGCTACGCGTGCTCGGAACGTGCCAGGTGGTCTTGTTGTAGGTTACTCCGGGCGCGCTTAGCTGTGTCCGGCCGCTTAACGGCCGGATTCGAGAATTGCCTTAAGAGGCTGCATTGTACTTCTGCCGCGAGAGCCGCTGTATGTTCCTCCGTTCGGAGAGAACGTTCAGTGTTTCCGTTGACCGTGATGACTCCTCGAGGGCCTGACATCTTGAGCTTGAGGTATGCGTAGTGCGGCACCGTGTTGAACTTTGCAAACGCGGTTCGTCCGAGCAGGGCATGATAGCCGCTGCAGAACGGGACTATGTCGAAGATTAACTCCTCGCTTCGGAAGTTATCCGGGGATCCGAAGACCACTTCCAGTGTGACTGAGCCTGTACAATTGGCTTCTACACCTGGTATGACGCCTTTAAAGGTCATCTTGGTAGGTTTAATCCTTGAGGGGTCTATGCCCATTTTGCACACTGTATCCTGATAAAGCAGGTTCAGGCTGCTGCCGCCGTCCATCAGGACTCTGGTGAGGTGAAATCCATCGACGATTGGGTCTAGGACCAATACGACGAATCCGCCGTGGCGGATGCTGGTGGGGTGGTCCCTTCGGTCAAAACTGATCGTGCAGGAGGACCATGGATTGAACTTCGGGGCAACTGGCTCCATCGCGTATACATCCCTTAGCGCACGCTTCCGCTCCCTTTTGGGTATGTGCGTTGCGTATATCATGTTCACCGTACGCACCTGTGGGGGGAAGCCCTTCTGTCCTCTATTGTTCGGCGGTTGGGTCTCTTCCTCGTCATCGCTATGCAGCCCCTTGTCATTGTTTTCGGCAATTAACTTGCCTGCCTGCTTGAATACCCAACAATCCCTATTGGTGTGGTTAGCTGGCTTTCCGGGGGTGCCGTGTATCTGGCACAAGCGGTCGAGTATTCGGTCCAAATTGGACGGACCCGGAGCAGTTCTTTTGAATGGCTTTTTCCGCTGACCGGGTTTAGAGCCTCTGAATCCGGCGTTGACTGCCGTATCCTCACTATTGTCGCCGTTAATGCGGCGTTTGTTTTTGTTACGACGCGACCTGCCACTACGGTCCTTGATGTCCGGACTGCCAGAATTTTTGCTGAGGTTGTTGCTGCGTGCTAGCCAGCTATCCTCACCCGCGCAGAAGCGGGTCATGAGTGATGTGAGGGCTGCCATGGATTTCGGCTTTTCCTGTCCCAGGTGCCGGGCAAGCCACTCGTCGCGGATATTATGCTCGAAGGCCGCGAGGGCCTCCGCATCCGGACAGTCGACGATTTGGTTTTTCTTGGTTAAGAACCGTGTCCAGAATTGTCTGGCTGATTCGTCTGGCTGCTGAATTGTGTGGCTTAGGTCATCAGCGTCTGGTGGGCGCACATACGTGCCTTGGAAGTTATCGAGGAATGCGGCTTCTAGGTCTTTCCAACTCCCAATTGACTCTACTGGCAAGCTGTTAAGCCAATGTCGGGCTGCTCCTTTAAGCTTGAGGGGGAGATATTTGATGGCGTGAAGATCGTCACCGCAGGCCATGTGGATGTGCCATCGTAAGATTCGATATTCACGGGTTTAAACCCTTCGGGGATCTGATGATCCATTACTTCATCTGTGAAGCATAGTGGGTGTGCGGCGCCTCTGTACTGGGCGATATCACGACGGAGCTCAAAAGAGCTTTGTCTGTTTTGTTCGGCCCGGCCGGACTTACTGTGTCCGGCGCGACGGTTGTCGTCACGTACCGTGGGGCGCCCACGCGATCCATAGATCGATCTTGATTGTCTTGTCTTATCCTCCAATATATCTTGTAAGTCCGGAGCGTTCCCCTGTGGCCTTGTGCTTTTCGAGCGATGCCGGGGTACGGGTCTAGTGAAGGGCCTAGAGGCCTCTCTGTCGCGACCACGGGGTGGTCGGTCAGCCGTATTGTCTCCTGGTGATGCGGGTTCATACGCTTCCTCCTCTAATCGGGGGAGCATCTTGCGTTTAGGGTAGCTTTTGGAGGGGCGTTTGAGCTCATGCTCTTCGGCCGCGAGGACTTCAGTCCATCTGTCGGCTAGCAGATCTTGATCAGCTCTAAGCTGTTGCTACTTTTTCTTGAGGCTGTTCGCCATGGCCATAAGCCTGCGTTTAAAATGCTCTTGTTTGACGGGATCCTCAGGCACGACGAATTCATCATCCTCGAGGCTTGCTTCGTCTCCGGAGGGAGGCATATAATCCTCTACCTCTTCTTCTGCCGCTCTCTCATGAGGGATGGCGTCTCCATCCTCCTGCGCTAAATCTTGCTGGAGTGGGTTGTCTTCGGCACTGTCCGGTGTATTATTATCTTCGGTGCCGGAATCTTCATTCTTGCTGTGGCAGGATTTAGAGCGGCGCCGCTGACGCCGGCGCTTGGGCTGTTTCTTGGAGGGGTCATCCTCCGTTGTTCCTTCGCCATTCCCATCCTTTGGGATATCCACCATGTATATGTCATATGATGAGGTGGCTTTCCAGTGCTCGGTGGGCGCTGGTTCTTGGTCGTCTCCGGCATCGTCGTCCATACCGTCGATATCTTCGGAGTCGTAGTCTAGCATGTCGGTTAGATCCTCGACAGCGGCTACCAAGTGGGTGGTGGGTGGGCTTTGAATTTCTTCATCGTCCGCATCCCAACCGTCCTGACCGCAGTCCGGCCAGGGCTCTCCTGATAACGAGAGATACTTTAGCGAACTCAAGATGTCGCGAAAGGTGAGTGTTGAAAGATGTCCGCTACGGTGAACTCCATGATCGGCGCCCAATCGGATTCGATCCGAGGGGGCGCGGGAGGTTCGGAGTCCGGCGAGGAGTCCGGCACCTCGGAGTCACGAGCTTTATGAGGGACAAGGTTAGTGTTCGGCTCTATCTCCGTAGAGGTTGCAGCCCCCGAGGCGGTGTCTAGCCATCCGTCCTCGGTCTGCGCAACCTGCTCCGAATTGAAGATCAGAGCGGGTTCGAGTGCGGCCTCCAGGGTATTGTCCGGCTGTAGAGCTAAATCATGCTTGCCGTGACAGTGCGGCACGCTCGGCTGTGGCTCGAATCCATCGAGTATCAAGTCCCCGCGGATGTCAGCCGTGAAGTTCAAACTTCCAAATCTGACATGACGACCAGGGGCGTAGCTTTCGATCTGCTCCAGATGGCCAAGCGAATTGGCCCGCAGTGCAAAGCCGCCGAATACGAAGATCTGTCCGGGGAGAAAGGTCGCACCCTGGACTGCGTTGTTGATGATGGTCGAAGAAGCCATCGAGCCTATCGGTGACGACACAGAGGAACTCTCAATGAAAGCACCAATGTCGGTATCAAAACCGGCGGATCTCGGTAGGGGGTCTCGAACTGTGCGTCTAGGCGGATGGTAACAAGAGACAAGGGACACGATGTTTTACCCAGGTTCGGGCCCTCTTGATGGAGGTAAAACCCTACGTCCCGCTTGATTAATATTGATGATGTGTGTTACAAGAGTAGATCTACCACGAGATCAAGGAGGCTAAACCCTAGAAGCTAGCCTATGGTATGATTGTTGTTCGTCCTATGGACTAAAGCCATCCAGTTTATATAGACACCGGAGAGGGCTAGGGTTACACAGAGTCGGTTACAATGGTAGGAGATCTACATATCCGTATCGCCAAGCTTGCCTTCCACGCCAAGGAAAGTCCCATCCGGACACGGGACGAAGTCTTCAATCTTGTATCTTCATAGTCTTGGAATCCGGCCGATCATGATAGTTCGGCTATCTGGACACCCCCTAGTCCGGAACTCCCTCAGCGGGCTTCTTCGAGTAGGTCAACGCCGTCTTCATGGGCTTCTTTGGCTTCGGCTTTAGTGTACATCATGACACGCGGCGAGTTGAACTCGATGTCGGTCGGGATGACGGCTTCGGCTCCATAGACGAGGAAGAACAGGGTGAACCCGGTCGACCGATTCGGCGTGGTTCAGAAACTCCAAAGGACGGCCACCAACTCATCGGGCCAGCTGCCGGGTGAGCGGGTGAGTGGCTCGACGAGCTGCGGCTTGATGCCGGACAGAATGAGGCCGTTGGCCCGCTCGACCTGCCCGTTGGACTGCGGGTGTGCGACGGAGGCCGAGTCAAGGTGGATGCCGGAGATGGAAGAGTATTGCTCGAGCGCGCCCTTGGCGAAGTTGGTGCCATTGTCCATGATGCTGCTGCTCGGCATGCCGTAGCGAACCGCGATGTCTTTGATGAACCGGACGGCTGTTGGCCCGTCCAGTTTCTTGATTGGCCTTGCTTCGATCCACTTGGTGAACTTGTCCACCGCCACCAGCAGATGCGTCATGCCGCCTCAAGTGGTTTTGAAGGGTCCCACCATGTCGAGTCCCCAGACCACGAAGGGCCAGGCGATCGGAATGGTGCGGTGTGCTGACGTTGGCTGGTGGTTGTGCTTGCTGAAGCGCTGGCATCCCTCACACTGGAGAACGAGCAACTCGGCGTCTTGGTGGGCCATGGGCTAGTAGAAACCGTGGCGGAAAGCCTAGGCCACCAGGGATCGCGACACGGCATGGTGCCCGCATTCGCCCTGGTGTATGTCGAGGAGGATGTCGACGCCCTGGTCCTGCTCGACGCAGCGCTGGAACACGCCAGTGGAGTTGCGCTTGACGAGCTCGTTGTTGATGATGCTATAGGCGGACGCCCGACGCTGCACTTGCCGGGCGTCGGTTTCATCCATGGGGAGAACCCCATTCTCCAGGAATTTTGAGGTTGGCAGGGCCCCAGACGGAGCCGTCACCACGGCGAAGACAGCCACCAGGGTGGGTTCCGAGTCGGCAGCCCCCGGGCCGGGTTGAGCAGTCCCCGGGTCAGGGATGGTGACGGCCGGGTCCAGGGCGATGGTGGCCGGGTTGAGCTAAGCAGCCCCTGGGCCGGGGTCGGTAGTCCCCGGGCTGGGTTCAGCAATCCCCAGGCTGGTTTGAGGTGCGGCCGAATCGTCTGGAACGTGGATGGACTCGGAGTCCGGCGACGGCTTGATGGACGGCTTGTGCAGGTGCTCGAGGGAGAAGCCGGACGGAATGGACTGCCGGGACGAGGCGATCTTGGCGAGCGTGTCGGCCGCTTCGTTCTCCGCGCGCGGAACATGGAGGAAATCATAGCCCTCGAAGGACTCAGACAACTTCTGGACGAGGAAGCGGTAGCTTGCCATGTTGGAGTCGCGGGCGTCCCACTCGCAGGAGCACTATTGCACCACCAGATCCGAGTCGCAATAGCACAGGATGTGCTGGATGCCGAGTTCCTTGGCAAGCCGGAGGCCGTGCAGAAGGGCTTCGTACTCAGCGACGTTGTTGGAGGCGGCGAAGTGGATCTGGAGCACGTAGCAGAGTTGGTCGCCCTTTGGGGACGACAGCACGATGCCGGCCCCTAGGCCGAGTCGCATTTTGGACCCGTCGAAATGCATGCGCCAGTGCGTCGAGTCGGGAGGCGGCGGTAGGTATTGGGTCTCGGTCCAGTCGGCCAGGGCCTGTGACTTGATCATGGTGCGGGGCTCGTAGACGATGGTGTGGCCGGCTAGCTCGAGCGCCCACTTGGCGACCCGGCCAGAGGCGTCCCGGCACCCGATGATCTCGCCGAGAGGGGCCGTGATGACGTGCTCTTGGAAGTACTGCTTCAGCTTCTTGGCGGTGAAGTACATGCTATAACACATCTTCTGGTAGTGCGGGTAGTTCTGCTTGGAGTTGGAGAGCACCTCGCTCAGGTAGTAGACCGGGCGCTGGACGGCTTGGATCTTTCCGTTCTCTAGTCGCTTGACCACCAGCACCGTGCTGACCGACCGTGAGGTCGCGGCTATGTAGAGCAACAACGGCTCCTTGTCAGCCGGTGCGGCCAGGACTGGTGCGGTGGAGAGCATGCGCTTGAGGTCTCGGAAGGCCTTGTCCGCCTGGTCGTTCCATTCAAATGGCATTGTCTTCTTCATCAGTTGGTACAGGGGTAGCGCCCTCTCGCCCAGCCGGCTAAGAAACCGTCTGACCGAGGCCAAGCAGCCGGTGAATTTCTGGACATCGCACAGCCGAGCCAGCTTGTGCATGCGCTCGATGGCCTTGATCTTCTCCGGGTTTGCCTCAATGCCACGCTCCAAGACAAGGAAGCCGAGTAGCTTTCCAGCCGGGATGCCGAAAACGCATTTCTCCAGGTTGAGCTTGACCTTGTATTCACGGAGGTTGGCGAATGTTTCCTTCAAGTCGTCGAGGAGCATGAGGTGCTGCTTGGTCTTCACCAGGATGTCGTCCATGTAAACGTGGATATTGCGGCCGAGTTGCGGCAACAGGCATTTCTGCATGCAACGCTGGAAGGTGGCGCCAGCGTTCTTCAATCCGAACGACATGGTGATGTAGCAATACACCCCAAAGGGCGTGATGAAGGACATCTTCAGGGCGTCGGTTGGGTCTAGCTTGATCTGGTGGTAGCCGGTGTAAGCGTCCAGGAAAGACAGGAGCTCGCACCCAAGGGTCGAGTCGATGACTTGGTCGATCCACGGGAGGGCGAACGGATCCTTGGGGCAGGCCTTATTGAGGCTGGTGTAGTCGATACACATGCGCCAGGTCTTGTTCTTCTTCAGGACAAGGACTGGGTTGGCCAGCCACTCGGGGTGAAACATTTCCATGATGAAGCCGGCCGCCAAAAGCTTGGCGACCTCTTCACCGCTGGTTCTTCTCTTCTCTTCAGAGAAACGTCGCAGGGGTTGACGGATAGGCTTGGCGTCCTTGCGGACGTGGAGTTTGTTTTCGGTGTACTTCCTCGGGATACCCGACATGTCCTTGGGGGTCCATGCAAAGATATCCCGATTATCACGAAGGAAGTCGACGAGCTCGCCTTCCTATTTGTTGTCGAGGCGGGCGCCTACGATAACGTACTTGCTGCAGCTGGGATCTTCTGGGTTCAGGTTCACTTTCTTGGTCTCCTTCGAGGGTTGAAGGCGGCTTCGTCGGCTGGCTCCTCGGTCAGGATCGACGCGGCCGAGGACTCGCCCGCCATGGTGACGATCCGTTCGAGTTGGCGCCGCTCCTCAGCAATGACCAGCGACTTGGCTAGCTTGCCACCATCTCGGGCGCACTCCAGGGACTTGCGGTAGTTGGTGGTGATGGTGATGAGGCCCTTTGGACCCGACATCTTCATCTTCAGATACGCGTAGTGGGGGACCACCATGAATTTGGCAAGCATGGTCGGCCCAGCAACGCGTGGTACGCGCTGGAAAGGTCCACCACCTCGAACCATATCTGCTCGCGCCGGAAATGGTTGCTATCGCCGAACAGGACATCGAGCCGGACCTGGCCAATGGGGAAGCAGGAGAGGCCGGGAACGATGACGTGGAAGATCGTCCGTGTCGGCTCCAGGTCCTTGGCCTCGAGGCCGATCTTGGTCATCGTGTCACAGTAGAGGATGATGATGCTGCTGCCGCCGTCGATGAGGACTCGGGAAAACTTGCATGTGCGCCACGCAACAATGGTGGGGTTGAGGACGAGGGCGTGATAACCCACAAGTGTAGGGGATCGCAACAGCTTTCGAGGGTAAAGTATTCAACCCAAATTTATTGATTCGACAAAGGGGAGCCAAAGAATATTCTTGAGTATTAGCAGTTGAGTTGTCAATTCAACCACACCTGGATAACTTAGTATCTGCAGCAAAGTGTTTAGTAGCAAAAGTGGTATGATAATAATAGTAATGGTAGCAAAAGTAAAGATAAATGTTTTTGGGTTTTTGTAGTAGTTGTAACAGTAGCAACGGAAAAGTAAATAAGCGAAGAACAATATGTGAAAAGCTCGTAGGCAATGGATCAGTGATGGATAATTATGCCGGATGCAATTCCTCATGTAATAGCTATAACATAGAGTGACACAGAACTAGCTCCAATTCATCAATGTACTGTAGGCATGTATTCCGCAAATAGTCATACGTGCTTATGGAAAAGAACTTGCATGTCATCTTTTGTCCTACCCTCCCGTGGCAGCGGGGTCCTTACAGAAACTAAGGGATATTAAGGCCTCCTTTTAATAGAGAACCGGAACAAAGCATTAACACAAAGTGAATACATGAACTCCTCAAACTACGGTCATCACCGAGAAGTATCCCGATTATTATCACTTCGGGGTTGTCGCATCATAACACATAATAGGTGACTATAGACTTGCAAGATAGGATCAAGAACACACATATATTCATGAAAACATAATAGGTTCAGATCTGAAATCATGGCACTCGGGCCCTAGTGACAAGCATTAAGCATAGCAAAGTCATAGCAACATCAATCTCAGAACAAAGTGGATACTAGGGATCAAACCCTAACAAAACTAACTTGATTACATGGTAAATCTCATCCAACCCATCACCGTCCAGCAAGCCTACGATGGAATTACTCATGCATGGCAGTGAGCATCATGAAATTGGTGATGGAGGATGGTTGATGATGACGACGACGATGAATCCCCCTCTCCGGAGCCCCGAGCGGACTCCAGATCAGCCCTCCCGAGAGAGATTAGGGCTTGGCGGCGGCTCCATGTCGTAAAACGCGATGAAACTTTCTCTCTGATTTTTTTTCTCCCCGAACGTGAATATATGGAGTTGGAGTTGACGTCGGTGGAGGTCCAGGGGGCCCTCAAGATAGGAGGCCGCGCCCTAGGGGGGGCGCCCCCCTGTCTCGTGGACAGCCTGTGGGCCCCCTGGCATTGATTCTTTCCCCAAAAATTCTTATTAATTCCAAAAAGTGCCTCCGTGGATTTCCAGGACATTCCAAGAATTTTTATTTTCTACACATAAAACAACATCATGGTAGTTCTGCTGAAAACAGCGTTAGTCCGGGTTAGTTTCATTCAAATCATGCAAGTTGGAGTCCAAAACAAGGGCAAAAGTGTTTGGAAAAGTAGATACGTTGGAGACGTATCAACTCCCCCGAGCTTAAACCTTTGCTTGTCCTCAAGCAATTCAGTTGATAAACTGAAAGTGATAAAGAAAAACTTTTACAAACTCTGTTTGCTCTTGTTGTTGTAAACATGAAAAGCCAGCATTCAAGTTTTAGCAAATACTATGAACTAACCATACTAACAATAACACTTAGGTCTCACAATTACTCATATCAATAGCATAATCAGCTAGCGAGCCATAATAATAAACTCGGATGACAACACTTTCTCAAAATAACCATAACATGATATAACAAAATGGTATCTCGCTAGCCCTTTCTGAGACCGCAAAACATAAATGCAGAGCACCTTTAAAGATCAAGGACTGACTAAACATTGTAATTCATGGTAAAAGAGATCCAGTCAAGTCATACCCAATATAAACCAATAATAATGAATGCAAATGACAGTGTGCTCTCCAGCGGGTGCTTTTAATAAGAAGGGTGATGACTCAACATAAAAGTAAATAGATAGACCCTTCGCAGAGGGAAGCAGGGATTTGTCGAGGTGCCAAAGCTCAATTTTAAAATAGAGATTGAATAACATTTTGAGTGGCATACTTTTGTTGTCAACGCAACAACTATGAGATGGCTGTATCTTCCATATTACATGCATTATAGGCAGTTCCCAAACAGAATGGTAAAGGTTTATACTCCCCCAACCACCAACAAGCATCAATTCATGGCTTGCTCGAAACAACGAGTGCCTCCAACATACAACAACCTTGGAGGAGTTTTGTTTAATTATTTTGATTCGCTTTGATCGTTTTTTATCATGTGACTGGGCATCCCGGTTACCGGCCCTTTCTCGTGAATGAGGAGCGGAGTCCACTCCTCTTGAGAATAACCCACCTAGCATGGAAGATATAGGCAGCCCTAGTTGTAACATGAGCTACTCGAGCATACAAAACAGAATTTCATTTGAAGGTTTGGAGTTTGGCACATAAAAATTTACTTGGAACGGCAAGTAAATACCGCATATAGGTAGGTATGGTGGACTCATATGGAACAACTTTGGGGTTTAAGGAGTTTGGATGCACAAGCAGTATTCCCACTTAGTATAGGTGAAGGCTAGAAAAAGACTGGGAAGCGACCAACTGAGAGAGCGACAACAGTCATAAACATGCATTAAAATTAATTCACACCGAATACAAGCATGAGTAGGATATAATCCACCATGAACATAAATATCATGAAGGCTATGTTGATTTGGTTCAACTACATGCGTGAACATGTGCCAAGTCGAGTCACTCAATTCATTCAAAGGAGGATACCATCCCATCATACCACATCATAATCATTCTAATAGCATGTTGGCACGCAAGGTAAACCATTATAACTCATAGCTAATCAAGCATGGCACAAGCAACTATAATCTCTAAATGTCATTGCAAATATGTTTACTTCATAATAGCTGACTCAGAAACGATGAACTTATCATATTTACAAAAAACAAGAGAGGTGGAGTTCATACCAGCTTTTCTCATCCCAATAAGTCCATCATATATCGTCATTATTGCCTTTCACTCGCACGACCAAACGATGTGTATCATAATAAGAGTGTACGTGCATTGGACTAAGCTGGAATCTGCAAGCATTCAACTCAAGAGAGAAGACAAGTAATATAGGCTCTAAGTTAAATAAACAATCATGCATATAAGAGCCACTAAGCATTTTCAATATGGTCTTCTCGACCCCCAAAGGAAAGAAAAGAAAATAAAACTATTTACACAGGAAAGCTCCCAACAAGTAAAAAGAAGAACTAGAAATCTTTTTAGGTTTTCATTTTAATTTCTACTACAAACATGGAAATTAAACTAACTAATTTTTTTTGGTTTTTCTTAAGGTTTATCAAACACACAAGAAGAAAACTAGAAAAAGAAATTTAAACTAGCATGGATAATACAATGAAAGAGTATGAGCACCGACAACTCCCCCAAGCTTAGGCTTTTGGCCTAAGTTGGTCTAGTACCAAGGAACGCCGCTACTCTCCCCGGTGTAATGGGAGGTGTAATCAGGATACCACTGGATGGTCATCTCCGGATCCCACTGGACGGATGATGCACGATAAGGGTCCAGTTCAGGTTCCGGCTCAAGTTCAGGTTCCGGAGTAAAAGCTTGAGCTCGATGGTTGTTCACTGCCTCCGGCGTAACAAGAAAATTTTCTGCAAGCAAATCAAACAACAGAGGCGCAGGCAAAATAATAATCTCAAAGTGTTTCTTATTAAATCTAAGTTTATACAAGAGCATCTTCTCTTCGTTGTCAACAATAAACTTGTGTGCTACCATGCTCTTGTAATCTAAAATGTGAGGAGGTAATTTTGTCTCCTCCTCCTCATGGTGCCTAATGGGTATCTGAAAATGTTTAGCAAGACGTGCAACATAGATACCTCCAAATATGGGGCCTTTTGTACGATTCAGGGCTAGTCATTCAGCAACGACGGCACCCATACTAAAAGTACTGTCCCCAAGCAAAGCATGTTGAAGAATGATAATATCGGGAACGCTCAAGTTTCCACTATTTCCACGAACAATCAAGCATATACTAGCAAATATAGAAAAATAGCGTAACACGGGCAAGTGTATGCTAGAGACCTTCGCCTCGGAGCCCTTCTTTGGCTCCTCTACAGCAATAGTATTAACAAAGCCACCCACATCTTCACGATGGGGTTCATCTAACTCTCCCTCATAAGGTATCCTACATACCGTTCAAAAATGACGTAAAGACAATTCTTTGAATTCATCATATAGATGAAATGATACTGCAGTCGGTGACTTCTTAGGATAATAATAAAAGTTTTGCACGAAAGTATTGGTAAGTAAGAGATACTGATTGATTCAGTCGTTGATGAAACCGGTGAGGCCTGCAGTCTCGATTAAAGCATAAAAGTCTTCATGAATTCTGGCTTATTTCAAGAAATCCTCGCATGGCCATTCACACGACCGTACTTCCGCTAAGCGAGGAAGATTATACTTGGCTTTTTCCTTCTCTTTGGCTTGTTTTTCCTCAGAGCTTTGGCTAGAAGAGCCCATAAAAAGTCTCCTCAACATTTTCTGAAATTTTAGTAACTTCAAAATAAAAGTGAATAAAACTAACAAGATTGATAACAACTACTCCTACAAGTGCCTAGAGCCTATATCATGCATTGGAATTGCTTGGGACCTCAAAAATTTAACATGCAAGCTCAAGAACATGGTCACCTATGCAGCAGAATTTGCAATGAATAAACCACTAGAACAAAAACTAATTGGACCAATGGAGGAGTCACATACCAAGCAACAATCTCCCAAAGCAGTTTTGTGAAAGGAGCTTTGAGCTAAGAGATCGAAACTCGCAGCAAAACGAGCTAGAACTCGTGCTTGAGCTGGATGGGGATTTTTGTGGGTAGAAGATGAAGTGTGTGGGTGTTGGCATAAGTGGAGGGGGGCCACCAGGGGCCTACGAGACAGGGGGCGCGCCCTATAAGGGGGGGGGGGCGCCCTCCACTCTCGTGGCCTGGTGCTTGCCCCTCCTGGAGTGTTTTCAGTGCCTAAAATCCTCAAATATTTCAGAAAAAATCATACTAAATTTACAGGGCATTTGGAGCACTTTTATTTTTGGACTATTTTTTAATGCACGGATAATTCAGAAAACAGACAAATAATACTATTTTTGCTTTATTTAATCTAAATAACAGAAAGTAAAAGGAGGGTACAGAAGGTTGTGCCTTCTAGTTTCATCCATCTCGTGATCATCAAAATGAACCCACTAACAAGGTTGATCAAGTCTTGTTAACAAACTCATTCCGAATAACACGGAACCAGAGAAATTTCGAATAACACTAAGTTACCTCAATGGGGATATGAAAATCCCCAATAATAAGAATATCATACTTTTTCTTGACAGTAGGAAGAGGAAATTCAAAACCTCCAAAAATAATAGTCGGAACTTTTTCAATAGAATTGATGCTATGAACTTGAGATTGTTTCCTCGGAAAGTGTACCATATGCTCATTACCATTAACATGAAATGTGACATTGCCTTTGTTGCAATCAATAACAGCCCCTGCAGTATTAAGAAAAGGTCTACCAAGGATAATAGACATACTATCGTCCTCGGGAATATCAAGAATAACAAAGTCCGTTAAGATAGTGACATTTGCAACCACAACAGGCACATCCTCACAAATACCGACAGGTATAGCAGTTGATTTATCAGCCATTTGTAAAGATATTTCAGTAGGTGTCAACTTATTCAATTCAAGTCTACAATATAAAGAGAGAGGCATAACACTAACTCCGGCTCCAAGATCACATAAAGCAGTTCTAACATAATTTCTTTTAATGGAGCAAGGTATAGTTGGAACACCCGGATCTCCAAGTTTCTTTGGTATTCCATCCTTAAAAGTGTAATTAGCAAGCATGGTGGAAATTTCAGCTTCCGGTATCTTCCTTTTATTTGTGATGATATCCTTCATATACTTAGCGTAAGGATTTACTTTCAGCAAATCAGTTAAGCGCATACGTAAGAAAATAGGTCTAATCATTTCAGCGAAGCGCTCAAAATCCTCATCATCCTTTGACTTGGATGGTTTAGGAGGAAAGGGCATGGGTTTCTGAACCCAAGGTTCTCTTTCCTTACTGTGCTTTCTAGCAACAAAATCTCTCTTATCATAACGTTGATTCTTTGATTGTTGGTTATCAAGATCAACAACAGGTTCAATCTCTACATCATTGTTTTTGCTAGGTTGAGCATCAACATGAACATTATCATTAACATTATCACTAGGTTTTATCATCACCTGATTGAGCTTCAGCATTAGAGATAGACATATCATTGGGATTTTCAGGTGTGTCTACAGTAGGTTCACTAGAAGCATGCAAAGTCCTATCATTTTTATTTTTCTTCTTTTTAGAAGAACTAGGTGCCTCTAAATTATTTCTCTGAGAATCTTGCTCGATTCTCTTAGGGTGGCCTTCAGGATACAAAAGTTCCTGAGTCATTCTACCAGTTCTAGTAGCCACTCTAACAACAAAGTCATTTTTATTATTTAATTCATCAAGCAAATCATTATGTGCTTTAAGTACTTGCTCAGCTTGGGTAGCAACCATAGACGCATATTTGCTAACGCGGTGAAGTTCATCTTTAACTCTAGCCAGATTATCACTTACATGTCCTATCTCAAAAGCATTATTCTTTAACTCTCTACCAACATAAGCATTAAAACTTTCTTGTCTATCCATAAATTCATCAAATTCATCTAAGCATGGGCTATGAAATTTAGTAGACGGTATTTCAACTTTATCATATCTATAGAGAGAATTTACCTTTACTACCTATGTCGGGTTATCAAGACAATGTGGTTCTTCAGGCGGTATATTAAGACCATGTATCTCTTCAATAGGAGGTAAATTCTTAACATCTTCAGCTTTAATACCTTTTTCTTTCATTGATTTCTTTGCCTCTTGCAAATCTTCAGGACTGAGAAATAAAACACCTCTCTTCTTCGGACTGGGTTTAGGAATAGGCTCAGGAGTTGGCTCAATTGGTTCAGGAATTGCCTCAGGAATTGGCTCGGGAAGAGTCCAATTTTTTTCATTAGTCAACATATTATTCAATAGTATTTCAGCTTCGTCAACTGTTCTTTCCCTGAAAACACAACCAACACAACTATCCAAGTAGTCCTTGGAAGCATCCGTTAGTCCATTATAAAAGATATCAAGTATTTCATTTTTCTTAAGAGGATGATCAGGCAAAGCATTAAGTAACCGGAGAAGCCTCCCCCAAGCTTGTGGGAGACTCTCTTCTTTGATTTGCACAAAATTATATATTTCCCGCAAAGCAGCTTGTTTCTTATGAGCAGGGAAATATTTAGCAGAGAAGTAATAGTCATATCCTGGGGACTACGCACACAACAAGGAGCAAGAGAATTATACCAAGTCTTAGCATCACCCTTTAATGAGAACAGAAATATCTTAAGGATATATAAATAGCGAGACTTCTCATCATTAGTAAACAGGGTGGCTATATCATTCAACTTGGTAAGATGTGCCACAATAGTTTCAGATTCAAGGCCATAAAAAGGATCGGATTCAACTAAAGTAATAATCTCAGGATCAACAGAGAATTCATAATCCTTATCAGTAACACAGATAGGTGAAGTAGCAAAAGCAGGACCGGGTTTCATTCTAGCATTAAGAGACTGCTGCTTCCATTTAGCTAATAATTTCTTAAGATCATTTCTATCATTGCAAGCAAAAATTTCCCTAGCAGCTTCTTCATTCATAACATAACCCTTAGGAACAACAGGTAATACATAATCATTGGGGGAACCTTCATCATCACTATCATCAATAATAGGTTCTTCAATATTTTCATTCCCCCTAACTCTAGCAACTTGTTCATCTAGAAATTCACCTAATGGCAAAGTAGTATCAAGCACAGAAGTAGTTTCATCATGCATAGCAGAAGTGGTATCATCAATAACATGCGACATATCAGAATTCATAGTAGTAGCGGGTTTAGGTGTCGCAAGTTTACTAATAACGGAAGGAGAATCTAGTGCCGAGCTAGATGGTAGTTCCTTACCTCCCCTCGTAGTTGAGGGCAAAATCTCGGTTTTAGCGTCTTTCAAGTTCTTCATAGTGATGAATAGATATAAATCCCAAGTGACTCAGAAAATAGAGCTATGCTCCCCAGCAATGGCACCAGAAATTAGTCTTGATAACCCACAAGTGTAGGGGATCGCAACAGCTTTCGAGGGTAAAGTATTCAACCCAAATTTATTGATTCGACATAAGGGGAGCCAAAGAATATTCTTGAGTATTAGCAGTTGAGTTGTCAATTCAACCAGACCTGGATAACTTAGTATCTGCAGCAAAGTGTTTAGTAGCAAAAGTGGTATGATAATAATAGTAACGGTAGCAAAAGTAAAGATAAATGTTTTTGGGTTTTTGTAGTAATTGTAATAGTAGCAACGGAAAAGTAAATAAGCAAAGAACAATATGTGAAAAGCTCGTAGGCAATGGATCAGTGATGGATAATTATGCCAGATGTGATTCCTCATGTAATAGCTATAACATAGGGTGACACAGAACTAGCTCCAATTCATCAATGTAATGTAGGCATGTATTCTGTAAATAGTCATACGTGCTTATGGAAATGAACTTGCATGACATCTTTTGTCCTACCCTCCCGTGGCAGCGGGGTCCTTACGGAAACTAAGGGATATTAAGGCCTCCTTTTAATAGAGAACCGGAACAAAGCATTAACACATAGTGAATACATGAACTCCTCAAACTACGGTCATCACCGAGAAGTATCCTGATTATTGTCACTTCGGGGTTGTCGGATCATAACACATAATAGGTGACTATAGACTCTCAAGATAGGATCAAGAACACACATATATTCATGAAAACATAATAGGTTCAGATCTGAAATCATGGCACTCGGGCCCTAGTGACAAGCATTAAGCATAGCAAAGTCATAGCAACATCAATCTCAGAACAAAGTGGATACTAGGGATCAAACCCTAACAAAACTAACTTGATTACATGGTAAATCTCATCCAACCCATCACCGTCCAGCAAGCCTACGATGGAATTACTCACGCACGGCAGTGAGCATCATGAAATTGGTGATGGAGGATGGTTGATGATGACGACGGTGACGAATACCCCTCTCCGGAGCCCCGAACGGAGTCCAGATCAGCCCTCCCGAGAGAGATTAGGGCTTGGCGGAGGCTCCGTGTCGTAAAACGCGATGAAACTTTCTCTCTGATTTTTTTTCTCCCTGAACATGAATATATGGAGTTGGAGTTGACGTTGTTGGAGGTCCAGGGGGCCCACAAGATAGGAGGCCATGCCCTAGGGGGGCGCACCCCCCTGTCTCGTGGACAGCCTGTGGGCCCCCTGGCATTGATTCATTCACCCAAAATTCTTATTAATTCCAAAAAGTGCCTCTGTGGATTTCCAGGACATTCCGAGAACTTTTCTTTTCTACACATAAAACAACATCATGGTAGTTCTGCTAAAAACAGTGTCAGTCCGGGTTAGTTTCATTCAAATCATGCAAGTTAGAGTCCAAAACAAGGGCAGAAGTGTTTGGAAAAGTAGATACGTTGGAGACGTATCAGGGCGTAGCCACCTGGATTCGGCATGACAGCCGGGTGGTCCTCCCGGGACTAGGTGACCGGGCGGTCCGATCAGTGCATGAACTCTGGCTTGGCCGGGACGACGGTGTTCACCTCCTGCCGAAGGAGGCGCTCGCTGCGTTTGTCATCGCTGAGGCTGGTGAAGACAACGTAGGCGGCGTTTTGGTCCGGGTAGGCGTCATCGCGCATCGTGCTGCCGGTTGGAGGCGGTAGTGGAGGCGGAGGCGGCTGTCTCGCGCCTGGAGCCGGAGCCGAAGGAGGCGGGACGTCACCCCTCGTGATGCGCTTGGTGATGCCGCACTGCCGAAGTATGTGCGCGGATGGCCTTGCGTCGCTGTGGTGCTTGCAGGGGGCGTCGAGCATCTCTTTGAAGCTCATGGCGGGTTGCCACGCCGTCTTGCCGGTCTGCCGGTGCTTGGCTGCCGGGTCCGCCATGGGCTCGGTGGCCGTGACGAGCCAGTTGTCGTAGCATTGTGCCGGCTGGTCGGCCTTGCGCTTGTTGTTCTGCTGGTGGTGGTGCCGGCTGCTCTCGCCGGCCGGCTTCGGAGGGGGAACCGGCTTTGCCTTGCCGGGTTCATCCAGTGCCACCTGGATCTTCATGGCGGAGTCGGCATTGGCGTACTTGTCCGCCGTCACCATGAGCGCGGCCATGGTGGCCGACTCGGAGCGCAAGAGCTTGTGCTTGAGGAGGGTGTTGTCTCGGCACCCGTTGACGAAGTACTGGATTGTTTGGACCTCGTGGACGCCGTCGGAGCTATTCTGGAGCTCGGTCCAGCGTGCGAGGTACTCGCGGCCGGTCTCCGTCGGCCCCTGCATGCACATGGCGAGCTGGCTAGGGTGGCCGGATCACTTGTAGGTTCCCGTGAAGTTGCGGATGAAGGCCTGCTCGAAGTTGACCCACGTGTTGACGCTGCCCATCGGCAGACTGTTCAACTAGGTGCGGGCCGACCCTTGGAGCATGAGCGGTGCGTAGCACATGGCTAGTCACCGATTGTCGCCACCGATTGTCCTCTGGCTTCATGGTCCCATTGTACTTGGGGGTGTCGCGTGGAAGCATGAACCCTTTGGGAAAGGTCTCTTCCCGGATGCGTGGGCCGAAGCACGTCGGCCCAATGGCACCGCTTTCCTCCACCTCCAGGGAGTGAGCAAGCTGGTCGAGGCAGTGGCGAGCGTCGGCATTGTCGATGGCGCGTGCGCTGAGTCGACTGGCGACCGGGCCACAGGGGGGCCGGGTCGGTCGGAGCCGGACGCCGGCCAGGCTGGACGGGTCCGCACGGGTTCTCCAGGACGAGTTCGTCGCCCAAGCCGCCGGCGGCCCTAGCAGTCGGGTCGCGCTGAGTCCGGGCTCAGCCGGAATGCGCCTCCCCGGGCGGCGAGGATGTCATGTGCTGAAGTTCGCCGGTCCGCCAACGCGGGCGGAGCCAGATCCTGCCGGCTTGGCGAGCTGGTTGAGGCGGTCTTGCTGTGCGTTGGCCGCGTTGAGGAGGTCATGCATCCGCCCGATTCGCTCCTTCAGCTCGTCGCCCGTGAGCTGGTCCAGGTCGACTGCGGCCGCCTGGGTAGCGCACATGTTCTTCATTGGGGTTTCGTAGACGGTCAGGATGGCGCCGACGGCGCGGCCGATCGCTCCTCCCCGGGCTCGCACATCGGCGACCCGGCTTGGCTCGGCCGCGACGGGTGAGAATCCATTGGCGGCATTGCGCTCCAGTTGAGCGGCATCCAGGCGACGCTGAGTGGCGGCGAGCATCTCGGTCAGGTCCAGCATCTGCTGGCGCCTTTCCTCGAGCTGGGCTCGGGCCTCGGCGACGTTGGTGGCGTCGATGTCGGTGCCAATGGGGACGTAGAGGCTCTGCATCGCGGCGCGCAACGGGTTGGACGGCTCGGTCCGATCCACTGCGGCCTTGGCTTCGGCAGCCTTCCTCGTCTTGCTCGACGAGGAGGAGGCGTCGGTGCCGGTGACGAAGACCTCCACGTGGACATCCATTGCCCCGGTGGAAATGCCACCACCGAGGGAGAGGGGGGAGTCAGAGTAGCTGAGTACCTCGCTGGGATACTCGTCGGCCGCGGGCGCATCGAAGATGTGCAGCACGGCGAAGGAGGCGGCAAGTGCGTCGACGACGTCGTCCGCCAGCATGACGGGCTCGTCGGAGTCGGAGAGGAGCCCCGCATGAAGCATGCTCCCGGCCAGCTCCTTGAGCTGCCCCATGGTGGGCGCCAACTGTCGTGGTGGGCGCACGGCAGATGCCATGGGATGGATAAAGAGAGGAGGAGGCTCGAGGGCACTGGTGGGCTCCAGAGGCGGGGTTGGCATGAGCGAGCGCGAGACGCAAGACATACCCAGGTTCGGGGCTCTCCGGAGAGATAACACCCCTAGTCCTGCCGAGTGTGGTTTATATGTAACAGTACATGGTTGCTCCTGGAGATGTGTGGAGGAGGAAGGAAGGCTGGCCAAGGCTTAGTCTGCTCCTTCTCCTTGGGTGGATTCTACCGTTGGGTGGCTAATTTCTCTATCCTTGCTTGCTTACTCGCCCGTATGCATGAGGGCTCCTGGGGGGTTTTATAGGCCAACCCCCCAGGGGTACAATGGTAATGTTACAAATAGATGGGGACGGGTCGTCAGCGTCTGAGGACCCGGGCTGGGACCCGCTGGGGGCCTGTGGTTCGCCGGGTTCCCCTAGGTGCAGGCCTCGCATGCCTAGTGGGACTGTGCACCGTCTTGTCGATCGTCAGGGAGTGGCCGAGTCGAGTCGTGTACAGTGGTGCTCCGTAAGGTCGCCGCTTGCTGTCGTCAGCAGTGACGACAGGGACACTGTAGCCACGCAGGCCCTGGTCAGCGGGTAGGTAAGGGGCACTGTTTTCACGCTCCAGCTGACCAGAGGCATGGGCGGGGCACTGTTGTCTCGGTCATCAGTGGATGAAGACTCGTCCCATCGCATGACCTAGATGGGACGGGAGCTGACCCGTGGCTGGGTTGCAGAGCACCCCACGGGTGGAGCTGGCTTGTTGCGAAAGCCTTGGTTGCATCGGGTTCGGTTGTCTTGTACTGGTTATTGAGACCGAGTCGAGGTGCCTGGCCGTGTTGGAGAGTTCGGCCGGGTCGCTGATACGTCCATTTTGCATCATGCTTTTATATCAACTTTTTTTGCATTATGGGCTGTTATTACACATTATATCTCAATACTTATGGCTATTCTCTCTTATTTTACATGGTTTACCATGAAGAGGGGGGATGCCGGCAGCTGGAATTCTGGCTGGAAAAGGAGCAAACGTTGGAAACCGATTCTGCACAACTCCAAAAGACCTGAGATTCCACGAAACAACCTTTTGGATTTAATAAGAATTTATGGGCAAAAGAAATAGGCCAAGGGGCCCACACCCTATCCAGGAGACAGGGGCGCCCCCCCCCCCCTTAGGGCGCGGCCCCCTATCTCCTGGGCCCCCTGGTGGGCCTCCGGCGTCCATCTTCTGCTATCATCACTTTCCCTCTGGAAAAAATCGTGGGCAAGCTTACGGGACGAAACTCCGCTGCCACAAGGCGGAACCTTGGCGGAATCAATCTAGGGCTATGGCGGAGCTAAACTGCCGGGGACACTTCCCTCCGGGAGGGGGAAATCATCACCAGCGTCATCACCAACGATGATCTCATCGGGAGGGGGTCAATCTCCAACAACATCTTCACCAGCACGATCTCCTCTCAAAACCCTAGTTCATCTCTTGTATCCAATCTTGTATCAAAACCATAAATTGGTACCTGTGGGTTGCTAGTAGTGTTGATTACTCCTTGTAGTTGATGCTATTTGGTTTACTTGGTGGAAGATCATATGTTCAGATCCTTTATGCATATTATTACCCTTCTGATTATGAACATGAATATGCTTTGTGAGTAGTTACGTTTGTTCCTGAGGACATGGGTGAAGTCTTGCTATTAGTAGTCATGTGAATTTGGTATTCGTTCGATATTTTGATGAGATGTATGTTGTCTTTCCTCTAGTGGTGTTATGTGAACGTCGACTGCATGACACTTCACCATTATTTGGGCCTAGAGGAAGGCATGGGGAAGTAATAAGTAGATGATGGGTTGCTAGAGTGACAGAAGCTTAAACCCTAGTTTATGTGTTGCCTCGTTAGGGGTTGATATGGACCCATATGTTTAATGTTGTGGTTAGGTTTACCTTAATACTCCTATTTGTAGTTGAGGATGCTTGCAATAGGGGTTAATCATAAGTGGGATGCTTGTCCATGTTAGGGCAGTACCCAAGTGCCGGTCGACCCACATATCAAATTATCAAAGTACCGAACGCGAATCTTATGAACGTGATGAAAACTAGCTTGACGATAATTCCCAATGTGTCCTCGGGAGGTCCTTCTTCATTATTAGAATTTGTCCAGGCTTATCCTTTGCTACATAAAGGATGGGGCCACCTTGCTGCACTTTATTTACTTTATTTACTTTTTGCTCGTTACTATTTATCTTATCACAAAACTATCTATCACCTACTATTTCAGTGCTTGCAGAGAAAACCTTACTGAAAACCGCTTATCATTTCCTTCTGCTCCTCGTTGGGTTCGACACTCTTACTTATCGAAAGGACTATGATAGATCCCCTATACTTGTGGGTCATCAAGACTCTTTTCTGGCGCCGTTGTCGGGGAGTGTAGCGCTCTTGGTGAGTGGAACTTGGTAAGGAAACATTTATATAGTGTGCTTAAATTTTCTGTTACTTGTCACTATGGAAGCTAATCCTTTGAGGGGCTTGTTTGGGGTATCTTCACCCCAACCAGAAGAACAAAGATATGCTCCTCAACCTACTGAACCTTATGAAAATATTCACTTTGAGATTCCTTCGGGTATGATAGAAAAACTGCTAGCTAATCCTTTTTCAGGAGACGGAACATTGCATCCCGACTTACACCTTATCTTTGTGGATGAAGTTTGTGGATTATTTAAGCTTGCAGGTATTCCTAACGATGTTGTCAAAAGGAAGGTCTTCCCTTTATCTTTGAAGGGAGATGCAATGACATAGTATAGGCTATGCGATGATACGAGATATTGGAATTCTAAGCGATTGAAGTTGGAATTTCACCAGAAGTTCTATCCTATGCATCTTGTTCATCGTGATCGTAATTACATATATAATTTATGGCCTCGCGAAGGAGAAAGCATCGCTGAAGCTTGGGGGAGGCTTAAGTCAATGTTGTATTCATGCCCCAATCATTAGCTCTCTCGGGAAATGATTATTCAGAATTTTTATGCTCGGCTTTCCCTTGATAAACGCAACTTGCTCGATACTTCCTGTGTTGGTTCCTATATGCTGAAGACTGTTGATTTCAAATGGGCCTTATGGAAAGAATTAAACGCAACTCTGAAGATTGGGGTTCCGACGATGGTAAGGAGTCAGGTATGACACCTAAGTTTGATTGTGTTAAATCTTTTATGGATACCGATGCTTTCCGTGGATTTAGCTCTAAGTATGGACTTGACTCTGAGATAGTAGCTACTTTTTGTGAAACTTTTGCTACTCACGCTGATCTCCCTAAAGAGAAGTGGTTTAAATATAATCCTCCTGTTGAAGTTAAAGTAGTTGCACCCATTACAATCGAAGAAAAGACTATTACATATAGTGATCCCATTATTCCTACTGCTTATGTTGAAAAACCTCCTTTTCCTGTTAGGATAAAAGATCATGTTAAAGCTTCGACCGTTGTTCGTAAGAGTAATACTAGGACCTATACACCTCCTGAGCAAATTAATGTTGAACCTGGTATTGCTATGATTAAAGATCTCTTGGATGAGGACTTAGATGGGCATGTTATCTCTTTCTTGGGTGAAACCACTAATATTGCTAGACCCGATACTAAGACACGTAGGCCTGTTGTAGGCACGCTCGTTATTTCTGTTAAAATAGGAGATCATTGTTATCATGGTTTATGTGATATGGGTGCTAGTGCTAATGCGATACCTTATGATCTTTATAAAGAAATTATGCACGATATTGCACCTGTTGAATTAGAAGGCATTGATGTTACTATTAAGCTTGCCAGTAGGGACACCATTAAACCTATTGGGATTGTTAGAGATGTTGACGTCTTGTGTGGGAAGATTAAATACCCTGTTGATTTTATCGTTCTTGGTTCCCCACAAGATGATTTTTGTCCCATTATTTTTCGTAGACCCTTCTTGAATACTGCTAGTGCTAAGATTAATTGTGAAAAGAATATTGTCACTGTTGGCATAGATGGTATGTCTCATGAGTTTAATTTCGCTAAGTTTAGTAGACAACCTCGTGAAAGGGAACTATCTAGTAAGGATGAAATTATTGGTCTTGCTTCCATTGTTGTTCCACCAACTGATCCGTTAGAACAATATTTGTTAGACCATGAAAACGATATGTTTATGAAGGAAAGGGAAGAAATAGATGAAGTGTTCCTTAAACAAGAACCTATGCTGAAACATAACCTTCCCGTTGAAATTCTAGGGGATCCCCCTCCACCCAAGGGTGATCCCGTGTTTGAACTCAAACCATTACCTAATAATCTTAAGTATGCTTATCTTGATGAAAAAGAAATATATCCTATTATTATTAGTGCTAACCTTTCAGAAAAAGAAGAAAAAAGATTATTGAAAACTCTGAAGAAGTACCAAGCTGCTATTGGATATACTCTGGATGATCTTAAGGGCATTAGTCCCACATTATGTCAACACAAAATCTCAGTGGAGAAAGATGCCAAACCAGTTAGAGATCCTCAAAGATGATTAAATCCCAAAATGAAGGAAGTGGTAAGAAAGGAGATACTAAAGCTCCTTGAGGCAGGTATTATTTATCCCGTTGCTGATAGTGAATGGGTAAGCCCTGTTTATTGTGTCCCTAAAAAGGGAGGTATTACCGTTGTTCCTAACGATAAAGATGAATTGATCCCGCAAAGAATTATTACAGGCTATAGGATGGTAATTGATTTTCGTAAGTTAAATAAAGCTACTCAGAAAGATCATTACCCTTTACCTTTTATTGATCAAATGCTAGAAAGGCTATCCAAACACACACATTTTTGCTTTCTAGATGGTTATTCCGGCTTCTCTCAGATACCTGTATCAGCGGGGGATCAATCTAAAACTACTTTTACTTGCCCTTTTGGTACTTTTGCTTATAGACGTATGCCTTTTGGTTTGTGTAATGCACCTACTACCTTTCAAAGATGCATGATGGCTATATTTTCTGATTTTTGTGAAAAGATTTGTGAGGTATTCATGGATGACTTCTCCGTCTATGGATACTCTTTTGATGATTGTTTGAGCAACCTTGATCGAGTTTTGCAGAGATGCGAAGACACTAGTCTCATCCTCAATTGAGAAAAGTGTCTGCCGTCTTTTATAGGAGGTTCATTAAGGACTTTTCTAAAATCTCTAGGCCCTTGACTAATTTATTGCAAAAAGATATTCCTTTCGTCTTTGATGATGATTGTGTAGAAGCATTCAAAACACTTAAGAAAGCTTTAATCACTGCACCTATTGTTCAGCCACCTGATTGGAATTTACCTTTTGAAATTATGTGCGATGCTAGTGATTATGCTGTAGGTGCTGTTTTAGGGCAAAGAGTCGATAAGAAATTGAATGTTATCCATTATGCTAGCAAGACTCTTGACACTGCCCAGTGAAATTATGCTACTACTGAAAAAGAGTTCTTAGCAGTTGTGTTTGCATGTGATAAGTTTAGACCTTATATTGTTGGTTCTAAAGTTACTATTCACACTGATCATGCTGCTATTAAATATCTTATGGAAAAGAAAGATGCTAAGCCTAGACTCATTAGATGGGTTCTCTTGCTCCAAGAATTTGACTTGCATATTATTGATAGAAAGGGAGCTGAGAACCCCGTTGCAGACAACTTGTCTAGGTTAGAGAATGTTCTTGATGACCCACTGCCTATTAATGATAGTTTTCCTGATGAACAATTAGCGGTTGTCAATGCTTCTCGTACTGCTCCTTGGTATGCGGATTATGCTAATTATATTGTTGCTAAATGTATACCACCTAGTTTCACATACCAGCAAAAGAATAAGTTCTTTTATGATTTAAGACATTACTTCTGGGATGATCCACACCTATATAAAGAAGGAGTATATGGTATTATTAGACGTTGTGTGCCTGAGCATGAACAGGAACAAATCCTATGCAAGTGTCACTCTGAATCCTATGGAGGACACCACGCTGGAGATAGAACTGCACACAAGGTACTACAATCTGGTTTTTATTGGCCTACTCTTTTCAAAGATGCTCGTAAGTTTGTCGTATCTTGTGATGAATGTCAAAGAATAGGTAACATTAGTAGACGTCAAGAAATGCCTATGAATTACTCTCTTGTTATTGAACCGTTTGATGTTTGGGGTTTTGATTATATGGGACCTTTTCCTGCCTCCAATGGTTATACACATATTTTAGTTGTTGTTGATTACGTTACTAAGTGGGTAGAAGCTATTCCAACTAGTAGTGCTGATCATAACACTTCTATTAAAATGCTTAAAGAAGTTATTTTTCCGAGGTTTGGAGTCCCTAGATATCTTATGACTGATGGTGGTTCACACTTTATTCATGGTGCTTTCCGTAAGATGCTCGCTAAGTATGATGTCAATCATAGAATCGCATCTCCTTATCATCCGCAGTCTAGTGGTCAGGTAGAGTTGAGCAATAGAGAGCTCAAATTAATTTTGCAAAAGACTGTGAATAGATCTAGAAAGAATTGGTCGAAAAAACTTGATGATGCATTATGGGCCTATAGAACTGCATACAAAAATCCTATGGGTATGTCTCCATATAAGATGGTTTATGGAAAAGCATGTCATTTACCTCTTGAACTTGAACATAAAGCATATTGGGCTATTAAAGAGCTCAATTATGACTTCAAACTTTCCGGTGAGAAGAGGTTGTTTGATATTAGCTCACTTGATGAATGGAGAACCCAAGCATATGAGAATGCCAAGCTTTTCAAAGAAAAAGTCAAACGATGGCATGATAAGAGGATACAGAAGCGTGAGTTTAACGTAGGAGATTATGTGTTATTGTTCAACTCTCATTTAAGATTTTTGCGGGAAAACTTCTCTCAAAATGGGAAGGTCCCTACGTTATCGAGGAGGTCTATTATTCTGGTGCTATAAAAATCAACAACTTCGAAGGCACAAATCCGAGGGTGGTAAACGGTCAAAGAATTAAACATTATATTTCAGGTAATCCTATCAATGTTGAAACTAATATTATTGAAACCATAACCCCTGAGGAATACATAAGAGACACTTTCCAGAACGTTCCAGACTCCGAAAAGGCATAGGTACGTGGTACGGTAAGTAAACCAACTCCAAAACAACTCTAATAGCAATTTTTATCAGTTTTAGATTATTTAGAGATTTTAGGAAGAAAGAAGTAGTCCGAAAGGGGCAAGAGGCTCCCACGAGAGAGGAGGGTGCGCCCCCCCTGTAGGGCGCGCCCCCCTGTCTTGTGGGCACCTCGTGTGCCTCCCGGACTCCGTTTTCTTGTATGTTATGTATTTTGGTCGGTAAAAATTCATTATATATAATCCCGAAGGTTTTGACCACCGTATCACGCAAATATCCTCTGTTTTCGTTTCGAGCTGTTCCTGTTGCAGAATAAAGCAAGATGTCTTCTCAGGAATCAGTTGGGGAGAGCCGGGTGTCTCACCGAACACCAGGTCCAGGAGCAAATAGCGATGCCTACCAATTTGGACCATCAACGGAGGATGAGATGGAGGCTGATTTGAAAAGGATAGATGCCATGGAGGAAGATCAAGAAGTTACCTCTCATCTCCAAGCAGAATTCACTACGAGGGAACTACCTAGCCTGGCTGTCCCTACTTCGGTCACTCCTTCCAACCCTAGATTTCTTTCTTATGAAAATATGAAAAAGAGTTTTTCTTGTTCTCCAGAAGCTATGCAGCATCCTTGGGTAAAAGGAGCTTTGTCCGTTACAGGCAAGCTCCGTAAAGAAAATATGGACCTCAAACAACAAGTAAATAAGCTCGAGGAGGAGAACCGTATCCTGAAGGACATCATCGCCAAGAAGATCATAACACCAACCGTGAAGAAGGAGAAATAATCACATGGGTAAGGGCACTCCCCTTGGCAACTGCCAAGCTTGGGGGAGGTGCCCCGGTATCGTATCACCATCACACTCCTATCTTTACTGCTTTATTTAGTTCGATCCTTTTAGTAGTATCTTGATCTTTTAGTTCGAAGTTTTGATATCAAGTAGTTTTGAGTTTTTCATTGTGATCTCTTTATGTAATCGAGTCTGTGTGCTATCTATAATAAAGATTAGTGTTGAGTCAAGGGCTTTGCTATGTTGCTATGATCTTGAGAAAGTAGAAAGAACAAAAGAGTTCATATTGATCTTATGGATAGTGATAACTTCACACATAGAAAGTATGAGGCATAAAAATTGTTGAGAGTTGATGAACGTAGCCTTGGTCATTGTTGCAATTAATAGGAAGTGATAAGGAAAGAGGGGTTCACATATAAATATATTATCTTGGACATCTTTTATGATTGTGAAGCATTCATTAAGTATGACATGCTAAAAGAGTTGACGTTGGACAAGGAAGACAACGTAATGGTTTATGTTTTCCGACATCTCAGTTAAAGTATATTGTCATTGACCTTCCAAACATGTTGAGCTTGCCTTTCCCCCTCATGCTAGCCAAATTCCTTGCACCAAGTAGAGATACTACTTGTGCTTCCAAATATCCTTAAACCCAGTTTTGCCAGGAGAGTCCACCATACCTACCTATGGATTGAGTAAGATCCTTCAAGTAAGTTGTCATCGGTGCAAGCAATAAAATTTGCTCTCTAAATATGTATGACTTATTAGTGCAGAGAAAATAAGATTTGTACGAACTTGTTGTGGAAGTAATAAAAGCGACGGATTGCATAATAAAGGTCCACATACAAGGGGCAATATAAAGTGACGTTCTTTTGCACTAAGATTTTGTGCATCAACCCTAAACGCACATGACAACCTCTGCTTCCCTCTGCGAAGGGCCTATCTTTTACTTTATGTTTTACTTTATGCTTGAGTCAAGGTGATTCTCACCTTTCCCTTTTTATTTTTGTCCTTTGGCAAGCTTCTCATGTTTGAAAGATCATGATACATATATCCAATTGGATGTAAGTTGGCATAGGCTATTATTGTTGACATCACCTAAAGGTGAGTATGTTGGGAGGCAACACAATAAGCCCCTATCTTTCTCAGTGTCCGGCTGAAACTCCATAACCACAAGTATTGTGTGAGTGTTAACAATTATAGGGGACTACAAGATAGTTGAGTATGTGAGCTTGCTGAAAAGCTCTATTATTGACTCTTTCTGATGTTACGATAAATTGCAATTGCTTCAATGACTGAGATTATAGTTTGTTAGTTCCCAATGAAGTTTTTGAACCATACTTGACATTGTGAATTGCTTATTACTTGAACATAGGAAATCATATGAAAAAATCCATATATGTTGCTGTTATTAGAATGATCATGATGCTCTCATGTCCGTATTTTATTTTTATCGACACCTCTATCTCTAAACATGTGGACATATTTTTCGATTTCGGCTTCCGCTTGAGGACAAGCGAGGTCTAAGCTTGGGGGAGTTGATACGTCCATTTTACATCATGCTTTTATATCAATATTTATTGCATTATGGGCTGTTATTACACATTATATCTCAATACTTATGGCTATTCTCTCTTATTTTAAAAGGTTTACCATGAAGAGGGGGGATGCCGGCAGCTAGAATTCTGGCTGGAAAAGGAGCAAATGTTGGAAACCTATTCTACACAACTCCAAAAGACCTGAGACTCCACGAAACAACTTTTTGGATTTAATAAGAATTTATGGGCAAAAGAAATAGGCCAGGGGGCCCACACCCTATCCAGGAGACAGGGGGCGCCCCCCCCCCCTAGGGTGCGGCCCCCTATCTCCTGGGCCCCCTGGTGGGCCTCCGCTGTCCATCTTCTGCTATATCATCACTTTCCCTCTGGAAAATATCGTGGGCAAGCTTACGAAAGAAACTCCGCTGCCACGAGGCGGAACCTTGGCAGAATCAATCTAGGGCTCTGGCGGAGCTGTTCTGCCGGGGGTACTTCCCTCCGGGAGGGGGAAATCATCACCAACATCATCACCAACGATCCTCTCACCGGGAGGGGGTTAATCTCCATCAACATCTTCACCAGCACCACCTCCTCTCAAAACCCTAGTTCATCTCTTGTATCCAATCTTGTATCAAAACCATAAATTGGTACCTGTGGGTTGCTAGTAGTGTTGATTATTCCTTGTAGTTGATGCTATTTGGTTTACTTGGTGGAAGATCATATGTTCAGATCCTTTATGCATATTATTACCCCTCTGATTATGAACATGAATATGCTTTGTGAGTAGCTACGTTTGTTCCTGAGGACATGGGTTAAGTCTTGCTATTAGTAGTCATGTGAATTTGGTATTCGTTCGATATTTTGATGAGATGTATATTGTCTTTCCTCTAGTGGTGTTATGTGAACATTGACTACATGAAACTTCACCATTATTTGGGCCTAGAGGAAGGCATAGGGAAGTAATAAGTAGATGATGGGTTGCTAGAGTGACAGAAGCTTAAACCCTAGTTTATGCGTTGCCTCGTTAGGGGTTGATATGGACCCATATGTTTAATGTTGTGGTTAGGTTTACCTTAATACTCCTTTTTGTAGTTGTGGATGCTTGCAATAGGGGTTAATCATAAGTGGGATGCTTGTCCATGTTATGGCAGTACCCAAGTGCCGGTCCACCCACTTATCAAATTATCAAAGTACCGAACGTGAATCTTATGAACGTGATGAAAACTAGCTTGACAATAATTCCCAATGTGTCCTCGGGAGCACCTTCTTCATTATTAGAATTTGTCCAGGCTTATCCTTTGCTACGTAAAGGATTGGGCCACCTTGCTGCACTTTATTTACTTTATTTACTTTTTGCTCGTTACTATTTATCTTATCACAAAACTATCTATCACCTACTATTTCAGTGCTTGCAGAGAAAACCTTACTGAAAACCGTTTATCATTTCCTTCTGCTCCTCATTGGGTTCGACACTCTTACTTATCGAAAGGACTACGATAGATCCCCTATACTTGTGGGTCATCAGTCGCAGGGCCTGGCCGGGTTGAGCGACCCGGCCAAGCGCGTGCCTGCTTTGAGGGGCAACGCCGGCCCCGTTGTTTTTGAAAAGGATCCGGGTTCCGTTGCCTGCCCAGGGTTCATCCCCCCGACACCGCCTCCCTCGCCTGGCCTACTAGTCACCGGCAATTCCCCTGGCGCTAACCCTAACCCTAGCGCCCTCTGATCCCCCTCTCTCCCATGTCGTTCGCTCTCCCTCTGTTCTCCACCTCACCGAACGCAGTCGTCTCCACGCCGCTCTGGTCATGCGGCCACCCCCCGCGCCTCCTCTTGGTGTCCAGCCGTTCCACTGTCGACCGCTACTCCCTCTTTGACCACGAGCTTGAGCTCGGCGCCACCTCACCGAACGGATCGACGCCGCCTTCCCCATTCAGTCGTCGTTGTCTTCCTCTACTCCAGCCAGCTCTGCTGCTCCTAGTCCACTCGCCGGCCTCCATGAGTCACTCGGTGAGCCTCCTCATTGCTCCCTTCCCTCTCTTTCAAATTCTAGCTCGCTCGGTCGCCGTCCCCGCGAAGCCGGGCTCCGCCGTCCGCCATGGCCGGTGAGCTCATCGTTGTCGTGCCCCGTAGGTTCTTCTGTTGTTGCATGCGTGCTCGTGGCATTGCATAGATGCCGCCTGGGGCTATGCCTTGTTCGATCTTGTTGCACGCCCCCGTTTCCATCGTACCGGAACCACAGCCGCCGCCCAGCTCAACGTGGCCGATGACTCCGGCCTCCTCAGCTCCGGCTACTGCCATCGGATGACGCGTCGCATCGCTCGCGTCCGAAGGAGACTCACCGCGCCTGATTTGGCCCCCTGTACGGCACTTTCCGACGAGGCCGAGTGCCCTCCGCCGTGTTTCCGTGCTCGCCGGCGTTCAGCCTCCGTCCAGCCGATGTGGCAAGGCCATCCCCCACCTCCGGGTGGCTGACAGTGGGCCCCATGGGTCCTAGTTGACTGGGTTAACCCAGTCAACTGCTGACTGGGCTGCCCAGTGAAACTGACGTGTGGGCCCACTTGTTAAAATGTTCTAAAAATAAATAAATCTGCTAATTGAAATCTGTTGGTTAATTAGTAATTAGTTAGTCACTGACACCAGGGGACCACCCCTCTAATTAGCCTGTTAGTTTAGTTTAAATTACTGTTAGATTAACAGAAGCTGACATGTGGGCCCCCACTGGACCGACATGTCAGGTTTGACCCTGGTCAGCGAGTCTGCTGACTGCTAACATCATCCCCATGCAATGCTGACGTCATAATGAATTTTTGTTAATTTGAATAATTCCAGAAAATGTTATAATTTTTAGAAATTCGTAGAAAATAAACCATAGCTCGGATTGAAAAACTTTCCATATGAAAGTTGCTTAGAACGATGAGACAAACTCAACCGTGCCAGTTGTTTCCGTGTCGGGGCCCTCTATGGAGGTGAACCCGCAACTTTTAGCCTACTTCTGGTAGATGAATAGTGCATGTACACCGGTTAATAATTCCACCTTAAATCCTAAAATAACTAATATGACTTAGACATGTTTTTAGGTAACCCTGCACTACACGTTAGCATAGCATACTCTGTGTTGCATATGTTTACTGTGCATTTATTTGTTTCTTCCCCCTCTTCTCTCTGGTAGACCCCGAGACCGATGTTGACCGTGTGATCGACTATGTTACCGACAACACCACTGACGACCCTGCCTTTGCTGCTGACCAACCAGGCAAGCACCCCCCTTTGAACATTCTGATATCGCTTATTCTCTTCTCTCTTATGCTTGCATTAGAAATTGTTGCTGCTACTACATTACCTATTTTGATGCATAGCCTGATCTTGTAACCTGCTACTGTTACCTACCTGTTTATCCTAAACTGCTTAGTATAGGCTAGTTAAAGACCCATTAGAGACCCCATGTTGACCCAACTGTCCTGCTGGATTATCAGAAGACCTGACAAATGGGATTGAAGACCAGGCCCCGTCACCACACAACACTCCCCTTAGTTGTACGACACCGCAACATTACTATCGCGTGCCGAGGGTGATACCTCGTTAGCACTTCTGATGCTAACTCTTTGGAGTAGTTACCCGGTCGTGGTCATCGAGGGTGATTCCTCCTTTTTCACTTCCAATAACGACGCTGTCGTGCAACCCCTCAAGTGTGAACCTTGGGGGTGGTTCCTCCTACGTTCACCTTGATGATGACATTGAGTGGAATCCACCGAGGGTGATTCCTCAGGGTTCCCCCCTGGTGTTTGGACACACAGATACTTGGAATTTACAACTATTACTTGGAAAGGCGGGTCGACCCTAAGGGGTATCCGCGAGTGATGTGACCTGGAGGGTACCCGAGAGTTGAATACGAGGCGTGGCCGGACATTCTTAGCCCTTGCCGCAAGTACTCGAGACGGGGCGACGGGGTCACATCTTTCATGAGTCTCTACTCATGACCACACTACCAACACACTAATGGTTTGGATATTTGATCCAAGGGGCCTCTTTCCTGGTAGCACTAACCACCACACGGGAATAAGTATGGGCACTCTGCGTCGTACAATTCTTCCGACAACTCACTGATGTCAGCGACTGAGTGGCGCGCGTTGGGTTGGACTGGTTACGCCTTCGCTTGTATAAGGGATGCTAGGTCTGCTCACCGGCCGCATTCGCAACGCGCAGGATTGCAAAGGGCGATTGGCCCATGACCCCTTCGCATTTAGGATGTAGACTGGCGTTCTGGCCTCTCTGTTGAGCCTGGGTAGGACTACGACATGTTGATCGGCTGAGGCCGGTCATGACATGATGGTGTGTTCGGTCGGAGTTGATCGAGCGTGTCGGGTAAGTTGGTGCACCCCTGCAGGGAAGAAAACATCCATCGATAGCCTGTCCTACGGTAACGGACACTTGGAGTTCTATCCCGATCGATACAACTGGAACTGGATACTTGGGATGAGAAATGGATAGTATGGCTCTGGGATTGCTTTCTCGCAAGGAGTTGAGGAAGGATCTCTGGGCGAGGTTGATGACACTACTACTACCTTACTTTATGCTAGTCTGCACTCTTCTAATGCTGCAAGAGCGCTGAAGATGCTTAATATGCTAGTCTTCGATAGGACTAGGCTCTCCCCTCTATTCTGGCCTTTCTGCAGCCCAGTCCACATATACAACCTTCCTTTGATAATGTTGCATATGTAGTGCAGGTCCTTGCTTGCTGAGTACTTCGGATGAGTACTCATGTTTGCTTTGCTTTCTTTTCCCCTCCATATCCATTTGCTGCAACCAGATGATGGACCCCTAAGACCGCTGCCACCGCCAACAACTACTACTACCCCGAGGGTGCTTACTACCACGTGAAGGACGTTGACGACCAGGAGTAGTTAGGAGGCTCCCATGCAGGAGGCCTTGCCTTTTCGATCAATGTTGCTTTTGTGCTAGCCTTCTTAAGGCAACTTGTTTAACTTATGCCTGTACTCAGATATTGTTGCTTTCGCTGACTCGTTTGTATTCGAGATGATGTATTCGAGCCCTCGAGGCCCCTGGCTTGTAATATAAAGCTTGCATTATTTTAATTTGTGTCTAGAGTTGTGTTATGATATCTTCCCGTGAGACCCTGATCATGATCGTACACATTTGCGTGTATAATTAATGTACGATTGAATTGGGGGCGTCACACTTGTGCTAGGCGAGAGCAACATCTTTGGGCTGCAGGCAAGCAATAACATTTGTTGCTCTGAACCTAGGCCCTTATCTCCTCTTCTAGATGGAGCCGACTATAGATGGGTGAAAAAAGGGTGCGTATGCTAGCTGCTCAGCGGTGACCAACAGGAACACACCGTGGAGGCGGCGCGGTCAAAACAAATAAATTGTAGCTCACCATATTTCAGTTTCCTAGCACACGTGAAAGTCAGATGCAATAAAAAGTAGAAAAAGGAAGAAAATCAAATCTTATCAGATTTAATATATGTACAAGGCCCACACTATCTTTGCATTTACTAAGGAAACCCATCCATCAAGAGAAGTCCAAGGCTGATACCAAGTCAAAATCGGTCATCCAATTAAAATCAAATTCCTCGATTGAATGAGTCCTTCGATCCTAGGGAGCTTAGTGATATAGACGATTCTTGTCATGGTTCGGCTTCCCTCGCTGACTCGTAAGCTGTCGTGTCCACCTCTATCATGGTTTTGTCACGGTTGGTGTCCTCATGAAAGGACTAAGTCTGCAGGCCATCGCAACTAGGTGGTCGCTCGAGAGGGGTTGATCGGGATCGAAGGACACCAGCTTACCCAGGTTCGGCCCCTCGGGGTGGAGTTAAAGACCTACTTCCTGCTTGATTGATATTGTTGTAGATCTCGATTACAAGGATGTGGATTCGCTAACCTAGCTCTCGATTGATTGTAACTTCACTTTTCCATCCTAGGGGCTCCCCTTTATATAATAGGTCGAGTCCCTAGGCTTACAATTGTCTCTGGGTCATACTACAACCCGTTCAATACTCTGTTTCTTACTTGTCTTATTTTCCAAGCAAGGACAATCTTCAATCATGGGCCGTCAACGAGCCGGCCCGTCAAGCATCTCCATGAGATCTTCCAGGTCTCTGCCACATGGTGATTTGCCAGGTTGAAGTGACCCACGAGCCGGCATGCTCTGGGCTAGGTCATTTCCTCCGCCGGATCATAATGCTAGGAAATATCCCCAACAACCTCCATCGTGTCCTCCTCCTCAACGTGCTCCCCATACGCTACTTCGAGCTCCTCTTGCTCTGGCTCAAATGGGGGAGAAAGTGCTACGAGGTGGACTGGTTGCAGACAAGGACCCCTCCCCTTCCCATTTAGGTGATACCATCACCATCGATGGTGGTCCATATGGTGATTCTGTGAAGAATCATGATGGGGAATGTGAAGGTGTCCTGTATCAGGGGTCACTCACCACATCGTCTCCCGACCAGGTAGGTCGGGCCATGGACCCCATGTCGGTTCACCGAGCGGGCTACGTCAAGACGAACCATGGCGTGTAGAAGAGATATTTCCGAAGACTTGGCGCATACTCCAAGACATACATGTCTTCAACAACACAATTACCTTATATGTAGCCGACCTTCTAGTAACCCTAGCCCCCTGGTATCTATATAAACCAGGGGGTAGGGATCGTAGACGACATCATTGATTTCGTGGTAGATCAACCTGTACTTTGTACTTCATCCTAAATCAATGCAACACAAGCAGGACGTAGGGTTTTATCCCCTCACAGAGCCTGAACCTAGGTAAAATCCATTGTCTCTATTACCATCGTGTCAAGGCTACTAGCTCGGGATCCCCTACCCAAGGTATGCAGGAATCAACTTCGTCAGAATGGTCAGCGTGATTTCGATGTGTACTCATCGGCAATGGCCGAGGTGTGGTTTTATGGACTAAGGTTGTGCGGGTGGGAAGGATGGGGGAAAGAACGAGAAACCCTCGATGCATGAGGGAATGTGACTGTCAAAGTGGCGTATGGCCGACGATTGGACGTGTGGCCTCGGATGCGAGGAGGCAGAACAAGTAGATCGAGCGACCTACAACAGTCTATGCTAGTGCGCAAATTAATAACTAAAAATCACAGGCGAACTAAACTAGCAAAACACTGACTATGCAAAGCCCAAGTCCTGGGGTCAACTCCCAGGACACAAAACAATTAATTTTTCATGCCCGACTGCAATAAATGTACTCTGGTTCTTAAACTGTGGATAAACGTATGTAGTGTAATTTCACTCTAGCTCATTGTTAGAACATCCAAATTTAATGAAAACTAACTGAATTATAGTACATCGGAAACATAAGTTAATTGAAACTTACAGGAACTGTCTGAATTTCCCTCGTTTGCTGCAGTTCCAATTACTATGTTCAAATACACAGCTTCCATTATCATACCAGGACTTGAATTATCCATGTTCATTCAACAAAAACATACACACTGAAAGTTGATACGTCTCCGTCGTATCTATAATTTTTGCTTGTTTCATGCCAATATTATACAACTTTCGCATACTTTTGGCAACAATTTATATGATTTATTGGACTAACATATTGATCCAGTGCCCAGTGCCAGTTCTTGTTTGTTGCATGTTTTTTGTTTCACAGAATACCCATATCAAACAAAGTCCAAACGCGATAAAATTTATGGAGAATTATTTTGGAATATATTTCATTTGGGGGAATTGGAATCAACGCAAAATGATGCCTAAGGGGCCCACAAGCTCGAGGAGCGCGCCCACTACCCTAGGCGCGGCTAGCAGGCTTGTGGGTCCCCTGAAGGCATTTGGTGCCCTTCTTTCGCCGCAAGAAAGATAATATCTGGAAAAAAATCCCCTCAAACTTTTAGCCAAATCGGATTTACGGATCTCCGGTAATTTAAGAAACAGTGAAAGGCTAGAAAACATGACGCAGAAATAGAAGGAAACACACACACACACACACACACACACATACACACACACGCACACACACACACACACACATAGAGAGAGAGAGAGAGAGAGAGGAGATCCAATCTCGAAGGGGCGCCCGCCCCTTCGCTGCCATGGAGGCCATGGACCAGAGGGGAAACCCTCCTCCCATCTAGGGGGGAGGTCAAGGAAGAAGAATAAGGAGGGGGCTCTCTCCCCCTCTATCCCGGTGGCGCCGGAACGCCGCCGGGGCCATCATCATGACGGTAATCTACATCAACAACTTCGCCGCCGTCATCACCAACTCTCTCCCCCTCTATGGAGCGTTGTAACACCTCTTATTCCCGCTGTAAACTCTACTTAAACATGGTGCTCAATGCTATATATTATTTCTCAATGATGTATGGCTATCCTATGATGTTTGAGTAGATTCGTTTTGTCCTGTGGGTTGATTGATGATCATGATTGGTTTGAGTTGTATGTTTTACTATTGGTGCTATTATATGGTGCTCTCCATGTCACGCAAGCATGAGGGATCCCTGCAATACGTTCTTGATTCGCTTATGGTGGGTGGCTTGAGTGACGGAGGCACAGACCAAAGTAAGTGGGTTGTTGCGTATGGGAGTAAAGAGGACTTGATACTTTTTATGCTATGGTTGGGTTTTAACTTAATGATCTTTAGTAGTTGCGGATGCTTGCTAGAGTTTCAATCATAAGTACATATGATTCAAGTAGAGAAAGTATGTTAGCTTATGCCTCTCCCTCATATAAAATTGCAATAATGATTACCGGTCTAGTTATCGATTGCCTAGGAACAAATAATTTTCTTGTGACAAAACGCTTTGTACTAAAACTAACTTAATTCTTTCTTTATCTAAACAGCCCCTAGCTTTTATTTACGTGCTCTTTATTATCTTGCAAACCAATCCCTTTGCACCTTCAAAGTACTTCTAGTTTCATACTTGTTCTAGGTAAAGCGAACATTTAGCGTGTAGAGCTGTATCGGTGGTCGATAGAACTTGAAGGGAATATAAATTCTACCTTTAGCTCCTCGTTGAGTTCGACACTCTTACTTATCAGAAAGGCTATACTTGTGGGTTATCAAAAGTACACATCAAAACATCACAACATCAACTACATGCCAATGATAAATATGGAACATATAACTTGAAATGAAGAGCAACAACTGCTTTTGGATTTTTCTCACATGTTTGACAACAATATAACCCATTTTCGAACCCAAATTGATACTGAAACTTCAAACTACATAACAACAACCAGAAGTTAAAAGCACTAGAAGTTCACTGATTTCTTATAACAACAAAGCAAATGATCACTCCTCAAAAGATATCTCCTTGGTCTTCCTCAACTTCTCCTTTGTACCCTCTATTCCTTTCAGGACATCTACAATCATGTACTCCAACTTATTTTTCTGATCGTTCACCTTATCCCTATTTTTTCTCACCGATAGCCTCATCACCTTGTGTATATTTTTGATCGAAGCATCATCAAGCTTCTTCTTGTCCAACACTTCCTTCACTTTAAGCCAAGCCAATTCTATCGAGGCCTTCAAACCTACTACCCCCTCCTTCTCACCTTTGAACATTCTAAGCTCGGCCTCTACCTTCCTCCCCTCTCCTGCAATCTTAAAGTTTTCTTCAACACTAACATGGTTATCTTTAACATTATCTATTTTCTGCTGCTCATACATCTCCCACAGCTCAGCTAGGCACATTCTCAAAGAATTTTGTCACTCGCAGTCAACCCATTCCACATAGCCGCAATTTATTTTTTCCTACCTAATCAACATACATGATATTAAATAAAGACTTGCATTTATTTACTAAGCTCATTCGAGCAACATTTGCATTAATTATTTTAACATAGCTCAGTTACGACTCATTAACTTATTCATAAAGCACTTGCATTTACTAAAACGACATACAACACATTATGCTCATTAAGCTCACTTTAGCAACAAAGCAATCTGCATTTACTGAAACAACACACCACTACAATGGTTTAGTTGAGCTCACATCGTTTGCACTTCCAAGAAATTTCCTTTCAGTGTCAACTGACTTAAAACCCACGAGCATCCTGCAAGGAGCCTGATGGTGGCATAGTGTAGGGAGATCTTTTGCTCGTCCACTCCAATCCTTGTAGTAGACAGTACCCGGCATGTAACGCACCAACCAAATCCACTCAATAGAGCTCAGGTAGAAAATGCGCAAATCACTCAAACGCTAACCCCAATCATGTGAGAGTCATGACACACCTCGTTGTGATTGAATCATCAGAGTGGCCTCTTCCTCATCCTAAGACACCATGGGGGCGGTGGGCGCTTCCCGGGGAGCTGACGTCGACGATGGTGACATCAAAGCTGCTTCCTTCCTCATTAGCAAAATCAAGCGACAAGACACAAGCTTCGAGAGAGAGGGGACATGCAAGGGTTGATTCATCCCTCCTTAATGATCTGCCTTGTGTTGCGGGTTAATTTGTATGAACGTTAGGGGTGTCATTGAGCATTGGCGACATGTTCTTGCAGCGGTAATGGTCGTTCAATGGTCCAGGGACCTCGATATAATTTTATTATGTTTGGGATGGCTTTGTACTGCTGATGGACCTTCACAATATATTTATGTCTTTAAAAAATGTGTCATTGATAACGACGCCAACTTCTGATTGGTTGGTGGGGGATTTTGCATCGTCCTGCCAAGTTTTTTTAATGACAGTACATCGTCCTTGTAACTTTTTTTTAAGTTCTCGTCCTGCCAAATTTATTGATGACGGTTCCACTACTTCCTCCATTTTTATTTATTCTGCATATTAGATTTGACTTAAGTCAAACTTCATAAAGTTTAACCAGACTTTATAGAAAAATGAACATTTACAATAACAAATCTGTATGATGTAAAAGTATATTCAATAATGAATCTAATGATATTGTTTTGCTATTGTAGATGTTAGTATTTCTGTCTATAAACTTTCTCGGAGTTTATAAAGTTTGACTTTGACCAAAACTAATATGCGGGGTAAATAAAAACGAAGGGAGTATTTGTGAGTTTCTCTCAGCATGATATATGTCCACATAAACATTAACAACCTCTATACAGTCCGTACGTTTTATCGCTCATGGCTCTTCTTTCGGCCTACTATCTTTTTCCTTGAGTCAAAACTCAAAACTTAGGATATGAGTTGTTCAGTCGACCGTCCATGGATATCTTTGTGCCGGTAAACAATGAATTCTTCCGTACCTTGACAGTCAAAATGCTGGTAAACGGGTTGCCTGCTTGACACCTTGCATGTGCGACGCGTGGCTGTGCGCGTCAGCGGGACAGCGATCGAGCCCAGCACATGTAAACGTTCACGCGGAGTGGACCCATTCCTCGCTGGCACTAGCAGTAGCAGTCGTCCGGAGCTAATAAGCTTCGGCAACATTTGAAATCTCGTCTACAGCTGACTATAGAAACAACATAGAAAGACGTACGTGCCGTGCCGTCATGGCGGGCGGCAAATTAACACGGGGATATTGGTTGCGTGCGGATGAGAACGATGGAACCAACTTACGAGTAGTAACGAAATGGTTAAGCGCTGAAAGATGGAGCCAATAGAAGGTCTTGCACGTTTCTACCTGAGTTATTATACTATCAAGCCTTGTGGTTCATGAGCTTGCTATTTTATGTACTTGAGCACATCCAGATGTCCAGATGTCCGAGGGAGCACCAATACTGCATCCAGAACGTAGGCAAGCAAGCATATATACATAGTCAACACGATTTGGTTTATTATATCAACAGAAGCCAATGTCGTTGCCGTTCACATCGAAGTCTTGTGTCCGAAGTCAGGCTGAAGTGTTTTCCCGGCTACTCCAATTTTCTTTCTTTTCTGAAAGATCGTTACCCATAAACAAACATAGGATTTCGCTGCAAATCAACGTTAGATTTTTTTTTAGCATGGCAAATCAAGCGGTTTTGGTGGCAAATTATGCTGTCACGACAATGGCGATTTTTTTAGCTAGAATTTGCCATGCTTGCTAATCGAAATTTGTCTTCCTTACGACAACATAATTTTTTCATAAAAATATTCGATTTGCCATGCTTAAAAATTTGACGTCAAATTTTAACATTCCCCCAAATATAATAATAATATATTTATCTACATCACCTTATCATACTAGCTTGTGCTGAAAGAATAATTAGAATCATGAGGGAGTACACAATAATGTTGGTTTGGTCTCGGTCAATTGATGAGAAGTCATGGCATCTCAAGACACGTTGCTGGAACGTAATTGGTTAAGAACAAGTCTCCTTAATTAGAACAGGCATTCCTCTAATCGCTTAAAACTACTGTAGCAGTTAACCGTCTTAGTCAAGAAATATCAGAGGACACGTACGGAACTACACATCCACGTCTCCAGGTAGGACCGGCGACGCACCAACTCACTCACCTTCACCTAGGCTGCATGAGGATAAGGATTAAGGAGGATCAGAAGAAGAAAAGATAGTTTCACTGTATCACGCATGTCTTATTTACTAGTTTATTATCATATTTTGATCATGATTTTAGTTAATAAAATATAGGTAAACATAGCAAAGAACGATACCATTGAAAAATAAATTTAAATATGAATCCTATAATATATTTTTTATAATATACATTAATATTTTGCTAGTCCAATACGTGGTAAAATTTTGATAAAAATACGATAAGGACTAATAAACTCAACTAGATGGAGATGATAGTAGTAATATTTACGGGCCAGGCCAGACCAGTTGACTAGCCACCAGAACATAAAATAAAAATGGACGAAAAAGTATACACTACTCTACTGGTACGAGTTACTAGTACCAAATGCATGCGCACAATTGGCACAAGCAAGGCAGCGACCACTGACCAGCAAAGAAAAGCAAAGCAGAGCAGACGCCAGAATCTTTCTTTCCTCGCGAGGAAAAGCGAAGAGAGACAAAAGCAGAGGCCCAGCCAGCCAGAGGGAGGAGAAGAAGCAGAAAGAGTAGCCTCAACCTCAATAATTGTTTGGGCATCGGGAATCCCAGCTCCGCATCCATCTCCTAGCGCTGAATTCCAAGAGATCTCACACCTCTCTCTCTCTCCTCCCTCTCCCTCGTCCTTCTTCCTCGGCTCCCCGCCCTCTCCGTTTTGGTGGCCGGGTGGTGCAAGTTGGTTGCAGTGGAGTTGGCACAGGGCGTTGCCTTTTTGGGCGCAAAACAAGCACATATAGGAGGAGGGCAGGAGGAGGAGGCTTGTGCTTCTCTCGCCTCGCCTTTGCGGGGCCGCCGCTTTTGAGCCTCCTCCTTCCTATTGGAGCGTACAAAGCTGGGCGGCACCATTTAAAGGAAGAGCAGCAGGAGGCGGAGGAGATCGAGCCAAACCCCAAAGAGAGGAACAAGAGTAGTGAGAGCGCACCACCACCATCACTAGTGCTGCTACACTGCACTCCGTCCCAGCCAGCCAGAGGAGGATCGCCTCGCGCCGCTGTTCCTTCTGCCCTGCCCTTTCGCTGCGGGGCTCCTTCCCTACCGCGAGGACCGACGGACGATCCCAAGGTCGGAGGTGCGTTCCCGCCTGCTCATCTGCGGATTCCGTAGGATCGGATCGCGGGTGGTTTCTCTTCTTTCTTTCTTGATCTGGGTACGTCGCGCGCCAGTAGGAGGATTCTGACTTGTGGTGAGGGCCGGCCGGCGTGCCCTTCGATGTGGAAAGCGAGTCCTCGGCTCGGTTGCCTTGGGTGGGTGGGTGGGGTGCTCGCCACGTTTGTGCGTGGCCGCCGCCTTTCCTGCAATCATCGTTGCTTGATTTGCTTTCTTCTTACTTTCCCTTCAAACAAGTCTTTCTCTCTCTATTGCTGCTGCTTCTCTTCTCTTCTCTTCTCTTCTCTTCTTCTTACTTCCCCTTCAAACAAGCGTGCGCGATTCTATCCTTCCTCTTCCTCCAGTCCTGCCACCAACCTGGAGTTCGTCTTCTCTTTTTTTCTTGGACCCTGTTATCGCTGTACGGATTAAGTTTGATTGGTATGTCTGCGTCTGAGTTAGTAGTAAATTGCCCACTTGTTTGCTTTTGTAGAGCCCTGGCAGAAACGACCTCACGCTTTCTAACAAAAATTTCAACTTTGGCCATGCATTCTTTGTCATCGTCACACCATTTTTTTTTACATGCTGCTTAAATATATTAAGAGCATTATACTTGAGCTGAGCTCCAATTCAGAATAGATGACTGATCGTTCAGTGCTATTCCCCAGGCTGTTAGCTTCCTTTTTTTGTGCGGTTAGCAGCTGAAAGTTTTTTTTTCCTTGTACTAACTACCATTCCAAGCGCAAGGTTTTTTATTGCATTATTAGTTTAACTTTCATGTGGTTTTGTGTATTATTATGCAGAAGCAATAATAATAAGATTGCTCCCTTCATGTTTTCTGCAGAAAGTGTAGCCTGCAAGCTTCTCAAATCTGGGTACTGTTTGTAGAGGAGTGGCCCTTCTTCAGTAAAGCTTTGGACATTATCTTGTACTAGTTTGGATGGCATCCATGGTTACTCTCATGTGTTTGTGGAGCCCTGGATGCCAAGTTCACCATTGATGAGCCACTGTGGAGATGTAACTTGTGCTACACCATTTGTCCCCTCATTGCAGAAGAAAGTTGGGTAGCAAAATCAAGCGTTCTTCCCTAGCTTGGTCAAGTGTTTGTGAGGCTCAAGCCGGAGCATCAAATTTTGTCTGGCATGCAGATGTCAACAGATCCTAACCACTACGGCGTATTTCCGCATTCGTTCTTCGGCCAACATGTGGTTTCATTTCAGACGAGTGCAATTACCAACGGGCCGGGAGCCATGCCGGTCTGCCTGGACACTTCCAGTGGGATAAATGGTAATCTGGCAGTGTTGAACACTACACCTTCGACGATTGTATCCACTGCTTCACCCAACATGATTCCTGATTCTAGCCAGAGCCTAAAGTATGGAGGTCCAATGGCTGTGGAGTGGTCATACCCTGAGTTACAGATGCTTAATGACGGCCTCCATAAGTATGTTTTCTGCCACTATGTATAATTACTGAGTTTTATCACATCGGTGGGAAAGAGAGCATTTTATCACATGTATACGCCGAGTTAATTCATATAGTTTAACATTAAAATAGAATACACCTGGCAATTGACACCAAGTACAAATAATTATTCTGCCTATATTGGATCAGAATAACAAGTGTTTATTATGTTAATGCTTCAAGATAAATATTTGTTTATTTCATGATTAAGCTCGATACTTCATTTTCTGCTGGAGAATAATGGCATGAGTGTTTTCAGAAGCATATCACTTTCTTTTATCTTTCAGACAAAGGAGTTCACTTTCTTTATGATCTTGTTGCAATGAGTTGTGTTTTTGCACTTCAATTTTTCTAGTAAATAGTGACTTTGCCAATTATGTATAATTGTGTGCACTGGTGATGAAATTGTCAGGTATGCAAGTGAACCGGGAATCATGAAGTATATCAAGATAGCAGCAATGTTGCCAGAGAAGACAGTAAGAGATGTGGCCATGAGATGCCAGTGGATGGCGGTTAGTACCCGATTCGTCTAATCTATTCTGAAGCATCTATCACACTTTTTCCTTCGGATCCACCTAATGTCGGCAGATCATTATTTAAAACTTTGAAATGCAAAAAGTATGCAAGATGTTTATCCATTCTCTACATTATATTTTCGAGGTAAAGGAATATGTGCTCCTGTAACAACTTATGGATGGGGACTAACGGTGGCTTATACTTTAATGGCTGTCAGAATGATGTCACTATAATTCCACTCAACCAGTGCCGCATATATGAAAGTAGATCATGCATAGATACACTTATTTGTCGACATCGATATACATACTATAGTGGTCTATTATGGACGATAAAGTTAGTGTGCTCTGAGCTGGTCCTCCCAAGTATCCTTTTGTGCTGTTGTCCTGCAGATTTGCATTTGTATTTATCTAGTAGTGTGTACTAGAAAAATATTTGTAGGGATGCAAAGGCTCTGCTTTTGACACTGTTAGCAATGGTTGTGTCTCTACTAATATCGTCAAAAGGATATCCAATGAAAAGTTGATCATCTCGTGTTTCATGACAAAAGCATGTATATCTGCTAGAAGTGTATAATATACTTGGTCAGTTAGCACAACTGATACAGTTTCTCATAAGCTGAGTTGATCAATGACCAGTATTGAGCCATGGCAAGCTGAGAATAGTTTGCACGAAAAAAAAAATCACTGGCTTGTCTTTTCCTAAAATTATATAAACAAATTGTAGAGCACTCAAGAAATCGTTTCAAGTAGTGTTGAAAAGAGCTAACAGAAGCAGAGCATTGGGGTTGAGCTTTGTCTTCAGTAATTATGTGCCTATTAAACAAGTATCTTTTTCAGAGTGAACATGTAATCATGTAAAGCATATGATGTTTCCCTTTTCTATTCTTTACAATACTAATAATGTGCTGCTTATACAGGAAAAACAAAATACAAGACGACGGAAGACTGAAGAACACAATGGTGGAAGAAAGATTAAAGATAGAAAGGTATCAATCATTTGCCTTTTCATATGATATGCCTCCTCGCCACTTTCAGAATAGTCTTTCTAGGAAGCAACTTCTGTTCTGACTCCTCAGAAGCATGCACTAAATTTGGAATAGTTTGTGAAAATCATGGTTCTGTTTGTCAAATATATTTTCCTTGCAAAAATGAAGTTGAGAAGTGTTTTTTTGTCTCTTTTTGCCTGGTGCTCATCAAGGCTGTATCTCAGGACAAAATGGTGGAGTCGTCATTGTGGGCTAACAATCGTTCTGTTCCAGTAGACACCAGAGGTCCTTCTGTTACGACAGGTAATAGCAGTCGATAACTGATTTGTATCTGGAGGTTAGTAGGTCACTTGTGTAGATAATCTGTGATTGATTATACCATCACTTTATCCTTTTCTTGCGATTATCATGTTCCACTGCCCGTGTGATAAAAAGTTTGAAGCATTCCAAGTAACTTAGGGATTTGGGAGAAATAATCCATGCATATTTTGCAAAGAATGAATGATTCAGGACTTTTTGGATGGTTTTTCGTATTCCTATGCTTTGTGAGTTAAGGTGTTTCCTAGCTTCTAATAACGGATAACAATATTTGTCTTTTACTAAAGCTCTGATGCAATTCCTAGCTTGGACTCCTTCGATGGTTACTTTGTTGCTAAACTTTTGCTGGAACTACTTAATACCATTAACACACAGACTCAAGTACTTGTTTTCCCTGTGTATATGAAAACGGTTCATATGTTTAAATGAACTCTAACTTACCAGTTCTCAGTACAAGCATATGCAGTTATGCACAGGTCCTATTTTCTAATGACCACGTTTGTACATTTTGCTCTGCAGCTTCTGGGAATGCAGCCTCTGACATCGACCGTGCAATGCTTAATGTATTGGAAGAAAATGCTCGACTTCTCAATCAAATAGAAGCAAATATTTTGACATCACAGGTTGGTATTTTGTATGTATGGTAGGAATAATATTGTTATTTCCCCTTGATTTCTTGTGCACGGGAGCTTTGGTTGTGCAGGAGTTAAATTCATTTTAACAATTCCTTTCAGGCTCAGAACAACATTGATCTTTTCCATCGCACAAGAAGTAACATCAATAATCTTCTACAAAGGTAAAAGTCACTATAAAAGGTCTAGATTTAAAGATATGTCATTGGTACGCATGCAATTCTAATGTGATGCTCTCAATAAACAGCATGAGCCAAATACCTGGAATAATGAGCAAGATGCCTAGGTTGCCTATTTCAGTGGATGAAAAGCTTTGCAGTTATCTGCTCCCTGGTGTTAATTTGGTAAATGCTCTTCTGCTTTGACCTGCATGGTGGGAACAATCAGTGTTCTAGCGCTGTTCAGATTGTTAAGTTTGAGTAATCAATATCTTAGCCTCTGATGTACAATCATGAATCTAAATACATATGTGAAAAATCTAGTGTACTGCTAGATTAAAATGCTTATCCGAAGTTGCCAATTGACACTGGCCTTGAATACAGTGGAAAAAAAAAGCACTCGCTATTGCTTGGCTGCTGATACTAGCTTCTGTTACCAATCCCGTACTCCAAACTAATTAATGTAGAGTTCAAAGTTAATCAAAGTGTCTTTTGATGAAAAACATGTATAAGTAGAAGAATAACCTTTTTTTTTGCTATTTTAATATTCTCTTGACTAGCACCAGATTGTATACTGGAATGGCCACTCTTGATGTCCTTATTGTGTGCATTTGAAGGCCCAAGTTCTTAGCAGCAGCTACCTGAAAGAGGAGCCAAGAGGAAACTGGTGAGCCATTGCAAAGGTGGCTCCTCATTTTTCAGCAATAGATGAAAGGTTTGGAGAGCTCTTTGCCCCGTGTCTGCGTGGAGAAGCAAGAGATGCAAGAAACATCCATCTTTTCCTACCTAATATCTGGAGAGCCACACTGCGGTGTGTGCCTTCAAACACGGCGTCAAATGTGCTCTCTCTGCAAGTCTATATAATATTAGTCATTGAAAATAGGGAGGGTTTTCTCAATTGCAGTTTTCCTCATCTTGTTGCACATATTGTTTGGTTTTCTCCCCTGGTCCAGCTTTTGCTCCAGTCCAAGTGATCATCTTAACAAGTAGTGTAGCATAGAAACTTGATACAAATAATTAGCAGGAAAATGAATGCCCATTTGTCACTTGCAAGGTAACCCTTCTGTGTGTAATGCAAAGCTCTCACTTCATTGTAATCTCTCTCCACTGGACGTGCCGAGTATGATCAACACAGCACAAATCTCATCAGATACTCAAGAACTTGAGTAGATAAAGCAGGCCATCAGTGTCGCTAGATTTCTGAAATTCTCCGGGCTCACTGAGTGGCCATTCTCCATGTTATGACTAGAAGAGGACTCAAAACCCTTAGTTTTTCATCGTCGGAGTTCGGCACAGTTGCTATTTTATCATTGTGGCTCACTGAAACTCTGAAAGTGAATTTAGTCGCATGCCATTTCAGTTCAAAAAATTACATGACATGTTACAACCGAACTGCTGCGGTGCAGATCTGGGGTTTTGCCTCTCCTTTTTTGGTCCTTATTTTGCTCCTTTATCTAAGCTGATTTAAGTCATTGCATACTGGCTTCCGAAAAATGAATATGATATCTACAAGGCAAAATCTTGAAGTATTTTGATTGATCGGTCATATTGTTCGTAGTGAGATTTTTTTTTTGAGAGAGAAAAGACACCAAAAGGGCATCTCAAATCTGATGTTCGTCAAGGAAAAACAGTAGACAATATAAATGAAAGACAACATGACACAAAACAACCATTACTGACCACCAGAACTTGAAAAATACACTAAATCAACAGTAATGCAAAGGGGCGCCTGCAAACACCCTTGTCATACAATGTTTTGAAGACCGCAATAACCCCTTGCCGCTAGTGACAACATCTAGAATCCACTGAAAGAACATCGGTTGGGGCCGTCTTCAAGCGACCCCGCGAGTGCCGCGCTAACCTCCCGCGACGGCCGAGTACACACCGCCGAGCGCTGTGAACCCGCAGCGACCGGCCCAGCTAGCAGGATCCAATCTAGCTAGATCGACTTCATGCGCAACAGGACTCCGACGACGATGTGCATCTCTTCCCGAGCGACTCCTTCGACGGCAGCTTCCATCAGCGCCATCTTCGTCGACATATGTGGGCTCGACCATGCGCCGCTGCATGCGGCCGTCTTCAAGATTGGGACTCCACCAGCACACGCCATCTCGCCCAAGCAACGGTGCACTCGTCCAAAGACGACATCCCTGGCGGCCGCGCGACACACCATCAACTCCGGCGCGTCTCCAGCTCCGTGGCCACGCGCCCGCAGCATGATCCCCCCGCGCCACCGGCAAATCTGGGGCTCGCGTGGTGCCTCCGGACGAGCCAGCGCACACTCGGCGTCTCGCCGATCTCCCGACCAATACGTGGCGCGTCCATGACTGGCTCTCTGAATGAGTCGGCAAACAGGAGATCCAGCAGGCAGCGGCCGGCCTGATGCATGTAACGGAGATGCTATGAACGAGTCCTACATCAAGCCTCCAGCCAACCTAAGTACATCTTCAGCCGGCAGCCTACCTCCAGCCAACCTAAGGACAACGCTTCATCGATCCGATCTACAGTACATCCACACGCGCAGACGCGATGGTCCGGTCAACGTCGTTCGTCCCGACTCCATCTGCCCACCGGACCAACAACTCCAGGCGTGACCCAGCGCCAGCGAACCAGCGAGCGTACATGGATACGCGGCCGTCGCCAAGCAGAAGCCACGGCACGCAAGCTGGCAAGGGGACTGCGCGCTGCATGTACAGGACCAAGATCAAACTGGCTCCACATTGCGTGGATTCTTATCTGCATGCAGGATCGTCTCCGGCCACGCGAACAGGCAGACCGCATCCTCTACATCAACGCCTGATCTTCACCGACCCGAGCGACGCGCGCCGTCCACCCTCGAGCCAACGATCTGCATCTTCACCGAGCAATCTGCACCTATATACCTCTAACATCAACACCAAGCTGTATGACTACATTGTGCCAAAGAAAAAGAAATTCTACGTCGAGCACATCTACGAGAAACATGCACCATCCACACGTCAGGCCGGTGTGGAAAGCGTGCAATTCTTCATCCACTTCTTCGACACAACACGGCATCGACACCCGTCGCCACGAGGGACGCCTCCAAGCGATGCATCATCGTTGATACGCCACTACAACGCCGACACTTCGTCATCAAGGTCTTCATCAACATGGTCTCCACTAATATCATCGTCGACACATCGCCGCCGCCTCGTCCACAAGATGGACAACTAGCGTCCTCTGACAGATTTTTCTGCAAGACGCGACCATGACGACGGTAATGACCGCGTCACGACGACGGCATCGACCGCGTCATCCACGACAACACAACTGCATCGACACGGCGTCACTACAGTGACGACCCCTACACGGCCACACGGTTCTGGCAAACCTGATGTGTGCTCGATGGGCTTCCTTCGGTCTTGGCAAAACCGGTGGACTCATCGCCGACGGTACCCTCTGACATCCGCAAGGTGTATCGTCCACCTCTGCAGCTCCATCATAGCGCATTTTTTTGCGCCTCCGGCTTTGTGCGGCTTCATCATCTACGACGACCACACCCTCGACCACGGCTACATCACCATGATCGGCTGCCACGACATTAATGGCTACGTCTACAGCAACTCATCGGCAATAACTCCAGTCAACAGCGTCTGAGTCGTCACTAGCGTCCACGCCTCTCCCGCTGTGACTGCGGGAGGGAATAGAGGAGAGACAAGGAAGGCACCAGAAGGGGACGCAGTCACCGCCTCAGGTGTCGACCCATCAGAGATGCAGGTGATGATGGTGAAGCGGAGAAGACGACGCGAGCACAATACTTCAAATCCAGTCACAAACGTTCGTTTCACTCCCGCTACGACTGAGGGGGAATGTTAGAATATAGTTTGGGTTTAAAGATAGAGATAGGGAGTAGATCGGATAGGTTTAAACCATGTATTACTTATCTTGTACTCCAAGCCTCTACCCCCTCGTGTATTCTATATATACCCCATATGAGTGTCAGATCAATACAACATACAACACAATATTCATCTATCCTACAATTTTCACAAACACATCTACTGCCAAGAATCAAAGAGAGCCAATAGGACTGACAGCACCTACCCTCGTAGGCCATTCATCGACGCCGGAACAGACTCCGTCGATGTAGGAAGAGACCGGAAAGATCTTATTTTAACATGCCAGCGCCATCACCACCTTGCCAATGCCGCCAGGAGACAAAAACTAAGGGAAAACAAAAGACCTACTAAAACCAAGAACAACAAAAGGGTAGGTCTCCACTCTACGATGCCGTCGGACAGAAGAGAGGAGGGAGGCTGAGGCGGCTACGTGGAGGAACCCTAAGTGCAGGGCGTAGTGAGACATCTAATAGCTTTTCAATTGTTTTTTAAGACACCTTATATTATGTATCAAAATCAACCCCAAAATCAGAAGGACATATAATCCAATCCTCCTAATAGAAGCTTTATTTGCTACATTGTTCATTTCTGTTGTGCCCGCGGCTCCCATTCATTCCTGGTGGCACATAGTGTTTCTTTTTGACGCGTCAACGGCGGGCTTACGCCTGCCTGAACTCTTTATTGCGACCATCAAGAAGTGTTACAAAGCGTTTAGAGCCAGAAGAGCAGGGGGTTGGAGAGAGAGAGCCGAAAAAAAAAGAAAATTACATAGAGCTGGAGGCTACAATCTCGCAGCTAAGTGGAACAACATGGTGGCCTAGTCGCGAAGCACTATTTGTTTCTGGGCGTTCTTACAGCGGTGAGACCAAAGGCGAAGATCATTTGCCGCGTTGGCAACAGTCGTGTGTAGATCGAGGTGGAGATTCCGGAAAACTTTGGCGTTTGTCCTCTGCCAAATGTTCCAGAGAACGGCCATGAGAACAGTTGACCTTGTCTTGTTGGTGAAGTTTCCGTCCCAGGCGTTGCGGAGCCCATGCGGTACATCCGGGCAAAGGCTATCCAGTTCCGCCCACAGGGGGCGAAGCTGTCTGCATTCGAACAAGAGGTGCTCAATAGTTTCACATTGCGTGCAGAAGGGGCAAGCATCGGAGGTGGTGATACCCCGCCGGAAGCGCCTGACGTTGGTAAATAGGCGGTCTTTGTTGGCAAGCCAGATGAAGAGCCTGCATTTGTTTGGGGCGTAGTTGCTCCAGATGGCCAAGGTGAAGGCGTCTGCGGGCCTCGTCTTCCAAACCGCCGTGTAAGCCAGTTTAGTAGTGAGTGGCTTGCCTGCTTCCCTTGTAGTTCTGCAGTCCGGCACCTGTGAATTCACGTTTACGGTGGCCAGCACATTGCATAGATCATTCAGCTCGCATTCTGCTGTGTGGGACAGCGCAGGGTTAGTTCCAGGTTCGGGTCGGGCGAAGCCAAGCCAGAAGGAGGTTGTGGCCCCGTTGCCAAGTTGAACCCTGGTGGTGTCCCTGAAAAGGTCAAGCCCTTTGATGATGTCGCGCCAAATTGGTGTGTGATGAGTGTCTGTCGCACATAGTGTTTTAACTTGGGCCCGCTTGGAATCGGTGTAAACTTACACACCCCGGATTTTAAATTAAAGGTGTATATTACTGGATGTAGTGTGATTTCCGCCTGGAATAAAAACGATGACTCGAGGTCTGTACCGAGTACATGGGTATTTAGGACCCAACCGACGATCCACGCGCGGCCTAAGAGGTCAAATTGGCCGAACTAGTAGCGCATCACCTAGAGCAACCTTGCTATGATCAAATGATTATCATCCCTGCTGGCTAAATTCCATGAAATTTGGCAACGATTACCGTCAGGTAAACACGGACATATATAATTAAAATCAGAAACAAAACAGGAGAAAACTTTGCTGGAGATAACCACACGCTAGGTATTATTTCTCTTGCTCTGCTTCAACTGCGGAGATATTTGGACCATGTATGTACACAGGTGCTCTAGCCAGTGCTCATCTGGAAAATGCCCATGTGAGTTTCAGGCACATACGTTCCTTACATAAAGACTCATCCCTCTGCAAGAGTTTCTGGCACGACTCCATCCTTTCCTTGCTATCCAGAAGATGCAAATGCTGTGTCTGCTTGATCCTGCCTCACAGCATCGCATCGCATCGCAGTACAGGGCCACATGGCATGAGCCCAACATGCTACTGCGGCGGCGCAAGGGCCGCGAGCAACTCACGGAGAGCCTGAGCAGTGTCGTTGTAGCACATCTTCACGACGGGGACGCTTCGGCTCGTCACCGCATCACCCAGCTGCCATTTGTGCAGGAGCAGTTTTATGTCAAAAGCATCAAACACGTCCACAAAGTAAACAAACAAACTGAACAGACCACTTCTGTGTCGTTCTACGACTTAATTCTGCACGCAAGGACTCAACTACGGAAGTTTGAGATTTTTTATGTTTTGATCATGACCAGTTTGCCGCATTGCTAGTTGAGCGATCTGAACAAAATGCAATCGACAACTATTTATTGCATGATCTGAGTGAAGAACCATACAAACTTGGTAAAGGGGCCACAAGCATTGATCTGCGATCGAGACATCTTGAAGATCTAATTGGTACCTCATGATATGGGAAATCGAGGCTTAGAAGGTTCTCTTAACTCTGAAGAGTCAAGAGTCAAGAACACTATTCTCATGTACTTTTACTCATAGTTAGAACTTACTAACAGTGGAACCAGTGGTCCGTAAATATGACATAAACATGCCAAAACAAGCGTAATTTAAAGCAGTTTAGCTTCCCATGGACACTGGTTATCAGAGTTCAGAAACAGCATCCACATTGAAAAATTTCTGAATTTGCTACATGATATATAAGAAGGAAATTCTTAAACAATTGGACCACTACCATGATTGCCAGAAGAAAAGGACCACTACCATGTGTGTAGTGAGACATAGATCGTATTTCTTTCTAAGATTGACTCATAGGTGTGCCTAATATAATAAATTTTAAGTGCACACCTGGCAGGTGCCTCAGTAAGAAATTTGTAAAATAAGTGCCGTGCGCTGTATTTTCAAGTAAATCATCTTGGTTTGCTTGCAAGAAAATCTACCGAAATTTAAGGGAGACAACAATCAATCACCTCATCCGTGCAGTAGAAGAATTTGTTGGCGAGAAGGGTGAGCGCCTTCCTGCGCTCATCGTTCTCACTTCGGGAGATCACACGGCTCAGATCAATGTACAAGAAGGTCGCTTTCAGCCGGAGGTCCCTCCAGACCAAGTCCCATGAGTCATCGTCCAGATCAGTCACCAGATCCTCCTCCATCGACAGAAGTTGGCCGGCGCAGCTCTTGATCCGGCAAACGCACCCCTTAAGCTCCATCCCTTCATCCATTGCTGCTTCTGTGTAGTTCCCTTTGCCCCTGTTGCATGACAAAATATCAGAGCCAATGATGTGGATGTATTTATGGAAAGGCAAAAAGAAACTGATTCTTGGAGCATGTCTAGAAGCAACAGATGTCAGCATGTGCATCACAGGAAAGAGGCCATGTAATGCAGCAAGGGGCAAAGTGGTCAGTGCAGAACACCACAAGATTGGCTAAGGATGAGACCTTTCTCAACGTTGCTGGGCATATTAAACAAGACAAGAGAAAGGACGAAAAGGGAAGCCAAATTCGGCTACCTTGTCTATCTTCAGATATCATCAAGGAAGGTGGCAGCACAAGAAGCTACCACGAACTGCCCCAAGGAAAACATGCATAATTTATGTGAGAGATAATCACAAGCGTTACCCTTTTTTTCGGCGAGAAACCGTCACCCTTTGCAACCATAAGAATTCAGAGGGCAAGGAGAAGGTCGGAAACTTGGGAAATGAGATAGGGGGACATTATAGTGTGCCAATATAGACTACGAAAACTAATTAATAAACTTGGGCTTCTGTTATTTATTTCAGAAAGTTATAAAGAATGAAGTACAAAAGTATATAATGACAAAATAGATATGCAAACAAATATGGTAGTACAAGTTTGATATTTCAGAAATGACGTATTTATCACCCCATGAATTCCCTAATAAATGACCATTCTTTCAACCCTCTATTTTGAACTTTTTACTATCATCTATGCGCTGTTTGACAACAACGTCGGATCGTTACTTTCAAGGTTTCTCAACAAAACATCTTGGATTCAGTACTGTTTCCCGATTCAATACTGTTTTTCTTAATTATTTTGGTACATACTTTAAGTGCCAGAAAGTTTAGATTAGTTGACCCCACAGCCACAGGGTTTTGGTTCTAGCTCGGCCACTGTCTGTATGACTATGACATCACGAAAATGACAGTCTCACCTGCTTATCAAACGTGGAACGTGGGTGGAAAGCACAAATCTTTACTCTAAACTCTAAAGTAGTTTGCGCGAACTGACAGTAACATTCTCAGTGGGAGGTGCAGTGTAATATGTTTCAAATGCTAAGCAAGTAGTCAAAAGGAGAGAGTTCGGTAATGTCAATGAGGGGGGCCACGGAAAGGTAAAGCGCACGAATTAGCTTACCAAGTAAGTACTACTAGAAACAGGGAATGGATCAAACTGTTGTAGTTAAAAGATCAATAGGACGATCAGATATTCAGATTAAACGCGTCTACTAACTCTGCATTTGACAATTCATTCCTTCAGACTTCTTTTGAACCTCAACAAAACATCTTGGATTTAATAACTGAAAAGGTTGACTGACGGAAGTTGGAAATCGCTACGACTTTTCTCGCGGAGCAAAAGGGATCATTCGTACTAGTAGAGAAGAAAGAACATCAACGGAAGGAAAAGGAGCGGAGCGGCATGAATGAACTCAACCCAATCGTCAATCGAGCGAGCGAGTCTGATCGAACAGGATCAGGATCGGCCGATCGGATTCAGCTTGTTCCAGATCACGGCGAGAGAGAAGCAAACGAAACGGCATTAGAGGCGAAACCAACCAACATAGATTCCCTTCCCCCCCAACAGTGGCTCCACTTACCAGGAATCAAATCAGGCTCTTCTCAGTCCCCCTCTCCTCTCCTCTCCTCTCTTTCCCCGATAAATGCCAAGAGACTGGGTGGGTTAAACGGATGACCCCACAAGAAGGAAAATAAAAAGATCTTCAAAAGATGTGGAAGGGGGCGAATTCTTGCATGATGAAGGGGAAATAAAGCGAGTAAGCTGGCTGTTCTCAACGGAAGACGCCTCGAAAAAGTAAAAATTGCCCCCTTATT
>NC_041391.1:467700607-467707209 GCF_002162155.2 Triticum dicoccoides | reverse complement strand
GTCAAATAGGTGCAGGAATAAGCAGCGAGGTGGGGAGAAACAAGGAGCGTGCGTGGAGTACCTCGACCTCCACGGCGTCGGTAGAGGAGCCGGCTCCTCTAACTTGCCTCTTGCCAAGTTAGGAGCCTAACATGGCCCATATCCACCGCACAAATCAGATCTGATGGCTCTCCTTTTTCCAGTACTACTTCTTGCTACAGCTCTGTACTACTTCCACCGCTGCTCTGTTTTGGAGGGAAAATGAAAGCTTCTGCTCACTTTACCGTCAAAATAAGACCACAGCTCCCACACATTCTCCCTAGGACCACAGCTCCCGCACTTCTCTCCTTCCTTCCTCACCTTTTCTTGTTCTTTCTCACATTTCTTCATGCATGAGTGTCCGAATTGGAAGAACCAAGTACAGGTCTTAGATCTGCTAAGAGTTCAAATTATTGGAGTCAATCTCTAATGGAGAACCAAGCAGAAGCAGATTCAAACAAGTAAGTGAGAATAACATTTTTGATTTTGTGCTGGATTCCTCTCTATTTTTGCAAATGAGTGACACTATTTTCTGCACTTGTGCATTCTATAGAGAAAATGTATTGCCTACTTGGATACCTCAGCTTGGCATGAAGTTTGACACCCTAGATGAGGCTTGGAACTTTTGGGGATATTATGAAGGAAGGATGGGGTTCAGCATCAGACAAAGGTATAAAAACATAAGTAAATTTGATCAGAAGGTCACCTCCTGCAAATATGTTTGTTTCAAAGAGGGTAAAAAGCCAATAGACAAAAGAGATAATGTTGTTAAGAATCCAAGAGCTGAGACTAGAATTGACTGTAGAGTTCGTATGACCCTTTCAATAAATCGTGAAGCTGGTAATTGGGCAATATCTGATCTTTTTCTTGAACACAATCACACACTTCAACTGCCAGAAGCATCCCACCTACTGCTATCAAAGAGAGTGATCTCTAACGTGCAGGCTTTTGATATTGAATGTGCTGATTACTCTGGTATTGCACCAAAAGCTGCTCATGAGTTTGCTAGTCGACGGGTTGGTGTATCATCTAATCTGAGTTACACTCCTCGGGATCACAAGAATCATTTGAGAACTAAGCGTCAAAGGGACCTTAAGTATGGTGAAGCGGGTAGCATGTTGAAGTATTTTCAAGACAGAGCTGCAGAGAATCCAGCATTCAAATATGTTTTACAGCTGGACTGTGATGAAAAAATAACAAACATTTTTTGGGCTGATGCTAAGATGATAATTGATTATGCTCATTTTGGTGATGTCATGACCTTTGACACCACTTTTGGAACAAATAAGGAACATCGGCCATTTGGTGTGTTCGTTGGATTCAACCATTTTAGAGAAACTGTTATCTTCGGTGCTTCTCTCCTCTATGATGAGACATTTGAATCTTTTAAATGGTTGTTTGATTCTTTCTTATTAGCACACAATGAGAAGCATCCTAGAACCATATATACTGATCAGGACTATGCAATGGGAAAGGCAGTTGGGTATGTTTTTCCGGAAACACGACACGGATTATGTACTTTCCACATTATGCAAAATGCGGTCAAACATTTATCTAGTTATATGGACAAAGAATCAACTCTTCTTGCAGATTTCAGTGCTTGCATGTATCAACATGTGCACCAAGAAGAATTTGAGGAAGCATTTGAAAATATGAGGGCTCAAGTGCCAACACAAACTTGGTTCGACAGTATTTACAAAGTAAAAGAGAAGTGGGCAGAATGTTTCATGAAAAATGCATTTACCTTGGGTATGCGGAGCACGCAGCTAAGTGAGAGTCTCAACAATGACTTAAAGCATCATCTGAAATCAGATTTAAACATTGCCCGGTTCTTTCAGCACTTCGAAAGAGCTGTTAAAGTAAAAAGAGATGTTGAGGTCAATTCAGAGTTTGATTCCAGGAAGTACTTACCAAGAATCAAAATGAAGACCCCAATGTTGATGCAAGTCGGCACACTTTATACTCCTGCTATATTTGATTTTTTTTCAAAAGGAATACCAGAGATCTGTATCAGCATGCGCCGAAGCACTAGATGGACAATACAAATACATGGTTAAAATTGGATATCCTTTTGAGCATCCAATATTTGAAGAAGAATGGGAAGTTACTGGTAACCCTGTGGAACAAGCATCATCATGCAGTTGTGGTCAGTTTGATAGACTAGGAATATTGTGTGCGTGTGCTTTAAAAGTTCTTGGCTGTTGCGTGCCTAAAAAAGAAGGAAGTTAACAAGGTAGACAAAAATTCCAAAAGACGGAAAGATTGGACTGAAAGGCAATACAAAAGAAAGAAGATAGGACCAGTCACAACTACCACACCACCCTTATCCAAGGTACCATTGACACATTGTACCATTCAAATGTAGTTTACTCAAGTACTAATATTCAAACTATCACTTGCAACAGATAACAAAGCGGAAAAAACAGAGTTCAAGACAAAAGAAAATCATTCAACGGTGCAAACTCTAAATGAGGAAGACTTGCGAGGATATGAGCACATTACAAACTTCACTGAACTACTGAATATGCCTAGTGCGAGAGCCTGCACTGGAGGCATATATCCTAAGGATATATTCTAATTATGATGCTTTGGAGAACATCAGAAAATCATTATTTTGTTGAACTTCTGTAGACTTTCAATTGTTGAACTTTTGTAGACCTTCAAGTTGTAGGGGAAATATGAAACTTGTAATTTTGTTCAACTAATTTTGTTTCTGGAAGATCCTTTTTTTACTTCCTAGATACATCAGTTCCTCCACGGATCAAATCAAAATCACCCACGATTTCAAACCGAACTTGGTGTACATATTTCTTGATTGAGGAAATCACATGCAGTGATACAAACAAAAGATATAGGAGTGTTTTGTTCCTGTGATACTGAATAAGTGATACAGACAACAAATATAGGATTGAGGAAAATTCAGAAGCACCTCACTGTCCAACAACGCCGCCGCGCTACCTTCTTTCCCACGAGTTCGCCTCCTCATCAGCCGTCCAAGCTCGTCGGTCTGCTGCTGGTTCTCCTCTGCGCGAGCCCATCCAACCTGCCCTTTCCTCCATGCGGCGTCGCCCCACCTTCACCTCGCTGCGCCGCCATCAACTCGATCCAGCTCGCACTCGTCCGTGATGGAGACCAACGACGACCTGAATAAAGGGAGGGGCAACAGCTGCAGGGGCTTGGATCAGGGAGAGGCAGCGGCGGCCTGAATCGAGCGAGATACAGCGGTGGCCTGAATCGAGCGAGAGGCAGTGGCGGCGTGAATCGAGGTAAGGCAACAGCGGCAGGAAAGTACTGGGAAAAGGAGAGCCATTGGATCTGATTTGTGCGGTGGATATGGGCTATGTTAGGCTCCTAACTTGGTAAGAGGCAAGTTAGAGGAGCCGGCTCCGTCGGTAGAAGAGGAGGGAGGGGAGGGGGCTCCTCTCCTGCCGCGCGGTCTCCTAGGCACCAATACTGAGAGAGAGAGAGAGACCACGATCTAGTACGACGGGAAGGACGACGAGCTTTATGTTGGGCGTCAGTTTTATATTATACTCCTATATGCTACCCTGCTTACTGTTGTATCTGGTGGGCACGGCCAGAGTCGCTAGCTAGGACCGGTTATCTGTGAGAGGTGGCGATGCGAAGCCTCCCCAGTCCCCATACATTTGTCACTGTCCCGGTTTGGGTGTCGATGGGGGGCACGGACACGTCTTGTTTGCAAACTGTAGAATCCATTTTCAGATTAGTTTTTCTTTTTCTTTTTGAAAGGGAGGTAAAAGTTCTGCCTCATCTTTTCGGTTAACAAGCCGACAAAGCGGCGAGAAGCCTCTAGACTACTCTCACGGCCTGAGTGACTTCATGTGTTTGGCGTTCGTCATCTTCCAAAGCGCGACATTATTCTTAAATCTTACTCCCTCCGTTCTTTGACGTTACACTAGTATCAGAAAACATCTCACATTATGAAACAGAGGGAGTACTTGTTATTGCATTTCATATGGAAGAAACATTCCTAACCACCTTTGTATTTCTCATGTTTCGATTTCACACGGAGCCAACATGATGAGGGAAACGATCCACTTCCTCGGATTTCCGTTGATGTTGACGAGGGAGTGCCACCAATCTTGATCTGAATCGAGATTGTTCTAATTATCCTAAGCCCAAACACACCCTAAGTTCATTACAAATAATGCCTCGGGATGAAGAAGATGTGCATGTATTTTCAATTCCCTTTTCCATAAGTGGCACAATTAGGCCACCCCCCCTTCCCCCATGTTGCAAGCGGTGTCGTTTACACTCGGCCATGAAAGATGAATCACGCAAAGATTAATGTCTTGGAGGAGCCCAGTTATGAAGTAGGAGCGACTTCTCCCTCCCTCCTATCCTCGGAGTCGCGCGCCACCCACACCCACCCACGAGGCCCCGAGGCTACTCTACACCGCACGGCACAATTCGGCACGCATCGGTCGGCTCCATGCCCCCTCCCCTCCGCTCCCCCGCACCCCAAAGCACCATGCGCCCACCACCGCGCTCCCCGTCGGTGTTGACCCTCACTCCCCACCTGCAGCTAGAAGCAGAGCCTCCCCGCCTCGTAGTGCGCCCCCACCGCATGCAGGGAAAGGGCTCGGCCTGGTGATTGGGGCTCCCCCGTCAGATTTGGCGAATCTGGCGGTCCGGGCGCGAAGTCGATCCTGAGATCCACTGATGGACTCGGACGACGGAGCATCGGATCAGGAGATCCGGCAACTCTTGGCGGAGCTCGCCCGCAGGGAGAGGGCGGCGAGAAGTGCAGAACAAGCGAATCGAGAAGTGGCGATTGCGCGGATGAATCTGGCATTACGAGCAATGTCCAGAACCATGGAGCTGGAGCGAGCAAGGATCTTCGCTCTGGGACAGCCAATCTTGCCTGTGTTGATCCTGGATTGGGCCGCAGAGGAGGCGGTGTCCACATCCAGAGTGCAGAGGAAAAGATGGAGGCTGTTCAGAGTCGAGGTTTGAAGAACACAAGGCCAACGAGATCTGCGGATTCTGGTATTCTTCGATCCTCAGTTAATACTTGTCGCAGTTTTAGTGCTGAGCGGATTTCTAGTCACCGGAGAGCCCCATCGCCGCCGCCGTTCGTGGTCTCGTCCCCGGTGAGAGCTGGTGTGCGGAGGAAGGGGATTATTGTCACATCCCTAGTCTGGTATGACCTAGGCTAGCTAGCCATTTGTGCATCATATTTAAATTTCATTTAAAATTGAAATGAGGATTGGTGGAACCCTCAGAATCATTTTTGAAAATGACCCAAATAAAAATTTCTCCAAAAGGGTCCAAGAAAATGCTCATGATGCCCTCTAAAAATATTGGACAGAGATAAAAACCAAAACAATATTTGTAGGAGCCCATGGACATTTATTTTGGCCATTTGGATTAATTCGATAAATATTTGCATTGGAAATATATTTCTATATATATGAAATATGGTCCAAAAATTATGCCAATTATACAAGAGCTCTGGAATAATACCATTAGCCCCTACAAAAATTGGCATAATAAAATTAAATGATTTAATATATTTATTAAATCAAAACAAATGTCAGAAAAAATAGAAAACAGAAATAAAAGGAAGGAGGACTTACCTGGGCCACTTACCTGGCCCATCTCCAGCTGGCGGCCCAGCCCACCCCCGCTGCCTTCTGTCGTCCCGCTCCTCGGACAGAAGGACGAGGGCGTGTGCCCGACGCTCGCCGGCACGCGCGCGCGCCACCTCCCCCCCTGCTGGCCACCTCCTGCTTCCCCGTACTCCCTCGATGCCCCGGACGAAGCCACGCAGCTGCCCCGCACCCTTCTCTCTCTCCCTCGCCCTCCTCCCCTCCTCTGGCTTCCCCTCACTTCCACCGAACGCGGCCGCCGCCGCCGACGAGAACCACCACAGCCACAGCCACCCCCTCGCCCCTCGGTTGTGCCCACGAGCTCCGCGACGTCGTCCTCGACTCCCCTCACCGAACCACGCCCCGCCGGAAGCCCTGCAGCGTCGACTTCGAGCTCTTCCTCAACCTTCGGCCGCCGGTGACCTCGTCTTCGATTCGCGCCGTCTAGGTCGTCCCCAGGCCCACTGAGCTGCGCTTCGACCTCCCAGTGAGCTCCGCCGCCGTTCCCCTCTCTTCTCCCTCCCGTTCCCGTGCCGTAGCGCCGCTCCCCACCACGGCCGAAGCCCCTCGCCGTCGTCCATGTCGCCGCCGCCGTCTCGGCCCGCCTCCGCCCAAACCAAGCCTCCCATCGCGCTCCTGGTGCCACGAGGGTGCCGCCGAGCCCCTCAGGTGGCCTCCCCGTGCCCCGCAGCCCATTCCCGCTCGCGCCCGAACTCCGGCCGCCGCCCCGAGCTCTGCTCCGGCGAGCTCCGGCCGTCCCCGCTCCTCCCACCTGGCCCATCAGATGCGCGAGAGCCCGGGCTACGCCCCGGTGCTCTCAGACGCCGTCCCCGTGGCCTGTGGCGCGGACTCCGCCGCGTCCAGAGGTCGCCGGCGACGAGCCCCCGTCGCCTGAGCCCTGCCAGGTGGGGCCGGCCCGTCAGGTGATTAGCTTAGTGCTAATCACCGTTGACTAACCCCCCCCCCCCTGAC
>NC_041391.1:467637131-467700443 GCF_002162155.2 Triticum dicoccoides | reverse complement strand
CCCCCCCTAACCTTTTTAATTAAATTAAATTAACCCCAGTGTCACTGACGTGTGGGACCCACACGTCAGGTTTGACCCTGGACAGCCGCGTTGACCCGCTGACGTCGTGCTGACGTCATGCTGGCGCAGTATATAAATTCTGGATTTAATTAAATCAGGAAAATTCCAAAAATTGATTTAAACTTCAAAAATTCATAGAAATTCAACCGTAGCTCAGATTGAAATAATTTATATATGAAAAATTATCAGAAAAATGCAATCTTTCCATCTGTACTAGTTTCATGCATGACAAACCAACTTATACATGCTGAATATGAGAAAACGCATTATGGCATATTAAGAGACTTATTTTTGGAGTTGCATTTGAACCTTTTGTTCAAATGGACTTCATTCAATTGAATACTAGTTGCATTAGCTCAAACAGCATCACTTCTACATGCCATGTTCATGCATCATATTGTTGCATATGATTGTGTTTTGATTGCCGGCACCGTTCCTTCTCGATAGGTCCTACTCCGGAGACGTTCCAGAGTACCTGTCTGTGAAGCAGTGCCTCCCTTGTTGATTTACCAGGCAAGCAAACCCCCTTGTTCATTTCGATAAAACCCTACTCTCTCGCTCCTGCTCTCAGTTATTGCATTAGGACAACAACGATTCATCTGCTACTTTGTGCTGCGGTAGTTGAACCCATTCCTCTGCATGACCTGTCATTGCCACAGTAAATAGTTGAAACCCACTAGCATGTGTAGGAGTTGATTGAAGCCATTGTTGTGTTCCTACCATGCTATGCCTGCTATTGCTTAGAGTTGTGTCAGGTCTGGTTCATTGGGAATGAATTGGAGTGTCACGATATGTTCTGATGCTGAGAGTGAAGTGTGTGAACACGATTTGGTAAAGGTAGCGGTGAGAGGCCATGTAGGAGTACATGGTGGGTTGTCTCACTGGAACCGTCGAGTTCTGTGTATGTTGTCCAATGACTCGATACTACCACACATTGGGCTCCGGGCGCTCCAAGCCCTCTCGACTTATTAACCAACTTGATCTCTGTCCAGGAGTCGCAACTAGTTTCTGGTGTTTGTAGGTAGTGCTAATTTTCTACCAAGTGGCACCCGGCAGGGTGGGCTTGGGACAGACTAGGCACACGTGGCCCGGTGTACCGAGTGGCACCCGGCTGGTGGGCTCGGGAACCCTGTACACATCGTTTGGGGCCATAAGCGACACCCCGGCCGGATCTCCTTGCGGATGGAACCCGAATAGGCGATAAACCTGGACTAGAGTCTTGTGTGGTTAGTCAGGTCGTGGCCGACACCCTCGCCAGGCTTCCGCTTGAAGGTTGCCGAGATACATGACGTGTACATGGCGGTAAGTGGCGAGAGCGTGTGTGAAGAAGTACACCCCTGCAGGGTTAACATGATCTATTCGAATAGCCGGGTCCGCGGTTATGGACTTCTTGGATGCTTACATGGTACATAGACAACTTGAAGTGGATACTATAAAATGCTCAAGACAAGTGTGAGTGCTATGGATGGCCTTCTCGTAGGGAGACGGGGATGAATCCATAGTAGTGTATTGTATGGTGATTAGTGGACTCGTGTACATTGTTTCACCTCCAGAGTTTCTGGTAGTCGTAGAACAGGATAGCCACAGAGTCAAAGCTGGCTTGCTGCAACTAAACCCCACGTTACCCTCTTGATACAAGTGCATGTATGATAGGATCTGATGTAAGTCTTGCTGAGTACCTTTGTACTCATGTTGCTTTATTTATGTTTTGCAGCGGAGACTTCGGTCTTACTAGTGTTCTCGTGGACTTCGACTAGTAGCTAGTACCTCAGCTACGATCTTGATCGGATGTTGTAGATAGTCAGACTCTTCAGCCTTTTTCTTTTGTAGATGTCTGTACCCAGACATGTAATGCTTCCGCTTGTCGCTTGTATGCTCTGTATGATGGGTCTTATGACCCCTGTTTGCAATTTATGCTATGACGGCTCTTCTGAGCCTTTATCTATATGAGTTGTTGAGTTATGCTGTGATGCCATGTTGTACAGCACATACTTGCATGTTATGCGTACGTGTAATGTGTATTGCTATGTGTGGGATCTGACTATCTAGTTGTTTATTCTTAGTAGTCTCTCTTACCGGGAAATGTCTCCTAGTGCTTCCATTGAGCCCTGGTAGCTTGCTACTGCTCCGGAACACTTAGGCAGGCCGGCATGTGTCCTTCTTCGATCCTGTGTCTGTCCCTTCGGGGAAATGTCACGCGATGAATACCGGAGTCCTGCTAGCCCGCTACAGCCCGGTTCACCGGAGTCCTGTTAGCCCAGTGCTACAGCCTGGATTCACTCGCTGATGACCGACACGTTCGATGCTGGGTCATGGATGCCTGTCCCTGTAAGTTAGTGCCACTTTGGGTTTACGACTAGCCATGTCAGCCCGGGCTCTTTATCATATGGATGCTAGCGACACCATCATATACGTGTGCCAAAATGCGCAAACGGTCCCGGGCAAAGGTAAGGCGACACCGTGGGGATACCGTGTGTGAGGCCGCAAAGCGATATGAGGTGTTACATGCTAGATCGATGTGGCATCGAGTCGGGGTCCTGACAGATTTGGTATCAGAGCCTGACTGCCTGTAGGATTACCAAGCCATACCGGTCGAAGTTGAGTCTAGAAATTCTTTAGTTATGTAAGGGAATTGATTGAGGGTTGGAACGTAAGGCTCTTTTACTCCTTATACCTCATGACCTTCTGATCTGAGTCCTCCTATCTTCCTCCGGGGTTAAGGAACTAGGCTTTCTCTTCCGTCTATCAGGATCACCTGTTACTACTCCGTAGTTCCATAGGACTGGTTGATCAGAGTCATACCCCAGTTTCGAGTACTTCCGGTGTAGTCTGGTTAGTTCTATCTCAGAACCTTGAGTGATGATGATAAGTATGTTACTACCCCATGTTTAGTAGGATGTCTCATTCTGAGCATTTTACTGCCGTTATGCTGCCGGATTTTCCCTAGGAGTTCGAGTGATATTAATTCCTTGTCCTACATTCTACAGTCCTTAGTTGCTGCTGATTCCGTCCTTGATTCGTTTCTCAGGATGTCATCAGCCAAGCGAAGTTCCGTTGCTCGTAACCAGAATCACGGAGATGGTAGGGATGAGGATCCTCCCGACCAGCCTTCGTTGACAGAGTTCATGCTAGAGATGGAAAGGAACAAGTGTGAGTCCAACCACTTGTTGGCACGTATCGAGGAGAACACCGCACATCAGTCCAACAAGTCTGTGACCATTCATGACTTCATTCGCTTGCACCCACCTACCTTTGATCATTCCATCGAGCCACTCGATGCAGATGACTGGCTCCGTAGCATCACCCATAAGCTGCGTTCCGCGAACGTAGCTAAAGATGACAAGGTCACTTATGCCACATACCACCTGGAAGGTCCTGCTAGCCTTTGGTGGCAGAACTACGAGGCTATGCTTCCAGCTGGCCAGATTCCTACCTGGAAGGATTTCACTGAGGCTTTTCGCGAGCATCACATTCCCCAAGCCCTCCTTGATCGCAAGAGAGAAGAGTTCTGTAGTTTCACCCAGAGTAAGATGGCCGTTGATGCTTATAGCAGAGAGTTCGAGAACCTTGCTCGCTATGCCACAGAAGAAGTGTCCACGGACGCCAAGAAGCAGGCTAGGTTCCGGAAGGGTCTCAACCCCAAATTGCGTCGTGATCTTCACCTGCATCATTGCGATACATTCCAAGCCCTTGTGAACAAGGCCATCAATGCAGAGACAGCTCAACTCACTTACGAGGAGTCTCGTAAGCACACCCGTGATTTGGGATCTCCCTCCGGCTCTAGTTCCCAGAAACGCCGGATTTGGGTTCCAAACTCCGCTCTTCCTTCCGGTTATACACCGAGGTCATCTCATGTGGTGCCTCCTCCAGCTCAGTCGTATGTTCCACCCAGGCCTACTGGTAGACCGCTTGTTAGTGCGGGTCCCCGTCCAACCTCAGGGACTTGCTTCACATGCGGGAAGCCAGGACACTATGCACGTGATTGCTCTCAGACTAGTTATGCTCCACCCCAGCCCGAGAAGACTGTGGGCTGTATTAAGCCATCACGCAAGATGATCAGTGTTAAGTCAGCCCCCACTGAACGTGGATGTGTGCATCACGTCTCAGCTAAAGACGCTCATGATGATCCAGATGTCGTTCTTGGTACACTCCTTGTCAATTGTCACCCAGCATCAGTTCTATTCGATACTGGAGCATCGCACTCCTTCATTTCTGAAAGCTATGCTAACTTGCACGACATGTCATTTTGTGATATGCCAACTCCGCTTGAAATCCAAACCCCAGGGTCTAGATGGCAGACCACCAGAATCAGCCATGGTAATGAAATCCTTGTTGATAGACTGGTATTCCTTGCATCACTTGTAGCCCTCAAGTCCTCAGATATTAACATCATCTTGGGTATGGACTGGATGACAGCTCATCATGCCAAGATTGATTGCTACACAAGATCTGTTCAGCTTACACACCCATCTGGCAAGTTAGTCACCGTCTCTACTAGAGTTGCAAAGCGTCAGCTCTATTCTCTTAATGCCAGCCCTCTTCCAGACCTTGAAGATATCCCGGTAGTCCGTGACTTTCCGGATGTCTTTCCAGAGGAACTGCCAGGTGTTCCACCTGACAGAGATGTAGAGTTCGTCATAGATCTTATCCCAGGAACAGCTCCAATCTCCCGGAGACCTTACAAGATGGCACCCCTAGAACTAGCCGAGCTTAAGAAACAACTTGATGAGTCCTTGCAAAAGGGTTTCATCCGTCCTAGTTCTTCCCCTTGGGCTTGCCCCGTCCTCTTTGTCAAGAAGAAAGACGGTACGGACCGGATGGTCGTTGATTATCGTCCCGTTAATTTGGTCACGATCAAGAACAAGTATCCGCTCCCCAGGATCAACGACCTGTATGATCAGCTCGCTGGATCCTCAGTCTTCTCCAAGATGGATTTAAGGTTAGGATACCACCAAATCAAAATCAGAAACGGGGACATTCCCAAGACAGCTTTTGTCACTCGTTATGGCCAGTACGAGTACACCGTCATGTCCTTTGGCCTAACCAACGCCCCAGCCACATTCTCCCGCTTGATGAACTCGATCTTCATGGAGTACTTAGATAAGTTCGTCGTGGTTTACCTCGATGATATTCTTATTTACTCGAAGAACAAGGAAGAGCATGCCGAACATCTTAGACTTGTGTTAGAAAAACTCAGAGAGCACCGCCTTTATGCCAAGTTCTCCAAGTGTGAATTTTGGTTGCCAGAAGTGACCTACCTAGGCCACGTAATCTCTGGTAAGGGCATTGCTGTCAATCCCGAGAGAGTTCAAGCCGTTCTCGATTGGACTCCACCCGAGACCGTGAAACAAGTTAGAAGCTTCCTTGGCCTAGCCAGCTATTGTCGCCGCTTTGTTGAAAACTTCTCCATAGTAGCCAAACCCCTCATGGAACTTCTCAAGAAAGATAAAAAGTTCGAGTGGTCCCCACAGTGTGAGTACAGTTTTCAGGAACTGAAAAGACGCCTGACTTCTGCTCCCATACTTGTGCCACCGGATTTCACTAAAGACTTTATTATCTACTGCGACGCCTCACGACAGGGACTAGGTTGCATCCTTATGCAGGATCGTCATGTGATTGCCTATGCATCTCGACAGTTGCATCCACATGAGGATAATTATCCTACACATGATCTAGAGCTTGCAGCCGTAGTCTATGCACTCAAGACCTGGCGACATTACCTCCTTGGTAAACGTTGCGAGATTTACACCGATCACCAGAGTCTCAAGTATATCTTCACCCAACCGGATCTGAACCTTAGGCAAAGACGTTGGTTGGAGTTGATTACAGATTATGATCTAGGGATTACCTATACCCCAGGCAAAGCCAATGTCATGGCTGATGCTCTAAGCCGTAAATCCTATTGCAACAATCTCATGTTGCAGCAAGGCCAACCACTTCTCCATGAGGAAATCTGTAAGCTTAACCTTCACATTGCTCCTTGCGGATTCCTTTCTACCCTGGTGGCGAAACCTGATCTTGAAGATCGGATTATCGCTGCTCAAAAGCAAGACACAGGAATTTCTCGGATCAAGAGAAACATTAAGAAGGGAGTGGGTGGATGTTTCTCTATGGATGATCGTGGAATTATTTTCTTTGAGAATCGCTTGGTGGTTCCCAAGAATCAACATCTGCGACAATTGATTCTTAAGGAGGCGCATGAATCCCCTCTCACGATTCATCCCGGTAGTACTAAGATGTATCAGGACCTACGCCAGAGGTTCTGGTGGACTAGGATGAAGAGGGAAATCGCTGAGTTCATTGCTAAATGTGACGTATGTCGTCGCGTTAAGGCAGAGCATCAAAGACCTGCTGGCACCCTTCAGCCCTTAGCTATTCCTGAATGGAAATGGGATAAAGTTAGTATGGACTTCATCACCGGTTTTCCCAGGACCAAGAGAGGGAATAACGCTATCTTCGTAGTCATTGATCGTCTCTCCAAAGTGGCTCACTTCCTTCCTGTTCGGGAAAATATCACTGCTAGTCAGCTTGCTGACCTATATATTTCTCGAATAGTGTCACTTCATGGTGTTCCACTAGAGATCAATTCAGACCGTGGCAGCCTTTTCATTTCTCATTTTTGGGAGAGTTTCCAAACTGCAATGGGAACCCATCTTTCCTTCAGTACCGCTTTGCACCCTCAGTCAAGTGGTCAGGTGGAACGGGTCAATCAAATTCTCGAAGACATGCTCAGAGCTTGCGTTATCTCATTCGGTATGGATTGGGAGAAATGTCTTCCTTTCGCCGAGTTTGCTTATAACAACAGCTACCAATCCAGCCTCAAGAAAGCTCCTTTTGAGGTTCTCTATGGACGAAGATGTCGAACACCTTTGAACTGGTCAGAAACCGGTGAAAGACAATTCTTTGGACCGGATATGATCCAGGAGGCAGAAGAGCAAGTTCGCATCATTCGTGAGAATTTGAAAACCGCCCAGTCTCGTCAGAAAAGTCAGTACGATCGTCATCATAAGGATATGACTTATGAAATTGGCGACCAAGCTTACCTTCGGGTTACTCCTTTGAAGGGTACCCATCGTTTCGGTATCAAGGGCAAGTTGGCTCCTCGTTACATTGGTCCCTTTCGCATTCTCGCTAAACGAGGAGAGGTTGCCTACCAGTTGGAACTACCTCCACATCTTTCTCGAGTTCATGATGTCTTCCACGTCTCTCAACTCAGGCGTTGCTTCTCGGATCCCATCCGCGGAGTGGACCACGACACGCTTGATCTCCAAGATAACCTCACATACCGAGAGTACCCGGTTCGCATTCTTGATCAAGCAGAGCGTGTTACCCGACGTCAGAACATCAAGTTTCTCAAAGTTCAATGGTCTCATCATTCCGAGAGAGAAGCTACCTGGGAGCGAGAAGATCGTCTTCGACTGGAGTACCCCGCTTTCTTTCCGTCGACCCCTGAATCTCGAGACGAGATTCTGTCAAGTGGGGGCGAGTTGTCACATCCCTAGTCTGGTATGACCTAGGCTAGCTAGCCATTTGTGCATCATATTTAAATTTCATTTAAAATTGAAATGAGGATTGGTGGAACCCTCAGAATCATTTTTGAAAATGACCCAAATAAAAATTTCTCCAAAAGGGTCCAAGAAAATGCTCATGATGCCCTCTAAAAATATTGGACAGAGATAAAAACCAAAACAATATTTGTAGGAGCCCATGGACATTTATTTTGGCCATTTGGATTAATTCGATAAATATTTGCATTGGAAATATATTTCTATATATATGAAATATGGTCCAAAAATTATGCCAATTATACAAGAGCTCTGGAATAATACCATTAGCCCCTACAAAAATTGGCATAATAAAATTAAATGATTTAATATATTTATTAAATCAAAACAAATGTCAGAAAAAATAGAAAACAGAAATAAAAGGAAGGAGGACTTACCTGGGCCACTTACCTGGCCCATCTCCAGCTGGCGGCCCAGCCCACCCCCGCTGCCTTCTGTCATCCCCCTCCTCGGACAGAAGGACGAGGGCGTGTGCCCGACGCTCGCCGGCACGCGCGCGCGCCACCTCCCCCCCTGCTGGCCACCTCCTGCTTCCCCGTACTCCCTCGATGCCCCGGACGAAGCCACGCAGCTGCCCCGCACCCTTCTCTCTCTCCCTCGCCCTCCTCCCCTCCTCTGGTTTCCCCTCACTTCCACCGAACGCGGCCGCCGCCGCCGACGAGAACCACCACAGCCACAGCCACCCCCTCGCCCCTCGGTTGTGCCCACGAGCTCCGCGACGTCGTCCTCGACTCCCCTCACCGAACCACGCCCCGCCGGAAGCCCTGCAGCGTCGACTTCGAGCTCTTCCTCAACCTTCGGCCGCCGGTGACCTCGTCTTCGATTCGCGCCGTCTAGGTCGTCCCCAGGCCCACTGAGCTGCGCTTCGACCTCCCAGTGAGCTCTGCCGCCGTTCCCCTCTCTTCTCCCTCCCGTTCCCGTGCCGTAGCGCCGCTCCCCACCACGGCCGAAGCCCCTCACCGCCGTCCATGTCGCCGCCGCCGTCTCGGCCCGCCTCCGCCCAAACCAAGCCTCCCATCGCGCTCCTGGTGCCACGAGGGTGCCGCCGAGCCCCTCAGGTGGCCTCCCCGTGCCCCGCAGCCCATTCCCGCTCACGCCCGAACTCCGGCCGCCGCCCCGAGCTCTGCTCCGGCGAGCTCCGGCCGTCCCCGCTCCTCCCACCTGGCCCATCAGATGCGCGAGAGCCCGGGCTACGCCCCGGTGCTCTCAGACGCCGTCCCCGTGGCCTGTGGCGCGGACTCCGCCGCGTCCAGAGGTCGCCGGCGACGAGCCCCCGTCGCCTGAGCCCTGCCAGGTGGGGCCGGCCCGTCAGGTGATTAGCTTAGTGCTAATCACCGTTGACTAACCCCCCCCCTGACGCTGACCAGTGGGCCCGACCCCCCCTAACCTTTTTAATTAAATTAAATTAACCCCAGTGTCACTGACGTGTGGGACCCACACGTCAGGTTTGACCCTGGACAGCCGCGTTGACCCGCTGACGTCGTGCTGACGTCATGCTGGCGCAGTATATAAATTCTGGATTTAATTAAATCAGGAAAATTCCAGAAATTGATTTAAACTTCAAAAATTCATAGAAATTCAACCGTAGCTCAGATTGAAATAATTTATATATGAAAAATTATCAGAAAAATGCAATCTTTCCATCTGTACTAGTTTCATGCATGACAAACCAACTTATACATGCTGAATATGAGAAAACGCATTATGGCATATTAAGAGACTTATTTTTGGAGTTGCATTTGAACCTTTTGTTCAAATGGACTTCATTCAATTGAATACTAGTTGCATTAGCTCAAACAGCATCACTTCTACATGCCATGTTCATGCATCATATTGTTGCATATGATTGTGTTTTGATTGCCGGCACCGTTCCTTCTCGATAGGTCCTACTCCGGAGACGTTCCAGAGTACCTGTCTGTGAAGCAGTGCCTCCCTTGTTGATTTACCAGGCAAGCAAACCCCCTTGTTCATTTCGATAAAACCCTACTCTCTCGCTCCTGCTCTCAGTTATTGCATTAGGACAACAACGATTCATCTGCTACTTTGTGCTGCGGTAGTTGAACCCATTCCTCTGCATGACCTGTCATTGCCACAGTAAATAGTTGAAACCCACTAGCATGTGTAGGAGTTGATTGAAGCCATTGTTGTGTTCCTACCATGCTATGCCTGCTATTGCTTAGAGTTGTGTCAGGTCTGGTTCATTGGGAATGAATTGGAGTGTCACGATATGTTCTGATGCTGAGAGTGAAGTGTGTGAACACGATTTGGTAAAGGTAGCGGTGAGAGGCCATGTAGGAGTACATGGTGGGTTGTCTCACTGGAACCGTCCTTAAGCCCTGAGTTCTGTGTATGTTGTCCAATGACTCGATACTACCACACATTGGGCTCCGGACGCTCCAAGCCCTCTCGACTTATTAACCAACTTGATCTCTGTCCAGGAGTCGCAACTAGTTTCTGGTGTTTGTAGGTAGTGCTAATTTTCTACCAAGTGGCACCCGGCAGGGTGGGCTTGGGACAGACTAGGCACACGTGGCCCGGTGTACCGAGTGGCACCCGGCTGGTGGGCTCGGGAACCCTGTACACATCGTTTGGGGCCGTAAGCGACACCCCGGCCGGATCTCCTTGCGGATGGAACCCGAATAGGCGATAAACCTGGACTAGAGTCTTGTGTGGTTAGTCAGGTCGTGGCCGACACCCTCGCCAGGCTTCCGCTTGAAGGTTGCCGAGATACATGACGTGTACATGGCGGTAAGTGGCGAGAGCGTGTGTGAAGAAGTACACCCCTGCAGGGTTAACATGATCTATTCGAATAGCCGGGTCCGCGGTTATGGACTTCTTGGATGCTTACATGGTACATAGACAACTTGAAGTGGATACTATAAAATGCTCAAGACAAGTGTGAGTGCTATGGATGGCCTTCTCGTAGGGAGACGGGGATGAATCCATAGTAGTGTATTGTATGGTGATTAGTGGACTCGTGTACATTGTTTCACCTCCAGAGTTTCTGGTAGTCGTAGAACAGGATAGCCACAGAGTCAAAGCTGGCTTGCTGCAACTAAACCCCACGTTACCCTCTTGATACAAGTGCATGTATGATAGGATCTGATGTAAGTCTTGCTGAGTACCTTTGTACTCATGTTGCTTTATTTATGTTTTGCAGCGGAGACTTCGGTCTTACTAGTGTTCTCGTGGACTTCGACTAGTAGCTAGTACCCCAACTACGATCTTGATCGGATGTTGTAGATAGTCAGGCTCTTCAGCCCTTTTCTTTTGTAGATGTCTGTACCCAGACATGTAATGCTTCCGCTTGTCGCTTGTATGCTCTGTATGATGGGTCTTATGACCCCTGTTTGCAATTTATGCTATGACGGCTCTTCTGAGCCTTTATCTATATGAGTTGTTGAGTTATGCTGTGATGCCATGTTGTACAGCACATACTTGCATGTTATGCGTACGTGTAATGTGTATTGCTATGTGTGGGATCTGACTATCTAGTTGTTTATTCTTAGTAGTCTCTCTTACCGGGAAATGTCTCCTAGTGCTTCCATTGAGCCCTAGTAGCTTGCTACTGCTCCGGAACACTTAGGCAGGCCGGCATGTGTCCTTCTTCGATCCTGTGTCTGTCCCTTCGGGGAAATGTCACGCGATGAATACCGGAGTCCTGCTAGCCCGCTACAGCCCGGTTCACCGGAGTCCTGTTAGCCCAGTGCTACAGCCTGGATTCACTCGCTGATGACCGACACGTTCGATGCCGGGTCATGGATGCCTGTCCCTGTAAGTTAGTGCCACTTTGGGTTTACGACTAGCCATGTCAGCCCGGGCTCTTTATCATATGGATGCTAGCGACACCATCATATACGTGTGCCAAAATGCGCAAACGGTCCCGGGCAAAGGTAAGGCGACACCGTGGGGATACCGTGCGTGAGGCCGCAAAGCGATATGAGGTGTTACATGCTAGATCGATGTGGCATCGAGTCGGGGTCCTGACAATTATCGAGCGGGTCCCTGGTGTCAGCCTCGTTGGACGAACCAACCGTCTGATGCACTCTCAAATGATCCTAACTGCTGATGCTCAGGCTCCCCCTAGTCAGGTGGCCTATATTTCCCCCCTCGACAGCAATCCCGAGCCCCGTCTTGCTAGGGTTCATCGCCGACCCCTCCATGATACGTATCCAACGTATCTATAATTTTTGATTATTCCATGCTGTTTTATTATCAATCTTGGATGTTTTATAATCATTTTATAGTCATTTTATATCATTTTTTGGTACTAACCTATTGACATAGTGCCAAGTGCGAGTTGTTGTTTTCTGCATGTTTTTTACATCGCAGGAAATCAATATCAGATGGAGTCCAAATGCCATGCCAATTTACGATGATTTTTTATGGGCTAGAAGGAACACAATGGGCCCTGGTTGCACCTGGGAGGAGTCCCGAGGAGGGGACAACCCACCAGGGCGCGCCCTGGTGGGTTGTGCCCACCTTGGGTGCCCCCTGGACTGACTCTTTGCTCTATAAATACCCTAATATTCGAGAAACCCTAGAGGAGACAACGAAATTTTCATCCAGCCGCTACAGAGTCCAGAACCACGAGATCCAATCTAGACACCATCACGGAGGGGTTCACCACTTCCATTGGTGCCTCTCCGATGATGCGTGAGTAGTTCTTTGTAGACCTTCAGGTCTGTAGTTAGTAGCTAGATGGCTTCCTCTCTCTCTCTCTCTCTCTCTCTCTTGATTATCAATACAATGATCTCTTGGAGATCCATATGATGTAAGTCTTTTGGCGCTGTGTCTGTTGGGATCTGATGAACTTTGAGTTTATGATCAGTTATATCTTTTATATCCATGAAAGTTATTTGAGTTCTTTGATATCTTATATGCGTGATCTCTTATAGCCTCGTATTTCTTCTCCGATATTTGGGTTTTGTTTGGCCAACTTGATCTATTTATCTTGCAATGGGAAGATGTGCCCGGTAGTGGGTTCGATCTTACGGTGCTTGATCTCAGTGACAGAAAGGGCACCAATACATATGTATCATTGCTACTAAGGATAAAAAGACGGGATCCATATCTGCCGCAATAGATAAACGGATCTTGTCTACATCATGTCATCATTCTTATTGCATTATTCCGTTTTCCATGAACTTGATACACTAGATGCATGCTGGATAGCGGTCGATGTGTGGAGTAATAGTAGTAGATGTAGGCAGGAGTCGGTCTACTAATCTTGGACGTGATGCCTATGTAATGATCATTGCCTGGATATCGTCATGATTATTTGAAGTTCTATCAATTGCACAACAGTATTTTGTTCACCCGCCGTTTGCTATTTTTTTCAAGAGAAGCCACTAGTGAAACCTACGGTGATGAGGACATGTACCTAGGGTAGGGTCATAGACCTGATCTAAGTACCCTGCCCAAGGGCACCCTCAGAAGAAACTGCCTTCCAGTCGACCAAGAGGGACTTCACTCAACCAACCCGAAGGACTCGACCATGAAGACTCACTCGACCATCAGGAGATCAAGAGCCACTCTGCATCCAAACGGTCTGTCATTAAGTAGTCTTTATGGCATTTGGAACACTTTATGTAAGACGTTACCAGTAACGCCTAGACTTAATGTACTTTAAACCCCGCATTACTGAGGGCCGGAGGGGTCTGGCGATCACTATATAAGCCACCCCCTCCTCAGTGTAGAGGGTTCGCACCCTTGTAACCTATACACACATAATCCAGTCGACCGCCTCCGGGCTCCGAGACGTATGGTTATTACTTCTTTCGAGAAGGGCCTGAACTCGTACATCCTGTGTCTTTACAACTGCTCCATAGCTAGGATCTTGCCTCTCCATACCTACCCCCCATTCTACTGTCAGACTTAGAACCACGACAGTTGGCGCCCACCGTGGGGCCGGTGTCTTAGCGATTTTTGGAGAAGTTGCGATTCTTCCGATTACTTTCATCATGGTCGCTAGCGGAGTTTTGGTCGAGGGCCACGAGATCCGTCTCGGCGCTCTCACCTTCATCGCCGACGATTCCGCTTGGCTCCAGGAAGCTCCACTCGACAGCGATGCGCTCCCCGTCCGCGGTGCGACGCATTTTCGCGCATGTGTCCGCGGCGTTCTGCTGCGGCAACCGTCGACTCCGTATTGGTCGACTCCTCTGTTGTCATCCCTCCCAGTTTCCCGCCAGCGCAAGCGATCTGGTCGGTCGAGACTATAGCGGTGGGTGAGGCACGCGGTGGCTCACCAGACGGCCACCACCCAAGTCGCGGCAATTGTGCCCGACGAATCCCTCTACGGCTTGTTCGATCTGTCATCTGGCTCCGTAGAGACTGCATCCGAGTGCGATAGCAGTGATCCAGCGGCGGAGGTCTTGATGGTTGATGGGCCTCATAGCCCTCCCGGCTTCCCCCGTGGCGACGGGGCGGACGGTGGAGGCGACCCCGCCCGAGTCCATGAGGAATATCAACCCGAGCCACTTAACCCCCTGCAAAGGGAAGAACTTCGCCGCAGGAACATGGATGCCCTGCATACTCCTATCGCAGGAGAAACCCCCGAGGCTGTGCCTTGGAAGAGGTGCGTTTGGCCAACTTGGCTGAACGCGCTCGTCTGGAGAATCTCCAGCGAGCACTCGACGAGCGCGCGCGGCAACGAGTACCCGACTCCAGTCGACGTCAACTCTTCCCGCCGACTCAGGTATATCGAACCCCGATTCAGAATTTAGCAGCTGCAACCCATATAGCAGAGTCAATTCAGCCCTCTCAGTCGGAGGCTGGCAGAGGCTTGATGCAGATTAGAGATTTGCTCCGGGTAGCAGGAGATCAGAATTCGGCCGTGTCACAGTCACGCAACAGGATTCACAGCCGATCCGTCGCTGCGAATTCGGTTCAGTCAGCTCATAGCCCTAGATCGCCTCCGCGGCGTGAAGGACGCGAGAATTGACGAGACCAATAAGGTGACCGATATGATCGTGATGATAGGCGTCGAGTGCCCACTCCTCCTCCAAGAGGCGGGTCTTATTCTCCTCGACAGCAAGATGACAGGCGTCAACTCAGTGTGGGGCGGAGAGCTCCGGTCTACCCCCGGGAACTAGGCTTCGACGCACGATCCATTATCGTGCAAGGCTTGGTCAATCGGAACAGGGCTCACAGAGACGCGCCCACTGGCAGCTGAGTGCATGTTTCGGGTCCAGAATGTTTCAGCAGGGCTATCAGAGCCGCAGTAATTCCCCCCAACTTCAGGTTGGCAACTGGAGTGAGCAAGTTCACCGGTGAGTCTAAGCCTGAAACCTGGCTAGAGGACTACCGAGTGGCAGTACAGATCGGCGGCGGGAATGATGAGGTGGCCATGAAGCATTTACCACTCATGTTGGAAGGTTCGGCCAGGGCGTGGCTGAATCAGCTGACTCCAAGCAGTATTTACACTTGGGAAGATCTTTCCCGAGTGTTCGTCAGAACATTTGAAGGAACCTGCAAGCGACCAGCTGGGCTGACAGAGCTGCAAGTCTGCATACAGAAGACGAATGAAACCTTACGAGAATACATTCAGAGGTGGATTACTTTGCATCATACCGTGGAGAACGTGTCTGATCATCAGGCAGTCTGTGCTTTCAAGGATGGTGTCAAGAACAGAGAATTAAGTTTGAAGTTTGGGCGTACCGGAGATATGACCATGAGTCGAATGATGGAAATTGCCACCAAGTACGCCAATGGTGAAGAGGAAGACCGACTCCGAAGCGGCAAGTACAAGCCGAGTCAGTCGGAGAAAGGAAACTCCAGTCGGAAGCAGAAGCGGAAAGCCGAACCAGCGGCTCCTGGAGAGGCTCTGGCCGTGACTCAGGGCAAGTTCAAAGGAAAACCCAAAGGATCCTGGAACCCCAAGAAGGTGAAGGATAAAGAAGGAAATGACGTGTTGGATCTGTCGTGTCACATCCACACGAAGAAGGGCGAAGAGGGTAACTTCGTCTACCCTAAGCATACCACTCGCCAGTGTCGGCTCTTGATCCAGCAGTTTCAAGGCAAGCATCCCAATGACAAAGAGAAGGAGTCAGACAAGGCTGAGGACAAGGAAGACAACGAAGGAGGTTACCCCCATGTCAATTCTACCCTGATGATTTTTGCTGATATAGAGAGCAAAAGTCGAATGAAAGTGATCAACCGCGAGGTGAATATGGTCGCTCCGGCGATGCCAAATTATCTGAGATGGTCCCAGACTCCCATTACATTCGACCAGTCTGATCACCCGACTCATATTGCCACCCTGGGAGGCAAGCCTTAGTGGTCGACCCGGTCGTCGAAGGCACTCGACTGACGAAGGTGCTAATGGATGGTGGTAGCGGACTGAATTTGTTGTATACGGACACGCTGAAAGGAATGGGCATTCCGATGTCCCGACTCAGCAAGAGCAACATGAGTTTTCATGGAGTTATACCTGGAAAGAAAGCCGAATCACTCGGCCAAATAGCTCTGGACGTAGTGTTCGGTGACTCGAAACATTTCCGGAAAGAGAAGCTGACGTTTGAGGTTGTGGATTTTCAGAGTGCCTACCACGCTATTTTGGGAAGACCAGCTTACGCACGGTTCATGGCTCGACCATGTTACGTGTACCTCAAGTTGAAGATGCCCGGCCCCAAAGGCGTGATCACTGTCACTGGTAATCGGAAAAAGGCAGAAGAGTGCTTCCAGAAAGGATCAAAGATTGTCGATTCTCAGATGGCAACGGTCGAGTTAGAAGAATATAAGCAAAATGCTGATCCGAGTGAATTGTTGCGAGCTAAGAAGCCCGCCACGGAGTCAGCATTTCAGTCGTCCGGTGAGACGAAGCCCGTTCACATTCACCCGACAGATCCCAATGCAGCTCCTACCCACATCTCCACAACACTCGACCCTAAATAGGAAGAAGCGCTCATCCAGTTCCTCCGTGAGAACTGGGACATCTTCGCATGGAAGCCTGCTGACATGCCGGGTGTTCCCAGGGGACTGGCTGAGCATCGCCTAAGAGTCGACTCGGCAGCAAAACCAGTCAAAGAACATCTTCGGTGGTCCGCTGTCCAGAAGAGAAAAGCTATTGGTGAGGAGGTGGCTCGACTATTGGCGGCAGAATTTATCCGAGAGATATACCACTCCGAGTGGCTCGCCAATGTTGTCATGGTTCCCAAAAAGGACAACTCACTCTGCATGTGCATTGATTTCAAACACATCAATCGGGCCTGCCCGAAAGATCATTTTCCTCTCCCTCGCATTGATCAAATTGTCGACTCGAGGTTGTCTTTTCTAGACGCCTACTCCGGATACCATGAGATCCGTCTATATGGACCGGATGAGATCAAAACAGCTTTCATCACACCATTCGGGTGCTTCTGCTATATCACTATGCCATTCGGCCTCAAGAATGCCGGAGCCACGTTCATGAGGATGATTCAGAAGTGCTTGCTCACTCAAATCAGTCGAAACGTGGAAGCGTACATGGATGACATTGTGGTCAAGTCACGTAAGGGTTCCGACCTGTTGACTGACCTAGCCGAAACATTTGCCAATCTCAGGAGGTATGATATCAAGCTCAATCCGTCGAAGTGCACATTCGGAGTTCCAGGTGGCAAGTTACTCGGTTTTATCATTTCCGAACGAGGAATCGACGCTAACCCAGAAAAAGTTGGCACTATACTCCGAATGAAACGCCCTGTGCGAGTGCACGACGTCCAGAAACTTACCGGATGCTTGGCCGCGTTAAGTCGATTCATCTCTCGCCTCGGTGAAAAGGCGTTGCCCCTTTACCGACTGATGAAAAAAGCAGACAAGTTCGAGTGGACTCCAGAAGCTGATGCAGCGTTTGCCGAGCTAAAAGCTCTGCTCTCCACCCAGCCGGTGCTTGCTGCTCCAATCAGCAAAGAGCCTCTGTTGCTTTACATTGCAGCCACAGGACAGGTCGTCAGTACAGTACTTACGGTCGAGCGGGAAGAGGAAGGCAAAACCTTCAAAGTTCAACGCCTAGTGTATTATCTCTCAGAAGTTTTGACTCCATCAAAGCAAAGATATCCTCATTATCAGAAGCTTGTGTATGGAATCTACATGACCATGAAGAAGGTTGCTCATTATTTCTCTGATCATGACATTATAGTCGTCAGCGACACACCATTGTCAGAGATTCTGCACAACAGAGACGCAACTGGTCGAGTGGCTAAATGGGCGATTGAACTTCTTCCCCTTGATATCAAATTTGAGGCAAAGAAAGCCATTAAGTCCCAGGCTATAGCTGATTTCCTTGCCGAGTGGATTGAACAACAGCAACCGACTCAAGTTCACTCAGAGCATTGGACCATGTTCTTCGACGGCTCTAAGATGTTAAATGGTTCTGGTGCTGGGGTAGTCTTGGTTTCCCCCAGAGGAGATAAGCTCAGATATGTGCTCCAGATTCACTTCGATTCCTCCAACAATGAAGCGGAATATGAAGCTCTCTTGTACGGGTTGCGCATGGCCATTACACTCGGCGTCCGTCGCCTTATGGTTTATGGCGACTCAGATTTGGTGGTCAATCAGGTGATGAAGGAGTGGAATGTTAGAAGCCTAGCCATGACTAGATATTGCAATGCAGTGAGGAAGCTTGAAAAGAAATTCGAAGGGTTGGAACTCCATCACATACCCCGATTGAAGAATCAAGCGGCCGATGATTTGGCAAAAATAGGATCCAAGAGAGAAGCCGTCCCCAGTGGTGTGTTCTTGGAGCATATTCATACTCCATCAGTCAAAGAAGACCCTTTTACTGAAGAAGCTCCGCAGCCCAAGAGTGCCACAGATCCGACTGAGGTCGAAGTTCCAGCAATGGTCGACTTGATTATGGAGGCTTTGGCGATCATTCCCAATTGGACAATTCCATACATCGCGTATATCCTGAGAAAAGAGCTCCTAGAGGATGAAGGAGAGGCTCGACAGATCATCCGCCGGTCCAAAGCCTTTACTGTGATCAAAGGGCAACTATTCAGAGAGAGCGCGACTGGAGTTGGTCAGAAGTGCATAACGCCAGAAGAAGGTCGAATAATCCTTGATGATATCCACTCGGGGACTTGTGGCCATCATGCGTCCTCTCGGACCATCGTGGCCAAAGCATACCGAGCCGGATTTTACTGGCCAAGGGCGAACGAAATGGCAAAGGAGATAGTGGACAAGTGCGAGGGATGCCAGTTTTACTCCAACATGTCACACAAACCTGCGTCAGCCCTGAAGACCATACCACTCGTCTGGCCATTCGCTGTATGGGGATTGGATATGGTTGGTCCCTTGAGGACTGGTCGAAGCGGTTTCACACATGTATTGGTAGCAGTCGACAAGTTTACCAAGTGGATTGAGGCTAAACCCATCAAGAACCTCGACGCCAGTACTGCGGTCAGCTTCACCAGAGAACTCACATTCAGATATGGAGTCCCTCACAGCATCATCACTGACAATGGGTCGAACTTCGATTCGGAGGAATTCAGAGCGTTCTGCACATCTCAAGGCACACGAGTCGACTATGCTTCAGTCGCCCATCCTCAGTCGAATGGACAAGCAGAGCGGGCCAACGGCTTGATTCTCAAAGGGTTGAAACCCCGATTGATGCATGACCTCAAGCATGCGGCTGGAGCATGGGTCGACGAACTTCCCTCTGTGCTTTGGGGGTTAAGGACCACGCCTAATCGGTCGACTGGGAGAACTCCATTCTTCTTGGTCTACGGAGCCGAAGCGGTCTTGCCGAGTGACCTGCTACACAACGCTCCTCGAGTCGAGCTCTACAACGAAGCTGAAGCAGAACAAGCACGGCAGGATGCAGTCGACCTCCTAGAGGAAGAAAGGGAGATGGCTCTGATCCGATCAACCATTTACCAACAGGACTTGTGTCGTTTTCACGCCAGAAACATGAATAGTCGAGCCTTCCAGGAAGGAGATTTGGTCCTCCGAGTGGATCAACAGAAACCACACAAGCTTGCCCCTTCTTGGGAAGGACCCTTCATCATTACGAAGGTTCTCCACAACGGAGCGTACCGTCTTTACAACGTCGAGCACGACATCGACGAGCCCCGAGCTTGGAACGCCGATCTTCTTCGCCCCTTGTACACTTAAGTATTCACTCGGATGAGTTGTAATAAAAGTACCTATGTAGTTCATATTTTGAAAGATAATAGTGTCATAATCTCCCCGATGATTTTTGTCACTTTCTCTTATTTGGCAAAACTCCCCCAGTGGGTGGCTTAGCTGCGAACCCGTTTTCGCCTAAGTTTGTAAAAAAAAACCTTACCGAGTGGCGAGCCGGTCTCGCACTCGGGGGCTTAGCTGCGAATCCGTTTCGCCTAAGTTTCAATAAAATCCTACCGAGTGGTAAGCCAGCCTTCCACTCGGGGGCTTATCTGCAGTCCAAGTACTCGCCTAAGTTAAACAAAATCCTACCGAGTGGTAAGCCAGCCTTCCACTCGAAGGCTTAGCTGCAGTCCAAGTACTCGCCTAAGTTTAATAAAATCCTACCGAGTGGTAAGCCAGCCTTCCACTCGGAGGCTTAGCTGCAGTCCAAGTACTCGCCTAAGTTTAATAAAATCCTACCGAGTGGTAAGCCAGCCTTCCACTCGGAGGCTTAGTTGCAGTCCAAGTACTCGCCTAAGTTCAAACACAACATGCGCTCGTGAGAAGTATGAGGTGCAGGTCGACTGCTACTCCCTCCTCCGAGCAACGCCACAAGTACAAAGTGCCTTCTATAAGAAGAACATCTTAAAACCCTACCGAGTGGAGAGCAAACCTCCCACCCGGAGGCTTAGCTGCAGCCCCGTGCTCGCCTAAGGTAAACAAAATCCTACCGAGTGGAAAGCAAACCTTCCCACTCGAGGGCTTAGCTGCAGCCCCGCGTTCGCCTAAGTTTTGAAAAACCTACCGAGTGGAGAGCAAACCTCCCACTCGGGGGCTTAGCTGCAGCCCCGTGCTCGCCTAAGTTAAACAAAATCCTACCGAGTGGAGAGCAAACCTCCCACTCAGGGGCTTAGCTGCAGCCCTGCGCTCGCCTAAGTTTTGAAAAACCTACCGAGTGGAGAGCAAACCTCCCACTCGGGGGCTTAGCTGCAGCCCCGTGCTCGCCTAAGTTAAACAAAATCCTACCGAGTGGAGAGCAAACCTCCCACTCGGGGGCTTAGCTGCAGCCCCGTGCTCGCCTAAGTTAAACAAAATCCTACCGAGTGGAGAGCAAACCTCCCACTCGGAGGCTTAGCCATAGCCCGAAGCCTGCTTAAGTGAATTGAGGAACGAGTCGATTGCAATAAGCACCTCGCTTTAACTGGCAAGAGACATCTCAAACCAAATGCGAGCATATTCAAACGTCGACCCCAAGTTCGGATAAATACCTAACGGAACCGAAAAGTGCCCAGGCGCTAAGCCTGTTAAGGTTTATCGGTTACAGAATCACTCGGCATACCGAGGCGAATTTAAAGTGTCGAGCTCAAGAAGTTTTTTACCCCTCCTGTGGAGGGCTGGAAGGTGCAACAAATTCGTCGAGGTCGATCCCATCAGCAATACGAGTGGAGGCGGCGATGAAGGTCTCCATGAAGGACCGAAAATCGTGCTTCTTGGTGTTAGCCACCCGAAGAGCCGCCAACTTGTCATCTCGCGCATCCTTGCATTGGACTCGGACCAGAGATAAAGCAACATCTGCACCACACCTGGCTGCAGATTTCTTCCACTCCTGCACTCGACTTGGGACTGTGTTCAGTCGAGTCATCAGGGACTCGAGGTCATTCTGGAGTGTCTCCCCGGGCCAGAGCGTAGCGTCGATGCGGGAAGTGGCAACCTTCAACCTTGCTAGATAATCAATGACGACAGCAACACGAGATTCTAGCCAGAGCACATTCATGGCAACTTCATCATTCACCAGAGAGTTGATGGGGTCCAGGTTAGGCTCCAGTCGACCAGTCTCCTCTTCAAAGTTTTGGCAGAATTCTGCAAGCACAACCACCAAGTCAAAAGAACGGTCGAATGGAAAGATCACTGTAAAAACAATTGTCGAGTGCAAAGGATTACCTTCGAGCATGAGGAATAGCTTCTTGGCAAGTCCGCCCAGATAAGCCTCCAGATCGTTCCTCTTTCCCGTCAGCTCACTGGCCTTGTCGTTCAGAGCAACTTTATCGCTTTTCAGTCGACTGATCTCCTTGTTGGCAATAGCAAGAGCAGCTTTCAGATTGGTGTTTTCTTCTTCAAGCTTGGTGACCGAAGCCAACTTCTGGTCTGCGAGTCTGGTCTTTTCTAAAGCTGTTCTCTACATCTCAGCCAACTCTAGGTCTTTCTTCTTCTGGGCCTCCTTCACTTTGCCTACAAAATTATAGCAAGGTCAGAATTCGAAGTAAATGAGGAGCAAAAGCAGTCCAAAGACTCACCAAACATACCTTTGGTCTCCTCCTTCGCCTTCGCCAAATTCTCCTGGACCAGCTTCAGATCAAGCTCGAGCTGGATATGTTTGTTCTCCATCTCAGTATAGCGAGCTGCAAGGTCGCAGGATTTCTACAAAAACCAATCGACAGATGTCAAAAACAATTCACTTCCGAGTGATTAAGGAAAAACCATACGTTTCTAAGACTACAGCCGAATACAAACATTCGACCATAGTCTCGGGGACTACACCCAGTGGGTGCACTCAGTGTGCCCCGACTAGTTCTATCAAGGAAGAGTTGACCAACAAAAAGAGAGAGAGAGAGAGGGAAGTGTTCTTCAGACTATAGTCAACTGCCCGCAGTCGACCACAGTCTCGGGGACTACACCCAGTGGGTGCACTCAGTGTGCCCCCACCGGTCAAGAAATCCATTCGGCATAACCGAATGAAGAAAAAATTCAAAATATAAAGACTATGGTCGACTGCCAGCAGTCCACCATAGCCTTGGGGACTACACCCAGTGGGTGCACTTAGCGTGCCCCCACCAAATCAGAATTCCAATCGACACACCCAGTGGGTGTAAGACAATCACTAAGAATTTCAGAAAAGAAGAATCTTCAGACATCATATCCTAACAGAACAAGCGATGACCGACTGACCTGAAGGTTGCTCTGGAGAGCAGAACTGACGTCATAAGCTGCCTGGCTAGCCTCTCGGATGGCTTTCACCTGCTCCATCATGACTCCCGCCTGACGTATCGCTTCTTTTGCAGCGCTGGCTTGGTCCTCTGGGACGTAGTGGGTCGAGAAGAGCGAAGGTTGTGCTGCACTCGACGATGCGGGGTGAGCATTCGTCAACGGCACCGCGAAAGATACGGTGGGCCGAGTGATATTCTCTCCCTCCACGGCCAGTGGCTCGGGTGCTAACACGTCCTGAGTCAACCTGCCGGCAGACGCTTTTCTACTCCTCCTTTTCTTCAGTGGTTCCTCATCATCGTCGTCGTCAGGAAGGGTGATAACAACATCGGATGGAGCTACAGAAAAGAATCAGAATTAGATACCAAGACCCAGTCGACTAAAAGACGGAATTACGAGAGTCATACCAGGTTTTGAAGTAACAACATCTTCCATCTCATGATCGTCAGCCCTGGCCGAGGTATCAGAAGTAGCAGCACTGCAACTCCAAACATCAGTCGGTTAATTCATGAGTCGACCAAAAATAAACCCGCGAAGAGCAAGAAGACTCGGACGGAATTTTTACCCTGATATGGTGGGAATCGACACCTTCATCTTCGGCAAGACCTTCGCCGGTTTCGATGGCGCCATTCGAGATTGCTTCGGAGCCTTCTCAGTCGGCGTCGGAGAAGTGGCCCGAGAGCGCTTGGTCGACTGCGCGACAGTTGCGACCCCCTTACCACGTTCAACCACAGGGTCAGGGATGAGCTTCAATCGCCTTTCTGCACGAGGCGGTACAACTTCCTCCTCCTCCTCCTCTTCCTCCTCTTCATCAGAATCATCACCGTCATCGTCATCAGTAGCATCAGAATCCCACTCCTCCTGGCTTTCGCCTCCACTTCCTTCCCCCTCTTCAGTCAGCGTCTGAGCTCCATTCGACATCGAGTAAAATTCAGTGATGGCCTGACAGTCAACAAAACGAATATCAATCGACCAATTTGCGGCAAAGACAGAATGAGTACAACAAGACTACAAATGAAGATAAAGTGGAGGTACCGAGTCTGGAGTATATGTATTGTCGAGTGGCGGGATCCTTCTGGCCCCCCGAGGATTGTCCTTATTCCCTGTGACTGCAGCCATCCACCTCTCCAGTGTGGCATCGTCGACTACCTCGGGATGAACCCGAGTTTCGTCCTCGGTTCCACAGTACAGCCACATTGGGTGACCCCGGTACTGAAATGGCTGGATGCGCCGCCTAAGGAAGACCTCCAGGAGGTCCATGCCCGTCACTCCTTCTCGAACTAGCTGAACTACACGTTCCATCAACATCTTCACTTGGGCTTTCTCCTCAGGAAGCACTTTCAGAGATGAGGGCTTGTTCACTCGGTCCATAGAAAACGGAGGAAGACCACTCGACTGCCCCGACGTCGACTCGTCTTGGCAATAAAACCAAGTCGACTGCCAGCCTCTGACCGACTCTGGGAGGGTCATGGCCGGAAAGGTGCTCTTATTCCTCATCTGAATCCCCAGACCGCCACACATCTGAATGACCTTAGTCTTATCATCGCCTGGACTCGCCTTTTTTACTATCTGAGAACGACAAGTGAATATGTGCTTGAACAGACCCCAGTGCGGTCGGCAGCCCAAGAAGTTCTCGCACATGGACATGAAGGCAACAAGGTAGGCGATGGAGTTCGGATTGACGTGGTGGAGTTGCGCCCCAAAGAAATTCAGGAAACCACGAAAGAAAGAACTCGGAGGCAGAGAAAATCCACGATCGACGTGAGTAGCTAAAAGGACGCACTCACCCTCCTGCGGCTGCGGATGCCACTCGTTCCCCGGGAGCCTCGCTGCTCCGTGGGGGATCAAACCCTCATTGGCCATCTCAGCGAGATCCGTCTCGGTGATGGTCGACCGGATCCAGTCCCCTTGAACCCAGCCTGGCGGCAGGCGGGACCTGGACGAGGATCCTCCCCGGCTAGTTGCTCTCCCTTTCGCCTTCCCCATCGCCGTCGCCTTCTTCGCGCGCTCCAGAGCCGCCGTCTTCTCCTTCACCATTGCTGCCGTCGAAGCGCACGAGGGGCGGTTAGGCAGAGGCAGGAGTAGACGATGCGGGCGGAGGTGGAGAGGAAAGAAGGAGGATTGGAGAAGTACTGTTCAAAAAACCCTCGCCGGGCACATTTATAGAGCTGTTTCCGAGTGGATGACAAATGGGCCCAAGCAATCCTATCACATCCCGAAATAGTTGCGCACGCGTGATACGTGGCGAAAAAGACGATGCGGAAATCGAGGCGTCTATGTTCTATCCCATCAGAGCGCCGCGATCCGCCCCGCTTTGCGCGCCCCCCAAAAATTCGGATCCCATGAAATCCGCTAAATAGCAGACCAATCTGTCAGACGATGGATTTCCTGCGATTCGTCGCTTGGAAGTTTATCAAGTGCAAAAGTTCACTCGACTTAAGAAAGGAATGGACCAAGGTGACTGAAACAAGAGTTGTTGTCATCAACAAGAGATTATTGGTCCAAGACCATACATATCCAGAACACAAAAGCAGGTCGGAAAAACATCAACTCCTTCCTCACTCAAACCTCGATCCATTCGGGGGCTAATGATGAGGACATGTACCTAGGGTAGGGTCATAGACCTGATCTAAGTACCCTGCCCAAGGGCACCCTCAGAAGAAACTGCCTTCCAGTCGACCAAGAGGGACTTCACTCGACCAACCCGAAGGACTCGACCATGAAGACTCACTCGACCATCAGGAGATCAAGAGCCACTCTGCATCCAAACGGTCTATCATTAAGTAGTCTTTATGGCATTTGGAACACTTTATGTAAGACGTTACCAGTAACGCCTAGACTTAATGTACTTTAAACCCCGCATTACTGAGGGCCGGAGGGGTCTGGCGATCACTATATAAGCCACCCCCTCCTCAGTGTAGAGGGTTCGCACCCTTGTAACCTATACACACATAATCCAGTCGACCGCCTCCGGGCTCCGAGATGTAGGGTTATTACTTCTTCCGAGAAGGGCCTGAACTCGTACATCCTGTGTCTTTACAACTGCTCCATAGCTAGGATCTTGCCTCTCCATACCTACCCCCCATTCCACTGTCAGACTTAGAACCACGACATACGGCCCCTGGGTCTTCTTTCTCATATATTTGCCTTGCGATCTACTTTTTCCTTGCGTTTATTTTCAGATCTATCAAACCAAAAAATACAAAAATACCTTGCTGCAATTTATTTGTTCTGCGATCTATTTATCCTATGTATAAATTTACCTCATGTCCTTTGCCTATCTTGAGGCGTCGTACCCCGAAAGGGATGACAACTCCTTTAACACATCGGGTTGCGAGGTGTTGTTCTTTGTGTGCAGGGGCTGTTTACGTTGTGTTGCTTGGTTCTCCTACTGGTTTGATAACCTTGGTTTCATATCTGAGAGAAATAGCTACCACCAATGTGCTGCATCATCCCTTCCTCTTTGGGGAAATACCGACGTAGCTTCAAGCGACATCAAAAGGAATTTCTGGCACCGTTGTTGGGAAGGATCTTCAACATAACCAGGTTCCTAATCACAAATCTCATCTCCTTGCAATTTACATTATTCGCCATTTGCCTCTCGTTTTCCTCTCCCCCACTTCACAAAAATTTGCCATTTTATTAGCCCTCTTTTTCGTTCGCCTTTTTCTCGTCAGATCTCATGTTTGCTTGTGTTGCCATGTGCCTCTATTTGCTTGCATCTTTGCTTGCTAAAAATCTGTTGATATGGATCCTCATCCATTGGCTAATCTTTTTAAGAGATCCAATTATCATGAACAAATTGCTAGTGATTTGAGTACACTAGATTATCCTTATGAAGTTTTGCTTGAGGTTCTTGAATCTGAAAATTGTGATGAAGAAATTTATGAAGTGATTCATGATAGCTGTTTGAATGAAAAGCATGATTGCAATGATTTTACTATAAATTCTATTACTGTCAACTGTGTTAATACTATGCAAAACCCAAGCTTGGGGATGCTAATTTTGCTATGTCCACTATTTGTTGCAATGATCATGATTGGGTGATGATCCTTATGATCTTGAAAATTTATTTAAGCCTCATGATGAAAATGTCACACCCTAGCTAGTCATGCATTAGAGTGTTGCATCATGTTTACTCTTTCATCAGAAACTTGAAATGGGGATCTGTGAAACCCTCAGAACCATTTTGAAAATGACCCAAATAAAAATTTCTCCAAAAGGGTCCAAGAAAATGCTCATGTTGCTCTCTGAAAATATTGGACAGAGATAAAAATCAAACCAATATTTTTAGTGGCTCATGGACATTTATTTTGGGCATTTGGAATTAATGCATAAATATTTGCATTGGAAATATATTAATTATATATATTAATATATGCCCAAATATTATGCCAATTATAAAAGAGCTCTGGAATAATATAAATAGCTCCTGCAGAAATTGGCATAAGTTAAATAAATGATTTAATATATTATTTAAATCAAAACAAATGTCAGAAATTAAAAAACAGAAAAATATATAACAGGAGGAGCTTACCTGGGCTCCTCCACTGTGCGGCCCAGCCAGCTGGCTGGCCCAGCCGGCAGCCGGCCCAGCCCACCTCCCTCCTCTGTCGTCTTCGTCCCGACAGAGGGAGGGGAGTGTGGCCGGCGCGCGCGCGCGCCACCGCGCCACGCCACCTGCTCGCCTGCTTGCCTGCCCTCCCCTCCTCGCTCGATGCCCTGGACGACGCCACGCCTCTCCCCTGCTCTCTCTCACTCTCCCCCGGCTCTCCTCTCCTCTCCCTCGCTCTCTCTCTCACACGGCCGAACACCACCGTCGCCGCCGTTCGCCACAGCAGCCGTCTCCGGCCACCCCTCGCTCCCCCGACTAGCTCAGAAGCTCCGCCACGACCCCCTCTTCCTCCCCACCGCTCCACAGCTCCCCGGAAGCCCTGCATCGCCGCCACGTCGCCGTTCCCCTCTTCGGGCTCCGATCATCGTCGCCGTCGAATTCGTCGTCTCCGGCGCGTCCCCGAGCCCGCTTCGACGCCCACTGCAACCGCGGTGAGCCCCCGGATCGTTTCCCCCTTCTCCCCTGGTCTCTTTCGACCTCTAGGCCCTAGCCCCACCTTGGCCGAGAGCTCCACGCCGCCGGCGATGTCGCCGTCGTGGCCACGGTCGCCGTAGCGCCCAACCGAGCACACCGTCGTGCTCCACACCTCACCAGGAGCACGTAGCACGCACCAACACCTCTTCTAACGCCCTGCAACGCCGATTCCGACCGCACCCGAACTCCGGCCGCCGCAGCCGAGCTCGCCGCCGTCAACTCCGGCCACCCCGAGCCCAACCACCACCACCAATAGTCGCGGCTCAACCTCAGCAACACGTAGATGCCTTCCGCCGTCCATTTGGTTGCCGGAATGGCAAAAAGCACTTTCGCCGCCGTCCCGGACCTCGCCGGCGTCAAGTCGCCGGTGGGGTTTGACTTGTCCGACCTGGGGTTTGACCTCCCAGGGTCACTGACGCGTGGGCCCTGTCGGCCAGGTGGTTAGATTAGCACTAAACTACTGTTAGTCAACCCCCCCTGACACTGACAGTGGGCCCCAGCGCCACTAATCCCTAATTAGGATTAATTTAATCCTGTTTAACCCCCCCCCTGTCACTGACGTGTGGGCCCCACACGTCAGGTTTGACCTCAGCCAGCCGCAGTTGACCACTGACGTCATGCTGACGTCATGCTGGCGCAATAATTATATTTCTGGATTTAATTTAAATCAGGAAATTCCAGAATATTATTTAAACTTCAAAAATTCATAACTTTTATTCTGTAACTCCAAATTGGACAAATTATATATGAAAAATGATCAGAAAAATCCAATCTACCCATCTGTACTATTTTCATGCATGATCAAACAAGTTAAATTGATGTTTTAAGCAGAACAAGGAAAAGCACTTTTAAAAGGCCATGTTTGAATTTGAAATTTGAATCTTTGATTCAAATTTGTTCAAACCCTTCTGGTTCTAGTTGCATTAGCCCAACACACTCATATTGCCATGTTTCATGCATGCATCATATTGTTGCACATTGTTTGGTGATGCTTGTGTATCGATGTCCTTTGCGACAGGTTCTGTCCCCGAGGAGTACCGTGATTACCCTAACGAAGAACCATATCAGTGCATCGAACCATCAGGCAAGCAACCAACCATTTGATCATATCGATACAATCCCATGTTCTCGCTCCTTCTCTCCTTTACTGCATTAAGACAACGTGTTTCAAACTGCTGTGTGCTACGGTAGTTGAACCCATTTCCTCTGCATGACCTGTCAGTGCCACAGTAACTAGATGAAACCCACTAGCATGTGTAGGAGTTGATTGAGCCATATGTATGTGTTGTTCCTACCTTGCTATGCCTGCTATGCTTAGAGTCGTGTCAGGTCTGGTTCATCTGGGTGATGGGCTAGAGTGAAATGTTTATGTCGGTAATGAGAGTGGTGTGGTGAACACGATTTGGTAAAGGTATCGATGAGAGGCCATGTAGGAGTACATGGTGGGTTGTTTCATTGAAGCCGACCTTAAGCACTGAGATCTGTATGTGTGATTTAAGAATCAGCTACTACCATGCATTGGGCCCGAAACCAATGGACCCTCTCGGCTTCTTATTCACCCTAGTTCTCCGTCCAGGAGTTGCAAGTAGTTTCTGGTGTTTGTAGCCTACTGGAGGCCGTGGACAGCGCTGACCGTAGGGGTGGGCTGTGATGCGGTAGGTACGTGGCACGATGTACCGAATACCCGTTAGGTATCTCGGGAACCCTGTTCAAATCGTTCGGGGCCGTATGGGAAACCTCGGCCGGACTCCCTGCGGATGGAACCTGAATAGGCGATAAACCTGGACTGGAGGCTTAGGTGATTAGGTAGGTCGTGGCCGACACCCACGTTGGGCTTCCGCTTGAAGGTTGCCGAGTACATGTCGTGTAAACGACGGTAAGTGGTGAGAGCGTGTATGAAGAAGTACACCCCTGCAGGGTTAACATGATCTATTCGAATAGCCGCGTCCGCGGTAAAGGACTACTTGGTTGCCTATACAGTTCATAGACAAGTAAATGGAAACTGTTAAAAGCCTCAAGATAAGTGTGAGTGCCGAGGATGGCTCTTCCGTAGGAAGACGGAGGTGGATCCTCGGTAGTGTATTGAATTGGTGAGTAGTGGACTCGTGTGCGCAAAACCATTTCAAGTTGGAGTATCGTAGGATAGTCTAGCCAAGAGTCAAAGCTGGCTTGCTGCAATAACTCCACCAACCCTTCTTGATAATATGCATGTATGTAGGATCTGATGTAAGTCTTGCTGAGTACCTTTGTACTCATGTTGCTATAATTTACATTTTTACAGAAGACGTTGCAACCCCTTCTGATGGGTTCTACGTAGACGTTGACATCAACGAGTAGGCTAAAGACCCAGGTGGTGACCCTGAGCTTGTGAAGGACCACGTAGTATAGTTAGGCTTTCCAAGCCTCCTTTATTTTACTAGTTGTCTGTACTCAGACAAGTTACTTCCGCTGTTGGTTTGTATGACTGTATGACTTGTATGTTGGGTCGTGAGACCCGTACCTTCGTGTATGTTATGAATGGCTCCCTGAGCCTTAAATAAAGTACTTGTGTCGTAGAGTCATGTTGTGATGCTACGTTGTATTTGCACATATCGAGCATATTGTGTGTATGACTGAAATGCTTGGTATGTGTGGGATCTGACTATCTAGTTGTTTATCTTTAGTAGCCTCTCTTACCGGGAAATGTCTCCTAGTGTTACCGCTGAGCCATGGTAGCTTGCTACTGCTCTGGAACACTTAGGCTGGCCGGCATGTGTCCTTCTTCGTTCCTGTGTCTGTCCCTTCGGGGAAATGTCACGCTTTGAGCACCGGAGTCCTGTTAGCCCGCTACAGCCCGGTTTACCGGAGTCCTGCTAGCCCAGTGCTACAGCCCGGACCCACTTGCTGATGACCGACACGTTCGAAGCTGGGTCATGAATGCCTGTCCCTGTAAGTCTGTGCCACTTTGGGTTTACGACTAGTCATGTCAGCCCGGGCTCCTTATCATATGGATGCTAGCGACACTATCATATACGTGAGTCAAAAGGCGCAAACGGTCCCGGGCAAAGGTAAGGCGACACCCGTGGGGATACCGTGCGTGAGGCCGCAAAGTGATATGAGGTGTTACCGGCTAGATCGATGTGACATCGAGTCGGGGTCCTGACACTGGGTTTCCCAGGACCAAGAGAGGGAATAATGCTATCTTCGTCGTTGTCGATCGTCTTTCCAAAGTAGCCCATTTCCTGCCTGTTCGTGAGAGTATAACCGCTAGTCAATTGGCGAACTTATACATCTCCCGAATAGTGTCTCTCCATGGTGTTCCTTTGGAAATTAATTCGGATCGAGGAAGTCTTTTCACCTCTCGATTTTGGGAAAGTTTCCAAAATGCTATGGGAACCCGTCTCTCCTTTAGCACCGCTTTCCACCCTCAGTCGAGTGGTCAAGTGGAACGCGTCAACCAGATTCTAGAAGACATGCTTCGAGCCTCTGTTATCTCATTCGGAATGGATTGGGAGAAGTGCCTTCCATTTGCCGAATTCGCTTACAACAACAGCTATCAATCTAGCTTGGGTAAAGCCCCTTTTGAAGTTCTCTATGGACGACGGTGTCGAACACCCCTTAACTGGTCAGAGACCAGGGAAAGACAATTCTTTGGCCCGGATATGATTCAGGAAGCAGAAGAACAAGTTCGCATCGTTCGTGAAAAGTTGAAAACAGCCCAATCTCGTCAAAAGAGTCAATATGACCGAAAACATAAGGCTATGACTTTCGAGGTTGACGAGAAGGCTTATCTTCGGGTCACCCCTCTGAAGGGAACCCATCGTTTCGGTATTAAAGGCAAATTGGCTCCTCGTTACATTGGACCTTTTCGCATTCTCGCCAAACGAGGAGAAGTTGCCTACCAGTTGGAACTACCTCCGCACCTCTCCAGAGTCCACGATGTCTTCCACGTTTCTCAACTCAGGCGTTGCTTCTCGGATCCTATCCGTGGAGTGGACTACGAAACGCTTGATCTCCAAGATAATCTTACATATCGGGAGTACCCCATTCGTATCCTCGATCGGGCCGAGCGTACCACTCGACGTCATAATATCAAGTTTCTCAAAGTTCAATGGTCGCACCATTCTGAGGATGAAGCAACTTGGGAAAGGGAGGATCGTCTTCGACTCGAGTATCCCGCCTTCTTCCCGGAGGAACCCAAATCTCGGGACGAGATTCTTTTGAGTGGGGGTGAGTTGTCACACCCTAGCTAGTCATGCATTAGAGTGTTGCATCATGTTTACTCTTTCATCAGAAACTTGAAATGGGGATCTGTGAAACCCTCAGAACCATTTTGAAAATGACCTAAATAAAAATTTCTCCAAAAGGGTCCAAGAAAATGCTCATGTTGCTCTCTGAAAATATTGGACAGAGATAAAAATCAAACCAATATTTTCAGTGGCTCATGGACATTTATTTTGGGCATTTGGAATAAATGCATAAATATTTGCATTGGAAATATATTAATTATATATATTAATATATGCCCAAATATTATGCCAATTATAAAAGAGCTCTGGAATAATATAAATAGCTCCTGCAAAAATTGGCATAAGTTAAATAAATGATTTAATATATTATTTAAATCAAAACAAATGTCAGAAATTAAAAAACAGAAAAATATATAACAGGAGGAGCTTACCTGGGCTCCTCCACTGTGCGGCCCAGCCAGCTGGCTGGCCCAGCCGGCAGCCGGCCCAGCCCACCTCCCTCCTCTGTCGTCTTCGTCCCGACAGAGGGAGGGGAGTGTGGCCGGCGCGCGCGCGCGCCACCGCGCCACGCCACCTGCTCGCCTGCTTGCCTGCCCTCCCCTCCTCGCTCGATGCCCTGGACGACGCCACGCCTCTCCCCTGCTCTCTCTCACTCTCCCCCGGCTCTCCTCTCCTCTCCCTCGCTCTCTCTCTCACACGGCCGAACACCACCGTCGCCGCCGTTCGCCACAGCAGCCGTCTCCGGCCACCCCTCGCTCCCCCGACTAGCTCAGAAGCTCCGCCACGACCCCCTCTTCCTCCCCACCGCTCCACAGCTCCCCGGAAGCCCTGCATCGCCGCCACGTCGCCGTTCCCCTCTTCGGGCTCCGATCATCGTCGCCGTCGAATTCGTCGTCTCCGGCGCGTCCCCGAGCCCGCTTCGACGCCCACTGCAACCGCGGTGAGCCCCCGGATCGTTTCCCCCTTCTCCCCTGGTCTCTTTCGACCTCTAGGCCCTAGCCCCACCTTGGCCGAGAGCTCCACGCCGCCGGCGATGTCGCCGTCGAGGCCACGGTCGCCGTAGCGCCCAACCGAGCACACCGTCGTGCTCCACACCTCACCAGGAGCACGTAGCACGCACCAACACCTCTTCTAACGCCCTGCAACGCCGATTCCGACCGCACCCGAACTCCGGCCGCCGCAGCCGAGCTCGCCGCCGTCAACTCCGGCCACCCCGAGCCCAACCACCACCACCAATAGTCGCGGCTCAACCTCAGCAACACGTAGATGCCTTCCGCCGTCCATTTGGTTGCCGGAATGGCAAAAAGCACTTTCGCCGCCGTCTCGGACCTCGCCGGCATCAAGTCGCCGGTGGGGTTTGACTTGTCCGACCTGGGGTTTGACCTCCCAGGGTCACTGACGCGTGGGCCCTGTCGGCCAGGTGGTTAGATTAGCGCTAAACTACTGTTAGTCAACCCCCCCTGACACTGACAGTGGGCCCCAGCGCCACTAATCCCTAATTAGGATTAATTTAATCCTGTTTAACCCCCCCTGTCACTGACGTGTGGGCCCCACACGTCAGGTTTGACCTCAGCCAGCCGCAGTTGACCATTGACGTCATGCTGACGTCATGCTGGCGCAATAATTATATTTCTGGATTTAATTTAAATCAGGAAATTCCAGAATATTATTTAAACTTCAAAAATTCATAACTTTTATTCTGTAACTCCAAATTGGACAAATTATATATGAAAAATGATCAGAAAAATCCAATCTACCCATCTGTACTATTTTCATGCATGATCAAACAAGTTAAATTGATGTTTTAAGCAGAACAAGGAAAAGCACTTTTAAAAGGCCATGTTTGAATTTGAAATTTGAATCTTTGATTCAAATTTGTTCAAACCCTTCTGGTTCTAGTTGCATTAGCCCAACACACTCATATTGCCATGTTTCATGCATGCATCATATTGTTGCACATTGTTTGGTGATGCTTGTGTATCGATGTCCTTTGCGACAGGTTCTGTCCCCGAGGAGTACCGTGATTACCCTAACGAAGAACCATATCAGTGCATCGAACCATCAGGCAAGCAACCAACCATTTGATCATATCGATACAATCCCATGTTCTCGCTCCTGCTCTCCTTTACTGCATTAAGACAACGCGTTTCAAACTGCTGTGTGCTACGGTAGTTGAACCCATTTCCTCTGCATGACCTGTCAGTGCCACAGTAACTAGATGAAACCCACTAGCATGTGTAGGAGTTGATTGAGCCATATGTATGTGTTGTTCCTACCTTGCTATGCCTGCTATGCTTAGAGTCGTGTCAGGTCTGGTTCATCTGGGTGATGGGCTAGAGTGAAATGTTTATGTCGGTAATGAGAGTGGTGTGGTGAACACGATTTGGTAAAGGTATCGATGAGAGGCCATGTAGGAGTACATGGTGGGTTGTTTCATTGAAGCCGACCTTAAGCACTGAGATCTGTATGTGTGATTTAAGAATCAGCTACTACCATGCATTGGGCCCGAAACCAATGGACCCTCTCGGCTTCTTATTCACCCTAGTTCTCCGTCCAGGAGTTGCAAGTAGTTTCTGGTGTTTGTAGCCTACTGGAGGCCGTGGACAGCGCTGACCGTAGGGGTGGGCTGTGATGCGGTAGGTACGTGGCACGATGTACCGAATACCCGTTAGGTATCTCGGGAACCCTGTTCAAATCGTTCGGGGCCGTATGGGAAACCTCGGCCGGACTCCCTGCGGATGGAACCTGAATAGGCGATAAACCTGGACTGGAGGCTTAGGTGATTAGGTAGGTCGTGGCCGACACCCACGTTGGGCTTCCGCTTGAAGGTTGCCGAGTACATGTCGTGTAAACGACGGTAAGTGGTGAGAGCGTGTATGAAGAAGTACACCCCTGCAGGGTTAACATGATCTATTCGAATAGCCGCGTCCGCGGTAAAGGACTACTTGGTTGCCTATACAGTTCATAGACAAGTAAATGGAAACTGTTAAAAGCCTCAAGATAAGTGTGAGTGCCGAGGATGGCTCTTCCGTAGGAAGACGGAGGTGGATCCTCGGTAGTGTATTGAATTGGTGAGTAGTGGACTCGTGTGCGCAAAACCATTTCAAGTTGGAGTATCGTAGGATAGTCTAGTCAAGAGTCAAAGCTGGCTTGCTACAATAACTCCACCAACCCTTCTTGATAACATGCATGTATGTAGGATCTGATGTAAGTCTTGCTGAGTACCTTTGTACTCATGTTGCTATAATCTACATTTTTACAGAAGACGCTGCAACCCCTTCTGATGGGTTCTATGTAGACGTTGACATCAACGAGTAGGCTAAAGACCCAGGTGGTGACCCTGAGCTTGTGATGGACCACGTAGTATAGCTAGGCTTTCCAAGCCTCTTTTATTTTATTAGTTGTCTGTACTCAGACAAGTTACTTCCGCTGCTAGATGGTATGACTGTATGACTTGTATGTGGGGTCGTGAGACCCGTACCTTTGTGTATGTTATGTATGGCTCACTGAGCCTTAAATAAAGTACTTGTGTCATAGAGTCATGTTGTGATGCTTCGTTGTATTTGCACATATCGAGCATATTGTGTGTATGATTGAAATGCTTGGTATGTGTGGGATCTGACTATCTAGTTGTTTATCTTTGGTAGCCTCTCTTACCGGGAAATGTCTCCTAGTGTTACTGCTGAGCCATGGTAGCTTGCTACTGCTCTGGAACACTTAGGCTGGCCGGCATGTGTCCTTCTTCGTTCCTGTGTCTGTCCCTTCGGGGAAATGTCACGCTTTGAGTACCGGAGTCCTGTTAGCCCGCTACAGCCCGGTTTACCGGAGTCCTGCTAGCCCAGTGCTACAGCCCGGACCCACTTGCTGATGACCGACACGTTCGAAGCTGGGTCATGGATGCCTGTCCCTGTAAGTCTGTGCCACTTTGGGTTTACGACTAGTCATGTCAGCCCGGGCTCTTTATCATATGGATGCTAGCGACACTATCATATACGTGAGCCAAAAGGCGCAAACGGTCCCGGGAAAAGGTAAGACGACACCCGTGGGGATACCGTGCGTGAGGCCGCAAAGTGATATGAGGTGTTACCAGCTAGATCGATGTGACATCGAGTCAGGGTCCTGACAGCGTTGGCATCAGAGCCGGACTGCCTGTAGGTTCTCCAAGCCAAACTGGTCGATGTTGAGTCTAGAAATTCTTTAGTTATATGTAGGGGAATTGTTTGTGGGATGGAACGTAAGGCTCTTTTTACTCCTTATACCTTATGACTTTCTGATCTGAGTCAGTCCATTCTTCCACCGGGGGTTAAGGAGTTAGGATCTGTTCTCTCTATCAGGATCACGAGTTACTAATCAGTAGTACCTTATAAGTTTGATGGTTACAAGCCTAGTTCAGATCTACTACCACATTATGTTGCCAGAATGGTTTTAGAACTTTGATATAATGATGATGAGTGTGTACGAAATCCTTTGTCAAATGTCTCAAATCCTTTTTGAGCATTTACAGCTGTTATGCTGCCGAAATTTTGCTAGAAATTCTAATGCCTTTGCATTATGATTGTGCTTTCAGATGGCCACTCGCGACCTCAATCAAGTGGTTCGCCTGACTCGATGCCTAGATGTACCCGGCCATACTGCTAAGTTGGTCAGAGTAATGACTGAGGCTGGATACCGCTGGTATCCCGAGTACACGGTCGAAGAGCAATTCCGAGATTTCAATCAAAGCCAGTATCTCTGCACTGTCAGGATATTTCCATCTTATCCTGGATCCACCGAGCCTCTTCACTGCTCCTATGGACTCGGGGTTACTATTGAGATGGCTGTGCAGGACGCCGCCTACTCTATGATGACCATTATGCGAGTCAGATCTGGGTTATTTCGGGACTCTGATTTCCGGTATATGCCAGGATCACTTCCGGGAGCACAAGGGTATCTCCAGGCTATCTATGCTGACTCCACTCAGGAGGATTCACGGACTCGCACCACTGCTGAGATGCTCGAGGATAAGGACCGTGAAAATCGGGCCTTAAGGTTAGAGCTCTTCAACACCCGTGCTGATCACTGGGCTACTTTGACTCGGTTCGCACCGGCGGTGCAAGCTGGATGTTCAGATATGCGCGATCTCTATCCTGTGAGATCTGCTCTGCCAGACGTGATGGTTTGGCGTGATGTAGGAGGCATCACCCCACCTCGCGGTCCCCGCAGGCCACCGTTTGTCGGTCCACGACCTCATCCTAGCCCCTATGGTCCACAAGCTCCGCGAGACCGTCTGTTTCCGGATGATCATGTTGAACTTCCAGGCTATGGAGGTGACTTTTACGAGGACTACTACGGATCGGTCTGAGTTAGTGGTAGTATCACTAGTTTGCACTAGCTGTGTCGTCTATCGTCCTGCGTGACTCGTGGGATATGACCTAGTTGTACTCTTTCCGGAGATGTAGAAAAATAATGTATAGGAGCTTGGAATGTCTCCGATGAGATGTAATCCTCTTTTCACCGTAATAGTACTTTGTTTGGTCTTGTACTAAACCCTATATGGTGTGTATGACGATGGAATAAAGAAGCAGTTTCTGTATCTACCATGTCATACGGATGATCATCTTGCATTTCGAGTCATTCCTTGCATTTTTATCCTATGTCGGAATTTTATCATCCTGACTAAATCATTGTCTTGTTTACCTAGGATGGTCAACACGCGCGCTAACCCTGCTTCTCAAGAGCAGGCCGAAGGCAGTGAAGCCAGGAATGAAAATCTGCCTCATCCTCCTTCACTAGCCGAGGTTATGATGGAAGCTGAGAGAAACAAGCGGGAGACAAACCGTTTGTTGGAGCGTATTGAACATAATACAGCACACCATCAGAGGGCTAACGTGGTGTCACTCAGTGATTTTATCAAATTGCATCCACCCACGTTCCACCACTCCGTCGAGCCTCTCGACGCTGATGATTGGCTTCGCAGTATCTCTCACAAGCTGCGTTCCGCGCTAGTAGCTGAGGTTGACAAGGTCACCTTTGCTGCATATCATCTTGAAGGCCCCGCCAGTCTATGGTGGGAGAATTATGGAGCTATGCGCCCAGCGGGCCATGTCACTACTTGGGCTGAGTTCAGCGAGGCTTTCCGTGAACATCACATTCCGGAGGGTCTCATGGACCGTAAACATGAAGAATTTTGTAGTTTCACCCAAGGCCGACTTTCTGTGGATGCCTATAGCAGGGAGTTTGGTAATCTCGCACGATATGCAACTGAGGAAGTGTCTACTGACGCCAAGAAGCAAGCAAGGTTCCGTAAGGGCCTTAGTCCTGAGCTTCGCCGCGACCTCCGTCTGCATGAGTGCACATCTTTTTCGAAACTTGTCAACAAAGCCATCAGTGCTGAAACTGGTCAGACTGACTATGACGCAACACGCAAGCATGGACGTGATATGGGTTCCTCATCCGGTGCTGGTCCTCAGAAGCGCCGCGTGTGGGTACCCAACACCGCCCTGCCACCCAGGTTCACACCGAGGCCATCTTTCCAGGCGCCTCGCCCCGTTCAACAGTCTGCACCGGCCAAGCCCTATGGAGGTCCAACCAATAATGCTCCTCCACGTACCAGTTCCGTGACTTGTTTCAAGTGTGGGGAATCTGGTCACTATATGCGTGAATGCCCCCAGACCAACCCCAATCAATCTGCTAAAGCTGTTGGCCGTGGCAAGCCGACAGGAAAAGTGTTTCATGCTAAACCGGTCACCGCTTCACGTGGCCATGTCAACTGTATCTCTGCCAAAGAAGCTCAAGAGGATCCCAACGTCGTTCTCGGTACGCTTCTTGTTAATTGCCACCCGGCATCTGTTCTTTTCGATACAGGAGCCTCTCATTCTTTTATATCTGAAAATTATGCTCGCTTGCATAACATCGCATTCGGTGATATGCCAACCTCTATGGTAATCCAAACTCCGGGATCCAAATGGCAAACTTCTAGAGTAAGCCATGGAAACGAAATCCAAGTCGACAGACTTGTTTTCCTCGCATCTTTGATAGCCCTTAAATCTTCAGATATTAATATCATTCTGGGTATGGACTGGATGTCAGCTCATCATGCCCAAATTGATTGCTTCTCTAGGACTGTTCAACTCACCCATCCTTCGGGGAAGATAGTCAATGTCTTGACCCGAATAGCCAAGCGACAATTATATTCTCTTAACGCCAGCCCTTTGCCAGACCTTGAGGACGTTCCGGTAGTCCGTGACTTCCCGGATGTCTTTCCAGAGGAATTGCCAGGTGTTCCACCTGACAGGGATGTTGAGTTCGTAATAGACCTCATTCCAGGAACCGTTCCGATTGCTAGAAGACCCTATAAGATGGCACCCATAGAACTAGCCGAGCTTAAGAAACAACTCGATGAATCCTTGAAAAAGGGTTTCATCCGCCCTAGTTCATCTCCGTGGGCTTGCCCCGTCCTATTCATCAAGAAGAAGGATGGTACGGACCGGATGGTTGTAGATTACCGACCTGTCAATTTGGTCACAATCAAGAACAAATATCCGCTTCCCAGGATCAACGACCTGTATGATCAGCTCGCTGGATCCTCGATCTTCTCCAAGATGGATTTGAGGTTGGGCTACCATCAAATCAAAATCAGAAACGGGGACATTCCTAAAACGGCCTTTGTTACTCGTTATGGCCAATACGAGTACACCGTCATGTCCTTCGGTTTAACCAACGCTCCAGCCACCTTTTCTCGGTTAATGAACTCAATCTTCATGGAGTATTTGGATAGATTCGTCGTGGTTTACCTCGATGATATACTCATCTACTCCAAGAACGAGGAAGAACATGCCGAACATCTAAGGCTAGTGTTGCAGAAACTTCGAGAGCATCGCCTTTATGCCAAATTTTCTAAATGTGAATTCTGGTTATTAGAAGTGACCTATTTGGGTCATGTAATATCTGGTAAAGGTATTGCTGTTAACCCTGAGCGAGTTCAAGCCGTCCTGTACTGGACTCCACCTGAATCGGTCAAGCAAGTTCGGAGTTTTCTAGGCTTAGCGAGCTATTGTCGTCGCTTTGTCGAGAACTTCTCCAAAGTTGCCAAACCTCTAACCGAACTCCTCAAGAAAGATAAGAAGTTCGAATGGACTCCACAATGTGAGCACAGCTTTCAGGAACTGAAAAGACGCCTGACTTCTGCTCCCGTACTGGTACCGCCAGACTTCTCCAAGGACTTTGTTATCTACTGCGACGCCTCGCGACAAGGACTAGGTTGCATTCTCATGCAAGATCGACACGTAATTGCCTACGCTTCACGGCAATTGCACCCACATGAGGAGAATTATCCTACTCATGATCTAGAGCTTGCAGCCGTAGTCTATGCACTTAAGACCTGGCGACATTACCTCCTCGGTAATCGTTGCGAAATATTCACTGATCACCAAAGTCTGAAGTATATTTTCACCCAACTGGATTTGAATCTCAGGCAGAGACGTTGGGTTGAATTGATCACCGACTTCGACTTAGGAATAACCTACACCCCAGGGAAAGCCAACGTCATGGCTGATGCGCTAAGTCGTAAATCTTATTGCAACAATCTGATGTTACAACAAAGTCAACCGCTTCTCCATGAGGAATTTCGGAAGCTTAACCTTCACATTGTTCCTCAAGGTTTTATCTCCACCTTGGTGGCAAAACCTACCCTTACGGATCAAATTATCAAAGCACAGAAGGTAGATCCGGGAATCTCCCGCATCAAGAGAAACATCCAGAAAGGAATTGCGAATTGCTTCTCCATTAATGATCAAGGGGTCGTATACTTCGGGAATCAACTAGTGGTTCCCAAAGTGCGAAACCTGAGGCGATTGATCCTTAAGGAAGCTCATGAATCTCCTCTCACCATTCATCCCGGTAGTACTAAAATGTATCAGGACCTACGCCAGAGGTTCTGGTGGACTAGGATGAAGAGAGAAATTGCTCAGTATATTGCAAATTGCGACGTCTGTCGTCGTGTAAAAGCAGAGCATCAACGGCCTGCTGGCACCCTTCAACCCTTAGCTATTCCTGAATGGAAATGGGATAAAATTGGTATGGATTTCATTACCGGTTTTCCCAGGACCAAGAGAGGGAATAATGCTATTTTCGTCGTGGTCGATCGTCTTTCCAAAGTAGCCCATTTCCTACCTGTTCGAGAGAGTATAACCGCTAGTCAACTGGCAGACTTATACATCTCCCGAATAGTGTCCCTCCATGGTGTTCCTTTGGAAATTAACTCGGATCGAGGAAGTCTTTTCACCTCTCGATTTTGGGAAAGTTTCCAAAATTCTATGGGAACCCGTCTCTCCTTTAGCACCGCTTTCCACCCTCAGTCGAGCGGTCAAGTGGAACGCGTCAACCAAATTCTAGAAGACATGCTTCGAGCCTCCGTTATCTCGTTCGGAATGGACTGGGAGAAGTGCCTTCCATTTGCCGAATTCGCTTACAACAACAGCTATCAATCTAGCTTGGGTAAAGCCCCTTTTGAAGTTCTCTATGGACGACGGTGTCGAACACCCCTTAACTGGTCAGAGACCGGGGAAAGACAATTCTTTGGCCCGGATATGATTCAGGAAGCAGAAGAGCAAGTTCGTATCGTTCGTGAAAAGTTGAAAACAGCCCAATCTCGTCAAAGAGTCAATATGACCGAAAACATAAGGCTATGACTTTCGAGGTTGACGAGAAGGCTTATCTTCGGGTCACCCCTCTGAAGGGAACCCATCGTTTCGGTATCAAAGGCAAATTGGCTCCTCGTTACATTGGACCTTTTCGCATCCTTGCCAAACGAGGAGAAGTTGCCTACCAGTTGGAACTACCTCCGCACCTCTCCAGAGTTCACGATGTCTTCCACGTTTCTCAACTCAGGCGTTGCTTCTCGGATCCTATCCGTGAAGTGGACCACGAAACGCTTGATCTTCAAGATGATCTTACATATCGAGAGTACCCCATTCGTATCCTCGATCAAGCCGAACGTACCACCCGGCGTCATAATATCAAATTTCTCAAAGTTCAATGGTCGCACCATTCTGAGGATGAAGCAACCTGGGAAAGGGAGGATCGTCTTCGACTCGAGTATCCCGCCTTCTTCCCGGAGGAACCCAAATCTCGGGACGAGATTCTTTTGAGTGGGGGTGAGTTGTCACACCCTATCTAGTCATGCATTAGAGTGTTGCATCATGTTTACTCTTTCATCAGAAACTTGAAATGGGGATCTGTGAAACCCTCAGAACCATTTTGAAAATGACCCAAATAAAAATTTCTCCAAAAGGGTCCAAGAAAATGCTCATGTTGCTCTCTGAAAATATTGGACAGAGATAAAAATCAAACCAATATTTTTAGTGGCTCATGGACATTTATTTTGGGCATTTGGAATTAATGCATAAATATTTGCATTGGAAATATATTAATTATATATATTAATATATGCCCAAATATGATGCCAATTATAAAAGAGCTCTGGAATAATATAAATAGCTCCTGCAGAAATTGGCATAAGTTAAATAAATGATTTAATATATTATTTAAATCAAAACAAATGTCAGAAATTAAAAAACAGAAAAATATATAACAGGAGGAGCTTACCTGGGCTCCTCCACTGTGCGGCCCAGCCAGCTGGCTGGCCCAGCCGGCAGCCGGCCCAGCCCACCTCCCTCCTCTGTCGTCTTCGTCCCGACAGAGGGAGGGGAGTGTGGCCGGCGCGCGCGCGCGCCACCGCGCCACGCCACCTGCTCGCCTGCTTGCCTGCCCTCCCCTCCTCGCTCGATGCCCTGGACGACGCCACGCCTCTCCCCCTGCTCTCTCTCACTCTCCCCCGGCTCTCCTCTCCTCTCCCTCGCTCTCTCTCTCACACGGCCGAACACCACCGTCGCCGCCGTTCGCCACAGCAGCCGTCTCCGGCCACCCCTCGCTCCCCCGACTAGCTCAGAAGCTCCGCCACGACCCCCTCTTCCTCCCCACCGCTCCACAGCTCCCCGGAAGCCCTGCATCGCCGCCACGTCGCCGTTCCCCTCTTCGGGCTCCGATCATCGTCGCCGTCGAATTCGTCGTCTCCGGCGCGTCCCCGAGCCCGCTTCGACGCCCACTGCAACCGCGGTGAGCCCCCGGATCGTTTCCCCCTTCTCCCCTGGTCTCTTTCGACCTCTAGGCCCTAGCCCCACCTTGGCCGAGAGCTCCACGCCGCCGGTGATGTCGCCGTCGTGGCCACGGTCGCCGTAGCGCCCAACCGAGCACACCATCGTGCTCCACACCTCACCAGGAGCACGTAGCACGCACCAACACCTCTTCTAACGCCCTGCAACGCCGATTCCGACCGCACCCGAACTCCGGCCGCCGCAGCCGAGCTCGCCGCCGTCAACTCCGGCCACCCCGAGCCCAACCACCACCACCAATAGTCGCGGCTCAACCTCAGCAACACGTAGATGCCTTCCGCCGTCCATTTGGTTGCCGGAATGGCAAAAAGCACTTTCGCCGCCGTCTCGGACCTCGCCGGCGTCAAGTCGCCGGTGGGGTTTGACTTGTCCGACCTGGGGTTTGACCTCCCAGGGTCACTGACGCGTGGGCCCTGTCGGCCAGGTGGTTAGATTAGCGCTAAACTACTGTTAGTCAACCCCCCCTGACACTGACAGTGGGCCCCAGCGCCACTAATCCCTAATTAGGATTAATTTAATCCTGTTTAACCCCCCCTTTCACTGACGTGTGGGCCCCACACGTCAGGTTTGACCTCAGCCAGCCGCAGTTGACCACTGACGTCATGCTGACGTCATGCTGGCGCAATAATTATATTTCTGGATTTAATTTAAATCAGGAAATTCCAGAATATTATTTAAACTTCAAAAATTCATAACTTTTATTCTGTAACTCCAAATTGGACAAATTATATATGAAAAATGATCAGAAAAATCCAATCTACCCATCTGTACTATTTTCATGCATGATCAAACAAGTTAAATTGATGTTTTAAGCAGAACAAGGAAAAGCACTTTTAAAAGGCCATGTTTGAATTTGAAATTTGAATCTTTGATTCAAATTTGTTCAAACCCTTCTGGTTCTAGTTGCATTAGCCCAACACACTCATATTGCCATGTTTCATGCATGCATCATATTGTTGCACATTGTTTGGTGATGCTTGTGTATCGATGTCCTTTGCGACAGGTTCTGTCCCCGAGGAGTACCGTGATTACCCTAACAAAGAACCATATCAGTGCATCGAACCATCAGGCAAGCAACCAACCATTTGATCATATTGATACAATCCCATGTCCTCGCTCCTGCTCTCCTATACTGCATTAAGACAACGCGTTTCAAACTGCTGTGTGCTACGGTAGTTGAACCCATTTCCTCTGCATGACCTGTCATTGCCACAGTAACTAGATGAAACCCACTAGCATGTGTAGGAGTTGATTGAGCCATATGTATGTGTTGTTCCTACCTTGCTATGCCTGCTATGCTTAGAGTCGTGTCAGGTCTGGTTCATCTGGGTGATGGGCTAGAGTGAAATGTTTATGTCGGTAATGAGAGTGGTGTGGTGAACACGATTTGGTAAAGGTATCGATGAGAGGCCATGTAGGAGTACATGGTGGGTTGTTTCATTGAAGCCGACCTTAAGCACTGAGATCTGTATGTGTGATTTAAGAATCAGCTACTACCATGCATTGGGCCCGAAACCAATGGACCCTCTCGGCTTCTTATTCACCCTAGTTCTCCGTCCAGGAGTTGCAAGTAGTTTCTGGTGTTTGTAGCCTACTGGAGGCCGTGGACAGCGCTGACCGTAGGGGTGGGCTGTGATGCGGTAGGTACGTGGCACGGTGTACCGAATACCCGTTAGGTATCTCGGGAACCCTGTTCACATCGTTCGGGGCCGTATGGGAAACCTCGGCCGGACTCCCTGCGGATGGAACCTGAATAGGCGATAAACCTGGACTAGAGGCTTAGGTGATTAGGTAGGTCGTGGCTGACACCCACGTTGGGCCTCCGCTTGAAGGTTGCCGAGTACATGTCGTGTAAACGACGGTAAGTGGTGAGAGCGTGTATGAAGAAGTACACCCCTGCAGGGTTAACATGATCTATTCGAATAGCCGCGTCCGCGGTAAAGGACTACTTGGTTGCCTATACAGTTCATAGACAAGTAAATGGAAACTGTTAAAAGCCTCAAGATAAGTGTGAGTGCCGAGGATGGCTCTTCCGTAGGAAGACGGAGGTGGATCCTCGGTAGTGTATTGAAGTGGTGAGTAGTGGACTCGTGTGCGCAAAACCATTTCAAGTTGGAGTCTCGTAGGATAGTCTAGCCAAGAGTCAAAGCTGGCTTGCTGCAATAACTCCACCAACCCTTCTTGATAACATGCATGTATGTAGGATCTGATGTAAGTCTTGCTGAGTACCTTTGTACTCATGTTGCTATAATCTACATTTTTACAGAAGACGCTGCAACCCCTTCTGATGGGTTCTATGTAGACGTTGACATCAACGAGTAGGCTAAAGACCCAGGTGGTGACCCTGAGCTTGTGATGGACCACGTAGTATAGCTAGGCTTTCCAAGCCTCTTTTATTTTATTAGTTGTCTGTACTCAGACAAGTTACTTCCGCTGCTGGTTTGTATGACTGTATGACTTGTATGTGGGGTCGTGAGACCCGTACCTTTGTGTATGTTATGTATGGCTCACTGAGCCTTAAATAAAGTATTTGTGTCATAGAGTCATGTTGTGATGCTTCGTTGTATTTGCACATATCGAGCATATTGTGTGTATGATTGAAATGCTTGGTATGTGTGGGATCTGACTATCTAGTTGTTTATCTTTGGTAGCCTCTCTTACCGCGAAATGTCTCCTAGTGTTACCGCTGAGCCATGGTAGCTTGCTACTGCTCTGGAACACTTAGGCTGGCCGGCATGTGTCCTTCTTCGTTCCTGTGTCTGTCCCTTCGGGGAAATGTCACGCTTTGAGTACCGGAGTCCTGTTAGCCCGCTACAGCCCGGTTTACCGGAGTCCTGCTAGCCCAGTGCTACAGCCCGGACCCACTTGCTGATGACCGACACGTTCGAAGCTGGGTCATGGATGCCTGTCCCTGTAAGTCTGTGCCACTTTGGGTTTACGACTAGTCATGTCAGCCCGGGCTCTTTATCATATGGATGCTAGCGACACTATCATATACGTGAGCCAAAAGGCGCAAACGGTCCCGGGAAAAGGTAAGACGACACCCGTGGGGATACCGTGCGTGAGGCCGCAAAGTGATATGAGGTGTTACCAGCTAGATCGATGTGACATCGAGTCGGGGTCCTGACAGAAAATGTTTGTAGTAATATTAAAAGTGGGTTTGGAAGAGTGTCAACTTTAGCTAAAAATAATCCCACATATTTGGAGAGTGTTCAATCTTATGAAATTTTTAATAAAAGTGGGTTTGGAGAGGTCATGACTTTATTTGATGATAATCCCACTATTTTGGAAGAGTGTCAACTTTGCATGCATGTGGATCATGAAGAGAAAATTTTATATGATAGCTATATTGTTGAATTTGATTATGATCCTACATTTAATTATTATGAGGGAGGAAAATATGGTTGGAGAAATTTTCATGTTACTAAATTACCTCTTGTTATGTTGAGATCATTATTATTTCTTTCTTCTTACTTGCATATGCTAGATATTTTGTGTCTTGATAATTTGTTTGCTTATAAAATTCTGATGTATAGGAAGAGAGTTAGACTTAAATGTGTTTTTCACATGTTTCTTGATGATCTCTTTGTGTTTCAATTACTATCTTTCGTGTGAGCATCGTTAAAATCTTAAGCCTATCTTAATGGCTATAAAGAAAGAGCTTGTTGGGAGGCAACTCAATGAATAAAATTTATTTTTTGCTTTTTTGCTTTCTGTTCTTGAGTGTTAGCACAATTATGCTACTGGTATGATTGTGCTTTTTTTGTGTTTTAATTAGTGTTTGTGCCAAGTAAAGCCTTTAGGATCTTCTGGGGTGATAGTTGTTTGATCTTGCTGAAAAAGACAGAAACTTTGTGCTCACAAAAATAATTATCATAAATCACAGAAAAGAGATTTTGCCCTGATTCATTTTGCAGAAGATTAATATACAAATTATTCTGGTAGTCCTAATTTGGTATAATGTTTATAGTTACATAAGTATTCGAAAGTTCCAGATCACTACAGACTGTTCCATTTTGACATTTTCTGTTTTCTTTGTGTTGTGTGCTTATTTTGATGGCTCTATGGTTTTCTTTGATGAGTTTTGCCATAGAAAAGTTAGAATACAGTAGATATAATACAAAAACAAAATAAGAATTGGTTTGACACAGAACTTATAGTAGTGGTTTGCTTTCTTTTACTAACGGATCTCACAACGGTTTTGTTGAGTTTTGTGTGATTGAAGTTTTCAAGTTTTGGGTTATCTTACGATGGATGAGAGAAGGATAGAAGAGCCTAAGCTTGGGGATGCCTCGGCATCCAAATCTATTATCCAAGAATGAGCAACCAACTAAGCTTGGGGATGCCCCCGAGTGGCATCCCCTCTTTCTTCTAACGACCATCCGTATTTTACTCGAGGCTATATTTTTATTCGTCACATGATATGTGTTTTGCTCGGTGCATCTTGTATGATATGTGTCTTTGCTTGTTTTATTTTGTGTTTTAAGTCATCAATCCTTGCTGGACACACCTGTTTGAGAGAGCCAAAATTATGCCATGACTTGTTAGAATTGCTCTCTATGCTTCACTTAAATTTTTATGAGCAATGGACTTGCTCTAGTTCTTCACTTATATCTTTTTGAGCACGGTGTGCTTAGTATTTTTCAAGAAATGCTCTCTTGCTTCACTTAGATTTATTTGAGAGTTAGTAAAATTTTGAATAAATTCTCTCTTGCTTCACTTAAATTATTTTGAGAGAAATAAAATATGTTATGCTCATAATCTTCACTTATATTTGTTTGAGCTTATGAAAAGCAACACATGAAAATTAGTCCCAAAGTGATAGATATCCAAGAAGGATAAAGAAAGAAAAAAATATGTCATGAAGATCATTCGACAAAATAAACTTGATTCTTAGTAATATTTTTGAGATATGATGATGTGATATGTGAGTTATGTTGATGAGTAATTGTGCTCTAGTAAGAATATTGGTGTTAAGGTTTCTGATTCCCTATGCATGCACGAAAGTCAATAATCATGCAATGAAAATTATATCCTACTTGTGGAGCATTATTCGGTGTTAATTATGCTTAATGCTTGCTTATGGATTATGTGTTTCTTGGTTGGTCGCTTCTCAATCTTTTTGCTAGCCTTCATTTTGCACCAAGTATGACCTCTACTTGTGCATCAAAAATCCTTTAAACCAGTTTTGCTACATGAGTCCACTATATCTACCTATATGTGGCATTATTTTGCCATTCTAAGCAAATTTGTATGTGCCATCTCTAATTTTCAAAATGAACTTCTCTTTTGTGTGTTTGTTTTGCTCGCAGAACGGTAACGGGTAGCTAATATTTTCCATGCTAGATGTGTTATTCGCACGATGAGTGTTTATTCACTTGTCATTACACGAGAGTAAGGCAAAGGTATTAGGGATGCCCAGTCCTGAAATGCAAAAATGAATTTACTTTATGTTGTCAAATAATAAATTCCTTGGAAAGTGTTGGTATGGAGGGCACCCGTGGATACGGCTAGCCATGGAAAGTGAAAGTTATGGTGGAAAAAGGAATAAGCTTTATTTTCTATTTGGGAACCACCTATGATATACTCCCTCCGTTCCTAAATATAAGTCTTTGGAGAGATTTCACTATGAACCACATACAGATGTATGTAGATGCATTTTAGAGTGTAGATTCACTCATTTTGCTCCGTATGTAGTCCATAGTGAAATCTCTACAAAGACATATATTTAGGAACTGAGGGAGTATCTAGCATGGAAAGTGTTGGGATGCTCCAAGTCGTTTTCGTTGGTGGGATGGGTACACCTCCCAAAATGTTTTTATCTCTATTTTTTTGCTTTGAGCTCTGACACCTCTACAAATCACTACTTCCCTCTGCGAAGGGGCTTTCTTTTACTTTATGCAATTTTTATTTTTGAAATTGAGTCTCCATCCTCTCTTATAAAAGCACCAACTAGGGGACAATATGATCGTACTTAAGTATTGGGTGTAGCTAATATTTGAGTGTGTTTCATGAATGGATTAATGTTTGAGCATGATGGGCTAGGGATAACTTGTTTTAGCATTGATATTTTGAAAGACATGTTTGCTTGTTGATATGCTTGAGTATCTAAATTATTATATCAAAAGTAGACTATTGCTTTGAATCACATAAAAGTCCAAATGTCCATGCTATGAAGAAAAGAATATGATATGACATGATAAACAACACTCCGCATCAAAAATTATGTTTTATCACTTACCTACTCGAGGACGAGCACTCTGTTGTCATGGCAACCAAAACTTAGTTTGCATTCGGCGTGATATCTTCATCTCTGGTGATTTTTTGGCAGGTGACTGTTTCCCTGCTGGTCCTTCTGATCATATCTTTGAGCCCAAATAATTTAGCTTCTGCCGTGATTTCTGGTCGAGGAAGACAGGCAAAATTCCCTTTGCTGCGGTGGTTAGGAAGATGGCTGGTGCTGGGCAGAATACCAGGCCTAGAGGAGGTAGAGTTGGAGGTGGTCGTGGCCGCAACGAGGCTGTTCATGTAGCGCCCCGAGATCAACGCTCCAGAAGACTTCCAACTATTCCGAGTTTTGTCGTGTGATTTGTTTTGTTTGTGCATTCATCATGCCATCTCTTGCATTGCATCATGTCATCATGCCATCATATCATTTTTTTAAAACTCATCTAAATAAATTGTATGGATCTTCGATCCATTTAAATTGAGGGAAACACACATGGTGATTTCTCTTTATAGCAATTACCCTCCCAATATTATTAGGGAGCTATATTAAAATATTCCATTAAATTTGGAATTCACCATAACACACTTGCAAAATATTCCATGCCTTTGTTATCTCAATTCTTGGTCTCCAACTTTGCCCATAAATTCTTTCATCGCTTTCCCAAGCTCCTCCAAAATTCTCAACATTTTGGCCACTTCTAAACCTTGTCCTAGTTCAAACCATTTGAATTAAATTCAAATGAGTTTGAATTTAAATCCTGCAAGCATGTCCATTCCTATTTTCTTGGAATAAACACATTTTTGTGAGTCCGGGAAAATTATCCGCGTGTCCAACTTCTTCCCCTAACGTCCCTTTCTTTTCTTTCTTATCTCTATTTTGTTTTATTTTCCTTAGAGTGAGAGAGAGAAGAGAGGCCAGCAGCCAAGCCGGCCTGCCTCCCTGCAGCCCTTTTGGCCCAAGGCCCAGCCGGCCCCGCCTATCTAACCCTAGCCAGCCTCGAACCCCAACACCCCTCCTCTCAATTCCCTTGCGCCGCCAGCACCCACGCACACTCGCACGCGAGCGTCCCTCTTCTCGATCCCGCATCATGCCTGATCCCCTCACTCGCTCGCCCCCTCCATCCTCGTCTCGATTGGGAGAGGCTCCTGATCCATCGCTACCGTGATCCGACGCCCCCAGCCTCGTCAGCGCCCGTGCCTCCTCCTCCCTCTGTTCAGCCCCAACCTCTAGGCCATCTCCGCGGTGACCCGTCCGGCCACTGCCCGCTCCGGTGACCCATCGCCACCCACCGCCGTCGGTGACCACCAGGAGGGCCACCCCGCGCGTGACCCCGAGCCTCTCCACCCGCGCCCGCGCCCATCGCTTCGCTCCCACAGGCACGCAGCAGCCCCATGGCCCCTGCGTTCCTTGCCCCGCTACCGCACCGTCTTCTTCACTTCCTGCCATCGAGCGCAGCTTTGCCCTTGCTCTGTCCTCTGCTTCGCCTATGCACCACCGCCCTTCAAGCTCGACGCCCGCCCCGACCATCTTCTCCTGCTGCCTTGAGCAGCCCCTTCATGGCCAATTTCCACGAGATCTCCACCCCCTTGCTGCCCGATTGGCTTTGTTTCCCCTCTTGTCGCTGCCAAGACCCGACAACCAGGGATGTCAGGGATGCCTTCATGGATTCCTCTCGCCAAGTACCACGACACCCGGAGCCCTGGATACTTCAAGGTTGACTCCATCACTGAGAACGACTACGTGAAGACCCTGGATATGGAACTGCAAAACGCCAAGTACCCCTTTGAGTTGACAAGACGGGCAAGCCCGACGACCCCGAACATCTACGAAATGTGAACCACTACTTCCACTACCGTCGCCGTGTACCACTACTTCCACTACCGTCGCGAGAATGTCTACTTCCATCTACACCGCATTGAACTCGTACCACTCCGAAAATGCACGCTTCAAAGGTATAACCGCCGAGATGACCTTTTGAGAATGAATGTGTGTTGTGTGAGATGCACCCTATGTTTGCACCATGTCTAAGTTGTCATTGCACGTCCCTCCTCGTTTGCCATGCCGTCGACCCGTGGGAACCCGGTTACCGGGATCACCCCACCATCCTTACATGACTCGCTCATGTCTCACGTCCTTTTGCACAGGTATCTCCATGAGCTACCGGAACCGATATGTTGCCGTGGCATCATTTTCGGATTCATTGCCGTGGCACCCCATTTGTTCCGCCATGGTGACCAAATACTTCATAACATGCTCATGTCAACATTTTCATAAAATTGCACATAACTTGAATATGTCATCCGCATCATGATAACAACATTTAAATGCTTAAAATTTGTTGTTGCTTTAAATTGCTAAATGACATGTGGGAATTTTTCAAAAATGTTGTTTGTTGTTTCCGGCCTCATTTAAACTTGCCTAAATAGTTAGTTTACTTTTGTTTCACCTCTTGCCATGTTTAACAACATTAAATATTGTTGTGTACCTAAACGAGAGCGAAGTAAATAATCAGAATGTGGTGTTTCGTCAATATGCAACTCGTTGCATATTGAGCTCCACTTAATTTGTAGTATTGTTTGTTGCACTTTGCCATGCCATGCCTCTTTAAACCGGACATGCATCATACTTGATTGTGCATCATGCCATGATTATGTGATGGTTGTTTACCATGTTGTTTGCTTCTTTCCGGTTTGCTTCTCTCGTTAGCTTCGGTTTTGTTCTGGAGTTGTGAGGATTCGTTCGACTATGTTCGTTTGTCTTCTTCATGGACTTGTTCTTCTTCCTTGCGGGATTTCAGGCAAGATGACCATTACCCTCGATATCACTTGTATCTTTGCTTGCTAGTTGCTTCGTTCTATCGCTATGCTGCGCTACCTATCACTTGTTTACCATGCCTCCCAAGTTGCCATGTCAGCCTCTAACCTTTTCACCCTTCCTAGCAAACCGTTGTTTGGCTATGTTACCGCTTTTGCTCAGCCCCTCTTATAGCGTTGTTAGTTGCAGGTGAAGTTGAAGATTGCTCCATGTTGGATCCGGATTATGTTGGGATATCACAATATCTCTTATTTAATTAATGCATCTATATACTTGGTAAAGGGTGGAAGGCTCGGCCTTATGCCTGGTGTTTTGTTCTACTCTTGCCGCCCTAGTTTCCGTCATACCGGTGTTATGTTCCTTGATTTTGCGTTCCTTACGCGGTTGGGTGATTTATGGGACCCCCTTGACAGTTCGCTTTGAATAAAACTCCTCCAGCAAGGCCCAACCTTGGTTTTAACATTTTCCACCTAAGCCTTTTTCCCTTGGGTTCTGAAGACTCAAGGGTTATCTTTATTTACCCCCCCAGGCCAGTGCTCCTCCGGGTGCTGGTCCAAACCGAGCGATGTCCGGCGCCCCCTGGGCAATCAGGGTCTATGCCAACCCGACGTCTGGCTCATCCGGTGTGCCCTAAGAACGAGATATGTGCGACTCCTATCGGGATTTGTCGGCACATCAGGCGGCTTTGCTGGTCTTGTTTTACCATTGTCGAAATGTCTTGTAAACCGGGATTCCGAGACTGGCCGGGTCTTCCTGGGAGAAGGAATATCCTTTGTTGACCATGGGAGCTTGTGATGGGCTAAGTTGGGACACCCCTGCAGGGTATAAACTTTCGAGAGCCGTGCCCGCGGTTATGTGGCAGATGGGAATTTGTTAATATCCGGTTGTAGAGAACTTGACACTTGACTTAATTAAAATGCATCAACCGCGTGTGTAGCCGTGATGGTCTCTTTTCGGCGGAGTCCAGGAAGTGAACATGGTCATTGTGTTATGTTTGTGCGTAAGCAGTTTCAGGATCACTTCTTGATCACTTCTAGCTTCACGACCGTTCCGTTGCTTCTCTTCTCGCTCTTATTTGCGTATGTTAGCCACCATATTTGCTTAGTGCTTGCTGCAACTCCACCTCATTACCACTTCCTACTCATAAGCTTAAATAGTCTTGATCTCGCGGGTTTTGAGATTGCTGAGTCCTCGTGACTCACCAGATACTATCACAATAGTTGCAGGTGCCGATGATACCAGTGCAGATGATGCAACCGAGCTTAGATGGGAGCTCAACGAAGATCTTGATCGTTGCTATGTTCCGTTTCATGTTGATCAGTAGTGGAGCCCAGTTGGGACGATCGGGGATCTAGCAGTTGGGTTATCTTCTTTTCTTTTGGCTTCATCCGTAGTCGTACTATGTGTGTACTCTGAATGATGTATGCTTTATTTAAGTACTTGTGTGAAGTGGCGAGTGTAAGCCAACTCTTTATCCCAGTCTTGTTCATTACATGGGATTGTGTGAAGATGACCCTTCTTGCGACAAAACCACAATGCGGTTATGCCTCTAAGTCGTGCTTCGACACGTGGGAGATATAGCCGCATCATGGGTGTTACAAGTTGGTAATCAGAGCCATCCCCGACTTAGGAGCCCCCTGCTTGATCGAATCGCTGGCATTGTTGAGTCTAGAACAAAAAGTTTTGAGTCTTAGGATTATATATATCGGAGAGTAGGATTCTTTTTACTCCTTAGTCCCTTCGTCGCTCTGGTGAGGCCTCCTGACGTAGATGTTTTGTCTTTCCTCTCCTCAAATTTCACTAATTTTTTTTAGGATCACGCGGGTATCTTGGGATCGTTCCGATATTCTTATGACGAGAACATTGTTCTTGGGGCCTCCTGACATTTAGGGGTTGTGGCCGTGTCCCGGGGAGTTGAGCTCCGAGGTGTTGTCGTCATAATTTTATCGTTGCAGTTCTGGAATACCTGAGTTTCGCCGACATCAAAAATCTCTTTTATGTAGCTAGTGGTAAGATAACCTTGACGCCACCCAGTACTGGGGAGTTCGGGGGTATTGCCATAGCTCGTATAACGGATGCTTTTCGAAGGTTGAGGTACACGATTTCTGAAGGTTTCTTGGTTATGTGTTGACGTATGGATATAGCTTGGATGTAGGAATTGTTAGTTTGGGTGAGATATATATTGCTTCCCCTATATCCCCAACACCAGATTGCATAACCAGAAAGTTTCAGGAGTTTTATAGGTGGGAATTCAAGTAGCTCCTAGAATATCTTTCCGACAGATGCATGATATGAGATTGGGGTTCGACGTCTAGTGGTCCGCCTATCCACGGTCGTTTTTACAGTGGTCTCGTTGTGTCTTAAAGAGCCCTTGGCTATGCTGGTTCGGGGACACTTCGTATGTCATGTGCACTGCCTTGTACATGATGGTGCTGTATGATCGAGCCCGTGTGGGCCCCACCACGAAAACTTCGGACGAAATCTCTATCATATGTTTGTTCCGGCTTATTCTGCAAGCCAAATACCGCACGAGGTGGATGGACATGCAGCAGTGGATTCGATACTGTAGAAGTAGGAGTAACATCATTGTTCGTCTTCTAGAAGAGGCGAAGAGCCAAGCGCAAACCGAACGTGGCAGTTGCGAATGCTCGCGTGGTGCGGTTCCTTGGAGTACTAGCCAGACTCTTGCATCAGACAAAATTGCTATTGTTTAACAATTAAACTCCATTATCCATTGGTTGATACTCATTCTGCATAGGTCCACGCGTGTCGGATTTCGGGTTCCGGCAGACCCTCTAGGTTCGAACACTGGGGTGCGCACGGAGATTTCACCCTCTGCCTACCTACACCTCACCGCCTCGCTATGATCTAAGGAATCAAAGGAACAACACAAGAGACACAACGTTTATACTGGTTCAGGCCACCATTGTGGTGTAATACCCTACTCCAGTGTGTGGTGGGGTGGATTGCCTCTTGGGCTGATGATGAACAATACAAGGAAGAACAGCCTCGCGAGGGTCTGTTCTAGACTGGTGCGATGAACTACTAGGGGGAGTTCAGTCGCTCTCTCTACTGGTTTCCTGGTGAGGATCCCATTCTTTATCTGTTGTCCTCTCTATCCGTCGTGATCCGTTGTGATCCCCCCTACCTTGTGGTGGCTAGTCCTATTTATAGGCAATGGCCCTGGGCCTCCTCCCAAATATTGAGCAGGAAGGGCGCCAACAATTGGCCATTTTGAAGGGGAACATCTAGTACACTTATTCTAACTAAAGTTGGTCCTCGCCTGCTAAAGGCTCTGGTGGTGACGCCGGCTTGGGCTCCACGATGACCTCCATCCGGCCATTCTGCTGGTCTTGGTTTTGTTGCACCGAAATGGATACCTTTGCTTGATGCCATCGCCTGCGCTTGCTCCCTTTGCACCAAAGAGGAAAGAAGGACACTGCACAGGCTGGCGCCCGCCTGGCGCCCTTGGTCGTCATGGCTTGCGTCATGGGCACCTCGTGAGGTACCCCGCCTCCTCGCGAGCCAGCCTGACGAGGCCGTGCCTGAGGAAGCCTCCTGTTGTCTGCCCCGCGAGGCTTGGCCCCTCGCGAGGGTCTTGAGCTCGGGCTGATGGAGATGGGCCATGCTGGGATGCCCCTAGAGCCACGCCGCAGGCCGCAGGAAGGCAAGTCTAGGGACCCCCGTTCCCAGAATGCCAACAGTAACCCCCGGGCCCAAGGCGCACCCGGACTTGGCTGAGCAGAGAGGCGAAGGGGCAAGTGTGAAGCATCGCGGGCCCTAACAGCCTGCGGCCTTGGGCGCCGCGTGGTGGTTGATTGGACGTGGGCGGCTCCGCAACTGCGTGGATCGACAAAAGAGCGGCATCTGCCTAGGCTTTGCTTCCCTTGCTTCCTCTGGTCATTGCCTAGATCCCCTTTCTTGCGCTCTCCCTTCCTGCTTCTGAGATCTTCAGATCCACCTTGACCGCGCGCCCTAGCAAGACATGGCGCCTCGCCAGACCCCGGCCGAATCTTGGTACTCGCCCGCCTTGGACTCGCCGAACGTGTCGGAGGCGAGCCTTGCCCGGATGCGCCGGATGGTGGCGGCGCAAGGCATCGACGGGGCGAAGGTGTTCAAGGCCGGCTCCGCCCTTCCTCAGGCCCGAGGGAGCACCTTCTATCCGCTCTTCGTAAGCGCCATTGCTGCCGGTCTGGTGCCTCCCTTTTCTGAGTTTTTCTTCTCTGTCCTCCGCCATTAGGACCTGCAAGCTCTGCATCTCCACCCCAACTCTGTTCTTCTTCTGGCGATCTTCGCCTACTATTGCGAGGCTCACGTCGGAGTGCAGCCCTCAGTGGCCTTGCTGCGCCACTACTTCTCCCTCCGGCCCTCTCGTGGTGCCATCTCCGCGTGCGCGAGCTTTGTCACGTATGGCGACTCCAACGCCATCTCTAAGCCCGGGAAGAGGATTGAAGGCTTCAGGAGCAAGTGGGTCCTGGTAGATGCTGGGCGCATCCACCCTCGGCTGACTCTGCCCACGGGGCAGCCCACGAGCTCCAATGATTGGTCTCGCGTGGAACTCGTGGACCCCCGCGCGAAGCCGGTGTTGGAGAAGATGGATGCAGGTCTGAGGCCGGGCAGCATGTCGGCGGCGAAGCTGACTGATGCGTCGCTCCTGAGGGAGTTCCTGGAGCACCAGGTGGCCCCGCTTCATAAGTACTCGCTTTCACTGTGGAGGCCCCGCCTGAGCCCCGCAGTCTTGGCCGACGAAGACCTGGCCGCGGTCCTCCAATCTTTGGTTGGAGGAGACGTGGCGAGGCTGGAGGGCGCCCCTGTGCCCCTGTTTCTTCGAGATGATTGGGAGAAGGTGGTGGACTCCATGCCCGTCTTCAATGGGGACGGGCCCATGCCCACGGAGGCTCCCGAGGACCCGGCGGCCCAGGCGACGGTGGACGTGTCCTCTGGCGACTCCAGCGAAGAGGAGGAAGAAGAGGAGCGGGAAGGGGAGTCCGACTCCGAGGTTTCCGACGGGGAGTCGAGAGCGCCTCTCCCCCGGCGCAGGCCCCGCGCTCTCCGCCTCCCGCCGAGCGACGACGAGGATGATGACGAGCGAGGCGGCGGGAGCTTGCCCCTGATCTCGAAGAAGGCCAGGTCTGGGATGGTCCCCCTCGGGTCTGCCCCAGCTCCGAGGCGATCCTCAGACGTGCCTCCTGCTTCCGAGCCTCTCGAGGCTGATCCCAGCAGCCGGCTCTCGGGCTTCAAGTATGGCCGGAGGTTGCTCGAGCTCGCGAGCGGCGACCAGTAAGTGCTTGATTCTTGTTTTATTCCTTGCTTTGTCGTCGAGGCTTGATGTCTGTATCTCTTGGCTAGGCTGGCGCCTGCGGCGAAGAAACTGAAGGGGGCTCCTGAGGCTCCATCCGAGGCAACGCCCCTGCCCACGAAATAAGGTGGCTGCAAGGCACAGGTCTCTCCTTCCCGGTCGTCCTCGCGAGGCCTGGGGGAGCTGGCTAGGGCGAGCTCAGCCCCCATCGCCCAAGCGACTCCTGAAGTATCCTTGCCTGATGCCATCGCCACAGCTGTTGGGGCACAGCAGGTCCTGCCTCAGGATGCTGTGGTTACGCTACCGTCCTCTCCTCCTACTCCACCACCTGCTGTCTCTCCGACTCCTTCCACCATCCTGGACCACGCCGCTGCCGAACTGGATCAGCTGCGGCAAGATCTTCTGGGCGCCGACCCTCGCTTGGTGGCCGGGCGCTTGGAGCTGGCTTCTGGCTGGATTCGCTCTGATGCTTCGATTCGAGCGGCGTTGGTTCAGGCCTCGACGGCCTGCGACGAGGAGAAGTAGGCCGTCCTCGGGGCTAAGGCCGCTCGAGACGCCGCCTTGGGAGAGGCGGCTGATGCCCAAGGTCGCTGCAAGGCGCTGGAGAGCGAACTGGAGGGCCTGCGGGACCAGCTTGCCGAGGAGGTCCGCATCCGCCAAGAGAAGGAGGAAGACCTGAAGGCCCGCAAGGCGGCCATCAAGGACCGAGACGCCAAGCTTAACAAGCGCCATGACCGCCTGGGCGCACTAGAGCAGGAGTTGGAGGCGTGGAAGGCCGAGCTGGACGGCAAGGCGCAGGTCCTTGCCGAGGACCGCGAGGCCTTCACGGAGACGGAGGTGAAGGTTCGCGGCTTGCTGAAGTCGCTCTACGACAGCGGCCTGGAAAGCCCGCTGGCCGGCGCCGAGGATGGCCCCGCCAAGCTGCTCCCCTTCATGGTCCGTGCTCTTGAAGATGTCACCCTTGGCCTTGGCCCTATGGCTGAGGCCGAGGCGTGCGTCCTGTCTTCTGCAGCGCTGACGCGGGTCCTTACCCACGTCTACCTTCACGACCCCAACGTCGACCTCGACAACCTGCTGGAGCCAGTGAGCGGCGAGCTTGCCGCTGCCGCTGCTGAGGCCGTGAAGGGTCGTGCGGAGGCTCTACTGTTGAAGTTCCAGGCCTTCAGCACCAAGCCGAAGTGAGGCACTACCGGTCCCGCGGCTCCACGAGGCGAACCCGCTCCGCTCAGCTCCGCCGCCAACAAATGACTCCGTCGTGGCTCCTGTCCTGCTTTCAGCTTCTACAACATGCATCATGCCTCGGGGAGGCGTTTAAACTTGTGTTTGGTGTCGTGATAACAGTTATGGACTGTAATATTTGCTTTTGAATTCCTTGAAATTTGCGCTCTTCCTACTTGCTTATGTTCTACGCCGGCAGAGCCCGGCCCCGCGCATACCTCAGCCGCTGTTAGCCCCGACCGGAAACCAGGACGGGACCAAGGAGTGAGGGGCTACGTGACAAGTTAGGCTCCTGAGTCGCGATGCTCAGGAGTCCCCCTTGGCGCACGAACAGCAAGTAGGGAGGTGAGATGTGTGGGTGAATCTACCATTCTACGTCTGCAGAGCCCGGCCCCGCGCATACCTTAACCGTCGTTAGCCTTTCGGAACTAAGGAGTGAGGGGCTACGTGACCAGTTAGGCTCCTGAGTCGCGATGCCCAGGAGTCCCCCTTGACGCTCAAATGGCCTTCGTACCTTGGCTCCGCTCGAGGAGAGACGCGCGACGAACTAGGTCCGAGGGGCCTGGCTGGGTGGCGTACGTCTGGCGTGACCCAGGCGCAGCCCTCGTGCCCAGCCCCCTCGCGCGGCACTCCCGAGGGGAGGCGTTGCGATGAGACCAGACACTGAGCTCTGGGCTCCTTGAGGTTGATGCGGCCAAGGGGCACCCTCAGTTGTTTATCACCAGCGTGGAGCATAGCGCTTCCGTATGTGTACGGGCATAGCCGCTCCTCGGCAGTGTCGTCAGCCAGCACGGAGCATGGTGCTTCCACTGGTGCGTGGGAGGGGCTCCCCTCCGGGAGGAGCCCTCGGGGCGTATACAGCCCCACCCTGACACGTGGCCGACACGGTAGGGCATGAGGAGGTGTATCTGGGCACCCGTGAGCCAGCGCGGGACTCACGGGGCCCTACCTCAAGGCGGGTTGCGCCTGACACTGGGCCTTAACTTGTGATCTGTTCCTGCAAATTTGGCCAGATGCCGATGCTCTACGTCCTCGGGTCCCGGCCCTTGAGCTGGTGTCAGCCGTCGCTGGTTTGCCGGGGCGCGATGCCATGGGCAAAGCCTGAGGGTGAGGGCTGGAGAGCCGGCAAGAGCCCTGAGTCGTGATGCTCAGGTACCCCCCCTTTAACGCGCAAGCTTGGTTAGATGTCGACGCTCTACGTCCTCGGGTCCCGGCCCTCGAGCTGGTCTCAGCCATCGCTGGTTTGCCAGGGCGCGATGCCGTGGGCAAAGCCAGAGGGTGAGGGCTGGAGAGCCGGTAAGAGCCCTGAGTCGCGATGCTCAGGTACCCCCCCTTTAACGCGCAAGCTTTCGACATCAAGGAAGAAGAGGTGCCATGGACATGCACCAAATAACAAGCATGATGGGTCGAATGCATGGCCCGGAAGTAAACGCAAGAGGGGTACACGTCGCCGGGTCTGACCCAAGCGACTTGGGGATGATGCAGCCCAAGGGGCGCCCCAACAAAGTAAGCTAAGAACACAAGCAAAAGGGATACACGCCGCAGGGACGGACCCACGCGGCCTGGGAATGATGCAGCCCTGAGGGCGCTCCTAGCTGGAAACAAAACTTGAAAGATGTCACCTGATAGTGTTGACGACGAAGGGGTGTTGAAGTAGCAGACATAGCGGGCTACGGGAGCCGATCTTCACGAGCCCCCAGGCCCAGGAGCCTCGGGAGGCTCCGGAGGCGCTGGTGGCTCCTCGCGAACCGTCTCCATCTCCGCCAGGACTGCAGAGTGCCTGGCCTCCTGAGCCTCCAGGATGCTCCTCATGAGGCGCTGGCACACCGCGTCCGCATTCGACAAGCCGTAGGGCATGCGAACGTAGCTGTGGGGTGGGCCTCCGCAGCGCCCCACACGTGAGGGCCAGAAGCGCTCCTGGGAGGCAACTCGATTGAGCCCTGGGATGTCGATGCAGACGAGCAGCCCGCCATCCTCACCTGGATGGGGAGCTGCGGTGGGTAAGTGGCGGCTGCCACTCATGACTCTTGACTCCCGCAACTCATGTGTGATCTGACTGACGAACTCCTGCGGGTTTGGTCCTCCTTGCTTTGCTCCTTCCCGAGGGAAACGTGTTCTGAAACACGCCTCCAAGTGGTGCCCAAGCGCCTCCCTCATGACCTTAGCAAGGTTGGTGGCCCTCCAGGTGGGAGCCCCCGAGCCCTGCTTGAGGAGGGCGCCGGGCACGCCTCCCTATGCGACAGAAGGAGGTACCCCCTGAGCAGGCGCAAACCCTGAGGGGCCTGCCTCTTAAGGGGTCGGGCCTGGCGATGTCTTCTTCTTCTTGGGGGCGGTCTCAGGGAGCCTCCCGCTCCTGCGATCTGGGTCTTCAAGTGATGCGGCCTGAAAAGCTTGTTCCAGGGAACACACCACGTCTCTTTCTTCACAAGGCACCGTGATGACTCCACCGCTTCCTGGCATCTTGAGGACGTTGTAGCCGTGATGAGTCACGGCCATGAACTTGGCGAGAGCTGGGTAGCCGAGGATGGTGTTGTACGGCAGGCGAATGTGGGCAACATCGAAGTCGATGAGCTCGGTGCGGTAGTTGTTACGCGCCCCGAAGGTGACAGGGAGGCGGACCTGCCCAATTGGAACTGTGGAGCAGTCGGTGACTCCGGAGAAAGGCTTGGTTGGCTGAAGCTGATCGTAAGGCACTTGGAGATTGTTGAACGTCTCTACGGACAGGACGTTGAGCCCTGCCCCGCCATCGATGAGGGTCCTGGTGAGTTGCACGTTGCTGATGACTGGGGAGCAAAGCATTGGGAGGATTCCGGCTGTGGCCGCGCACTTGAGCTGATCCGCTGAGCTGAACGTGATGCCGCACGCCGACCACCTGAGGGGGCGTGTGGCTTCAAGCTTAGGAAGGACTGCATTCACTTCGCGGGCGAACTGCTTGAAGATGCGTTGGGAGGCTGGGGCTTGAGCTCCGCCCAGGATGCAGGCCATCGCGCGCGGCTCCTGGAAGCCCCCAGCCCCCTCGTCCTGATGATGGTCCTCATTTCTCCTTGGCTGTGGCGGTAGTGGAGGGAGGCCTACGTTTCCTTGTGGGCGATCCTCGCGAGGCCGATCCCTGCAGTCTTCCTCGCGAGGCTGATCCTGCCAGCGATCCTCGCGAGGTTGGTCGCGCCACCCTTGGTGAGGGCTGCGGTCTTCCCAACGTCTTGCGTTCCTTCCTCCTCCTCGGCCATAGCCGCGATCGTTGCGGTCGAGGCGTCCGACGACCCTTCCTTCTCGCATGGCTCGGAGCTCTTGGCATTCGTTGGTGTTGTGGGTGTGGAGGTCGTGGTACACACAGTACCGGCTGCCCTTGAAAGACTCGGGATGATCTTTGCCCTGCTTGGTGTCTGGTTCCGCTGCGAGCACGGCAGCCCCCTTGCGCTTCACGTCCTTGGCCTTGGATTTCTTCTCTTCTGGGTCGGCGGCTGGCAACTCGAGGAGGGAAAGGCGCCCTTCCTCAGTCCTAGCGCACTTGCTTGCCAAGTTGAACAGCTCCAAGGAAGTGCGCAGATCTTCATGCATCGCCAGCTCCTCCTTCATCTTGACGTCGCGCACACCGTCGGAGAAGGCTGAGATGATGGCCTTCTCAGTCACCTTGGGAATCTTGAGACGTGCGTTGTTGAAGCGCTGGATGTACTTCTGCGGGGTCTCCCCTGGTTGCTGCTTGATGCGGTGCATGTCGCTCACGGCAGGTGGCCGGTCGCGAGTACCTTGGAAGTTGGCGATGAAACGGGTGCGCATCTCATCCCAGGAGGAGATCGTGCCTGGCGCCAGGTTCAGGAGCCAGGTGCGGGCCCCGTCCTTGAGTGCCATGGGAAACCAGTTCGCCATGACCTTCTCGTCCCTGTTGGTGGCTTCGATGCCCAACTCGTAGAGCTGGAGGAACTCTGCAGGGTCGGCCGTGCCATCATAGGGAGGAGGCAGGTCTGGCCTGAACTTGCAGGGCCACACGACGCTGCGCAGCCCGGTGGTGTAGGCGCGGCATCCTGCTGTGGCCACGGGAGGCCTCTGGTGACGGGGAGCTTGGTCTTGCGGGCCACCATGCGCTACAGCTGGGAGCAGCGCGGGGTCTTGACATGCTGGGACAGGAGCGTGATCGTGACGGACCGGTGCAGGGAGCACTCGGGCAGCTTCTTGGGGGCGAGGAACCTCTTGGCAGCTCCGCTCTTGCTGCGCTAGCGCCGGATGGGGTGGGTTCCGTCCAGGGGCCACGTGCCTTGGGGCCAGGGCGCCTTCTTGAGGAGGAGGCGGCTGAGGCGCCCCCGGAGCTTCATTGCCCGCGCAGGGCGGGGGGCGGTGCAGCGAGAAGGAAGGCGCGGGGGAGCCCCCTGCGACGCGGACGAGCTCGGCGACCCGGTCGAGCCACTCTTCATAGACATCGTCGACTGGGTGGTAGAGTAGGAGCTCGTTTGCCGCAATGAGCGCAGCTCGAGCCTCCATGGCCGCACGGGGCGCGCGGGATGAAGAACCAGCCGGGGCGAGCGAGGGAGTGGCAGTGCGGCCGTCTCGCCTCATGGATGGATGCTGGGACGATGCTTGCTGCTCGTTCCCCGC
>NC_041391.1:467627216-467636904 GCF_002162155.2 Triticum dicoccoides | reverse complement strand
CGCGGGAGGCAAGAGCGGCTCGGCGCTCGGCGCGGGCCCGACGAGCGTCTGACATGGACGCGATGGTCGGTGAAGAACATGGCGGCGGAAGGCAAATTCTGGCACACCCCTACCTGGCGTGCCAAATGTCAGATTTCGGGTTCTGGCAGATCCTCCAGGTTCGAACACTAGGGTGCACGTGGAGATTTCACCCTCTGTCTACCTACACCTCACCGCCTCACTATGATCTAAGCAATCAAAGGAACAACACAAGAGACACAGAGTTTATACTGGTTCAGGCCACCATTGTGGTGTAATACCCTACTCCAGTGTGTGGTGGGGTGGATTTCCTCTTGGGCTGATGATGAACAATACAAGGAAGAACAGCCTCGCGAGGGTCTGTTCTAGGCTGGTGCGATGAACTACTAGGGGGAGTTCAGTCGCTCTCTCTACTGGTTTCCTGGTGAGGATCCCATTCTTTATCTATTGTCCTCTCTATCCGTCGTGATCCGTTGTGATCCCCCTTACCTTGTGGTGGCTAGTCCTATTTATAGGCAAAGGCCCTGGGCCTCCTTCCAAATATTGAGCGGGAAGGGCGCCAACAATTGGCCATTTTGAAGGGGAACATCTAGTACACTTATCCCGACTAAAGTTGGTCCTCGCCTGCTAAAGCCTCTGGTGGTGACGTCGGTTTGGGATCCACGATGACCTCCATCCGGCCGTTTTGCTAGTCTTGGTCTTGTTGCACCTAAATGGATGCCTTTGCTTGATGCTCTCACCTGCGCTTGCTCCCTTTGCACCAAAGAGGAAAGAAGGACACTGCGCGGGCTGGCGCCCGCCTGGCGCCCTTGGTCGTCATGGCTTGCGTCATGGGCACCTCGTGAGGTACCCTGCCTTGATCTCTTCGCCTTCTCGCGAGCCAGCCTGACGAGGCCTTGCCTGAGGAAGCCTCCTGTCGTCCGTCCCGCGAGGCTTGGCCCCTCGCGAGGGTCTTGAGCTTGTGCTGATGGAGATGGGCCATGCTGGGCCGCCCCTTGAGCCATGCCGCAGGCCGCATGCAGGCAAGTCTGGGGACCCCCGTTCCCAGAACGCCGAGAACACGCTTAGCACAATTTCATCCTAGGGTCACCAATGTTTATTTGCTAATTAATAGCATTCCATGCAATGAACTAGCCATTGCAAGTCATTAAAAGCAGGCACACCTCTCATCTCTTATTGGTTGATACGTATGTCAAGAAATAAGAAACAAGGTAGAAATTAATGCACCGCGCCTAAGTGTTTTGGGACTATTTGGTTTCGTAAGATGACTTACACACCTAGACGGAGAGAGTAGTATAGACCTGTAAACCGGAAAGGAGTATTTGCCTTTCTAGAGATTTCAACAAGTGACTAGACTACACCATGTGCAGTACCCCCTCCCTTCCGGTTTATAGGGCTCAAATCTCAAATCTCATGAACCAAGGCATTTTGCGATTGGAGGAATGTACTGTATCTCGTACTTTACAAAAATATCCTAATTAAACTCATGCATTAATTACGTAGTTCTCTCGTTTTCCTCTCCGCCTTGGTCGCGGTGCACAATATTGAGCACTCCTATATGACTAGCCACTCTATCTACATGCGGGACATTTCAAAGCATCCGGGCCCGCGTGCCATCCACCAAATCATAGCGAGGTGCTACAGTCGAGACTCACCTGTCACCCCGGTGTGGCCGTCATGACCCATCATATCACAAAACCCACACCTTTACCAGCAGTGGTAAGGTGGCCTCCAAGTTGGACTGGACGAAGCCCTTTCTTCCCTTTCTTGAAGAAAACCTCACTTCAGGCTACTCACTGCTGCCATTTTTCTTCTCTACCGACAAAGGAAAGGTGGGCGAATCAGTTATGCTGCTATATTTTCATTCCAATAATCTTCTTTTTGCGAAGCACCGACTGATTCTCACATCCTATTCTTTTCCCGTTTTCATTGTGATTGTGGTTTCCTTTCGATAGCTTTTTGTTTGTCAGTTCATTGATGGATCCTGGAGCACTAGGCAAAGAGTTGCCGGCGGACAACCCACTGGAGACAGCGATCTCCAGGAAACGAGCACCGACCAACGAGTTGACCATGTTGGCGGGCCAACCCATGGAGACGAAGAACTCCAAGAAACAAGCACTGGCCAAAGAGTTGAGGACGTTGGCGGACGAACTCCTCAAACAAAGTTGGAAGAATAGCAAGGACCCCACCGTGCCTACCCCAAGAACTCTGATTGCCACCTATGTGAGGCTCAAGACCGAGTTTGAGGAGATAGTCGCCGTTGAGAAGCAGTATTCCCCTGGCAAGGTGATGGCCCCCATCGAGGACGAGGAGATGGCCATCGGAGGGATGAGATCCCCCAGTGAGCTGCAGAAGGTAAAAAATAATGGCTTATTACCATAGTTGTGGTTTTTGATTATTTGCAATGTGCTTGCTTTTTTATTATTTGCAATGTGCTTGCTAATATGTTAGGGTTGTGCAGGTGTCGGTGGTTGTCCTTGATGATTCCGATGTCGTGGCCCGTCCTTTTGGCATCGCCCCGGAGATCAATTCTGATGCCGCTGTCCATCCTGTGGACATCGCCCCAGAGATCGATTCCGATGTCGCAGTCAGTCCTGTGGACATCGCCCCAGAAATCTATTCCCATGCCGCTGTCCGTGCTGTGGTCATTGCCCGAGAGATCGATGACAAGAAATAGTTGGTCGCGCTAATCCTTCAGGGTAGTTTACATTGCCCTATGTTTAATTACTAGAATGATGCGTGTTATCAAACCATCTTAGGGCTAGTGCACTGTCTTGTGTGGGCGAATCTTGCTACTTTTGTTTGATAGTGAATCATGCGATGAATCATGCGAACCCTCTCCGAGTTATGGAAACAGTAGTATCCTGACCAGCTTTTGATGTAATATATGGCATGCTTAGATGTAATTTTGAACTGTTTATCATATCAGCAGGGCTTCTTTGATGATTCTTGGTGTTAGTAGGCTAGGTACTGTGCGAGCTATAGTACTTGCAAAACACTCACCGAAGAGAAACGTTGGGGCTGATGAGCTCGTGGTACGCTTATACTTATCCCTCGTCGATCGACCAATAGCCCTAGCTCCTAAAATTGTAGGCTTAGCGATCGATCAGACAATAGTCGACATACATTCAGGCCTCATTTGGTTCATAGGGTAGGAAAATCGTAGCAAAAGTACAGAGAACGTGCAACACAAAATCATAGCAGTGTAGAGACGTACTCCCTCCGTTCCAAAATAGATGACCTAGGCGGGCTAGTTTGGCCTAGTGGGTTTCAGTGATATGACGTGGTATAGTGCCGTCCAATCTTCGCGTGTGGTAGCAGTATTGCGGGTACAGTAAGTTTTCTTGAAGAAGCGGAATTCAACGAAGTCATGATGGTTCCTTCGTCCGAACAACTTACAGTGGGAAAGGTTGGGCCTTCAATACGACCGGGGTAGACCAGGATAATTTTGTGCATGGCAGGTGGACCAGGATGGTCGACGTCCCACATGTCGGCGAATGAAAGTATTATTTCCGATATAGAGGACGAGCAACGAGTATTCAATGTTTATTTTTGATGAAAGCTATTGTCTCCACTGTTACTCCTTGACATTTTCAATGCCTCTCTCTCCTCCACATAAGCGAGGACTACTTGCTATGCATGCAGCGGGCAGCTGGCGTCTTGAGGGGCCAGGGCGGTGAGAGCAGGCTCCGGAAGCGGTCCGGACTTCAGCATGGCCCACCTCACATTATCACCATATATTTCTTGGAGTCCGTGCGCGGCGGGCAGGCGATCTCTTCTCCCTCCACCGTTTCTCTCTTCTCAGCCAACACCCGCCGAGCGATTAGATTTCGGCTATCGACGGTTTATTCAATTACGGTCCCACATGTCAGTGAAATTGCAAGACAACGCATGTCCCCTCTGGTGAGCGGCGTGCGAGCCAGACTGTCGGGGTTGCGACGCGTATGAGTCGTAAGTGTGCTGCCTTTTCCTTTAGAACTTGCGAAGCGTAACATTTTCGCGCGATCGATCGATAGAAATCCAGAACAAAATGACGAGGGCGGTGCTTTCCCGCTCGTTAGGCGGACTAGTTCGAGTGATATGACGTGCTACAGTGCCGTCCACTTGCTCCATTTTCATGTAAGCAAGAGTTTACACTCTTACGTGGGAGGAATGCGAAACACCGCGGATCTGATTTTGATCGAGGGATAACTATTCCCTGCCAAAAAATGGAGGATTGTTAGCGATTATAGCATGATAGTTAGGGCATCTCCACGCTGGCCCACAAATTTACACCGGCATCTGTCCGAGGACACTAATGGATGCCATCCGATGCTGCCCGCATACCTTTCGACAACTATATGAACTAACCAGACGAAATTTATGCAAACAAAGCAAATTTCAAATTAACCGGATGAAATTAATTACATTTCAAAAACTTTTCCTACAAACTGGACGAAATTCATTACATATTTCGCACAAACCGTACTAACCGACCACCATGTCCGGCCATGAACCCGAGAAAGCCGGCCATTGCCTTTGCCTCCTCCTCATCAGCATCGATAACCTCCTCCTCCGGCCGGAGCACAAGGTTCTGAAGATTTCTGCCTCCATGTCACCGTCAAGCGGCTAATCGGTCACCGATGTTTACCCCACCAAGCTTGGTGTCGATTGAGTGGAGTAGCGGTGGCCTTCCCGGGACCAGAGTGGTGGCGACCTACCGTGTACTACTCTTCCTCGCTACCGGCTGCGCCCGCGCATGCGCGCCGGCTTCATGGTCGTGGTGGCAGAGGGCGGCCGGGGGGGGGGTGCCGGCGATCTCCTTCAGTTGCTCCTGCGACAGTACGTCGAAGAGAGCTTTGGAGCGCGCCCGGAGCGGAGCCAGCGATGTCCCTCGTCTGCTCCTGCGACAATACGTCCAAGAGAGCTTTGGAGCGCCAGGAGGCCATGGTTGAAGTGGTGCCGACAGAAGGAAGGGACCGGAGGAGAATAAGTGTTGGTCTTTGGCTATGGCTGGGAGCTGGGGGTCAAGTTAATATAGCGGGCGAATGGCAATGAGCCGTGACTGGACAACTGGCGCCCGAGTAGGTTCATCGGGCGTGAATGGGGACGCTACTTCAGTGACTTAACTGCAGATGCATTTGGGTTACTGACATGTGGGCCCAACGGGCGTTTGGCCCACATGTCAGTGACACACCAATTGCACCTGCAGTTAAGTCCGGTGAATGCGGCATTGATATTCTGGAGAGACGGTGACCGTTTCAGGCGGGAAGCGCGCGCTAGCGATGGAAGGGGTTTTGGTGTGCAGTGGCACTAAGATCGATCGCTCACGATAGTACATACTCCGTACCATACTACCATAGTACCCTCTCTAGCTTAGGCTGTTTTATAGATTGTCGTTGTGATGGACGATATACATGAGCAAGGCGGTCCGAGTATGACCGTTGATGTTGAGCCAGGTGAATACATGCTCGGCGTTCGCGTAGGCCTCCATCAAATGTCTAAATAGTAATGTCAGGCACCGCCGGGGTGCACAGGTGATGGGCTCGCCGTTTGCGTTGCGCCATGAGCAGGACTTTGATTTAGAGGGCACATGCATGCATTAGCATGCTTTGACAGCGTGAGCGTGAGTGTCTGACGCGAAGTATTTCATTTTCATTTGGCTTACGAGGGTGCATTGCAGCGATGAGTTCATGGTTTGATTCCCCACATACGCATAATTTTGGTTTTATGGTATTTCTTTCTCCATCCACAGGTAGGCCCGCGTAGATAGATAAAGAACATGAGCTGATGAGGCGCATGCGGACTGTTTGACTGGTCAACCATACAAATACGGAGCTATACGCTGAGCCAGTGACCGTATAATCACCATATCTCGTATACAATGATCAAAGTGAGCTATCAAGACAAGTTTGATGACCGCCAATGCAGTTTACTCGGTAATAAATGACCAGGATTGAAGGGGAATCCTAATTTGCTTAGTCTTCTGTCCTTGAGCTCTTAACAAACCAATGCACTATATGGTTGTCCGGTCAGTCCACCTCAGCGCTCTCACCAAGCATCGTTCATGCCACCGCACCGCACACTAACCGGTAAGGCAGCGATGGCATCCCGCCGCGCCGAGTTCGTCGCCGCCCACGAACGCACACAAAATGGTAGGGAAGCTATGGCATCCCGCCATGCCGAGTTCATCGCCACTCGCGACCTCACAACTATGTGGGAGGAATTTGAAGATGCCAAGGCCGAATGGGCGGTAGAGCAAGAGGCGGCCAAAGCCGCATAGAGGGAGCGGAAAAATTAGAAAGCACTCAAGAAAAGAGAGGCCCGCCGCCGCAAGAGAGAAAAGGACGCACGCGCTGCTGCGGAGATCCAAGCACGATGGGGTGTCGCCGACAAAGCCGGGAAGGAGAACGACGACGTCTGGCCAGCATGTGAGAAGTAGTAGTACTAGTAGTTAGTGTGTGTGTGTGTCTGAGTACGAGCATGTACCAGTACTACTAGTTACTATTGTAGTTTTTAGAGCAAATTACCAGTACATTAGACTAGACTAAATGGAAAAATTCCTATCCTAAGCATCAAATGGCATCTCTTTCTCTATAGGAATTGAGATGCATGTCATCTCACTTCCTATGATTTTCATATTCCTATCCTATGAACGAAAGGAGGCCTCTGTTGGAGTAAATACTGTAGCTAGTAGTATTGCTGGTATAGTAGTTTTCTTCAAGAAGCGGAATTCAACGAAGTCATGATGGTTCCTTTGTCCGAGCAACTTCAAAGTGGGAAGTAGGCCTATGATTTGACAGCTCATTAGTCATTGTTACTGCGGCGCGACGACCTGGGTGACTCTCCCTTGGAGTTCTGCGTGCATGGCAAGTGGACCAGGATGGTCGACGTCCCACATGTTGGCGAACGAAAGTATTCTTTCCGATATCGAGGAGCAAGGAAACCGCATGGTATAGTATCACTGCTGATTGGTTCGCAAAAAATAGTATCACTGCCATTTTATAATTATTTTTTATTTCCGATGAATGCTAGCGTTTCAACTCTTACGACGAAGGGTGCCAAACACGGCACGTGCTGGATGTCCCACACGTCAGCGAAAGGAGTGGGACATGAACAGCGTGGTAGAGCCCAGCGTAAAAAAAATAGCATGGTAGAGCGTCTCCACTTCTTCCACTTCTGGGTCGGAGACCACACATAGTAGTACTTAGTGGTATGAACGATACAAAGTGTGACCTGGAGAGAAAGACACATCTAGTTGGAAGGTCTCGGGGCATACACGTAAACCAATATAAAAGTTAATATGTGCCTCCAACTAATATAGTAGTAGTAGAGTACTTAGGCACGTACTCCATAACATCACCGTGCATTGCACGTACAACATTTAGTGGTAGTACGTAGTAAGAGACAAATGCCGCCCAAGATTTCCCTTCTCGACCTACTTTTGGGTGTTCGGTATAGTGTATGTAGGGTGCATGAGTCCACACTAGTTTAGCACAAATACACTAGAAGCATGCATGAAGAGAGCATGCATGAAGAGGGGTGTTGAGTTGAGCATGCATGAAGAGGGAACAACTATGCTGAGACGAGAACGCAACCAAACACACCCTGTATGCCACGCATGTTCATACCATTTGTGCCTTTCTACTTCACTTACTGTGCTACATTACTCAGGTTCGTATGTCCACTCCTGGGTACATGTCCGTCTCGTAGTTCCAGTCCCACGTGGTCTTCATATAGATGGAACGATCGTTGCATAACACGTGCACCTTGATGCTAGATGTCTCGCGTGTTGGCAAAAGGATGAACAAAGCTCACGTAAAAAAATAGAGTGGAAGAACATAGATTCTGGACGATCAAGAAGGAGCAAGGAACCTCGTGGTGGAGCGTCTGCACTCATAATATTTAATATTATTCAGCGATATAAAATTAACCAATCATCTCCATAGTGGAATGGAAGAGTAAGAAACACGACAGCCCAGTGTAATTACATCATACTAGTACATGGCTAACCCACGCTATCACCATATTTCTTGGCTTCCGTGCGACACCTATCTCTAGTAATCCAGCACCCTGTATCGCTTCTCCCTCCTCGTCTCTATCAAAGTGTGGCGGGCTGGCGTTTCTGCCGTCTATTGAGGTCGGTTAACTATCATATGTTAGCGACATGCCAAGAGCATTCTAAAAAAATTCCTTTCATGTTCCGTTTTCAAAAACAAAAAAATCCTTTCACGTACGAATTTGCCTGTATGCTTTGAGCAACTTGCATGTACTATACTGCTCCTGTTTGATACTCTAACTTAGCTAGAGGTTAGACTAACTCATGACTAACCCTGAACTAACTGTAGCCAAAGAGGTGTTTGGGTGACAGGGTTAGATTGACAATAAATGCACTTCATGGAGAGAGAAAAGTGATTTTGCAGTGGTCCCAATGAGAACTATCTCCAGTTAGTACCTCTTGGGTGGGATTGTTTTTTTGGTGGGTTTGGTTGAACTTGCTCCAATTTAAACCCTCATGCTTGGATACTTTAGGGCTATTTGAGCCCCAACTAGCTCAAACTAACTCTAATCCATGGATCCAAACATGGCCTATGGCCAGTCTCGACGCGGAGCAATCGCGTGCACCGGGAAGCAGCGCTCTCTCGGCCGTCGCGCCACTTCAAAGCCGGCGCCAGTGAGAGGTCGCCTCCGCTCTGGCCAGGCATTAATGCAGCACTGACGCTCCAGGGAGACGCTGACCGTTTCACGCGAGAAGCGCGCGCTGGCAAGGGAGTATAGGTTTTGAACCGTTTCAGGTGTAGTAGTAATGGTAGTCTGCAAAACTACTCAATTATTGCACTCAGTTTCCTAAGAAATTGTGGTAAAAAACGTTACTCCACAGCCCGCTTCTCTTCTACTTCCTACTCGTGATTTACGTGGCCATGTTAACGTGGTTGTGTCAAAAAAAATGTCACTTCCTGCTCGTGATTTGCGTTATATAATTACAAGCAAGATTCTCGTGCATTGCACGGAACATCAATATGCATTTTTTTATAAAACACCTATTGTGATTGACCCATGCAGGAGTAATCCCATGTGTAAAAACTAATGATATCTCGAGAATTTTATCAGAAAACTGGTATCTCAAGAATGTCATCGAAAAAATGAAAGATGAGAGATAAGGCGAGGAGGAGTGGAGCGTGGTGGTGACTGGTGGTCGGAATGGGCGGAGGCATGGGGATGGATGGTGCCGGCAGGCGGCAGCGGCCACCATGCATGCTAGATTGTTCCAGAGACTTATTCCTTTTTTAATTGCTGAGCAATGAGGTTGCGGGAGATAATGATGTGGAGAGAGGTGCGGGTATCTTTTGTAAAATTATCATAGTTTGCTTTCTATCCGTTAGATATAGATCATACGGTCTGTATTACAAGATGGCAGGCACACCATCATCGCCAACTTGTTTTTTATAAGGGTACAGATGATAAGTTTGCTGACTACTAAAGTAAAGTGGAATCTGTCCATGTTATGCAAGTAAATAAAGGTGATTGTTTATCATACAGGTAAGGTTGGATGAAGGGTGGTAGGAACAAATGCTCCGCCTAGAGCATGTGTGTGTGAGATGGTGTGTGTGGGTGTGTGTGAGAGAGAGAGAGAGAGAGAGAGAGAGAGGAGCGAGAGATGGAGTCTTAGTTTGTGAGAGAGAGAGAGAGA
>NC_041391.1:467591306-467626976 GCF_002162155.2 Triticum dicoccoides | reverse complement strand
AGTGTGAGTGTGTGTTTTGCCCATCCAGGTGGAAGTTATGTGCACAAAAGAGGAGAACGATTTGATGTGGCATTAGGATTGAGGGTAATTAACTACGTATGGAGACATAGAGACCTTGAACGTGCATGTGTGAGAGGTATACATGTATACGTGGGATGTGTGTGTGTGCGCGCGCGCGCATGATCAAGATAAAAGAAAGAAGACATAAGTCATAAGATCAACGACATGGGAGAGACGGGTCGGTATGACAATGTGCATGCATGTGAGAATGCAGGGAAGAAGGCCCGACAATTGAGCATGTGTTTTTGTCTTTAAGAGATAGTGGCGTGGGCTGGAGCATGCATCTATGGCGAGCAGAGGGGGTGAGGCACAGCGATTGTGCAAAAGAGATCAACCTATAAATGCATATGTATGGAGAGACATATATAGTGTGGGTGATAGGAAGCAATACTCCGTGCGAGAAAGAAATGTTGACGGAGAAACTACAGATAGATACAGAGATGGAGATGCTAGCTAGAGGGACATCCGTTAGTTTGGGTGTTGCAGATGACCGTGGGGTGGTTCAAAGGGTGAAGTTATATATGTGTGTGAGAGGGCACTTGACTGCATGTAGAGAGAAACATATGTAGTGTGCGTGATAAGAATCAAGAATGAGGGCGAGAAAGAAGGTTGATGGAGAAACAGATAAATAGAAAGATAAAGATGCTAGCTAATGTGCATTAGAGATAGGAGTCGAGTGGATCAGAAGGCTGGGTTATGTGTGTGGGTGTGAGAGAGATAGAGAGAGGGTGCATGTGAGTCACATACAAATAGATATCAGAGAGAAATGAGATCCAGAGAGACGGAGTTTTGAGTCTGCGAGAGAGAAAGATATTTCACAACGAGAGTGATAGCTAGATAGACATATAAGGGAACACAAGATATCTCTAGGGAGAGAGGGTGTGTTTGAGCGACATACAAGAGAACAATGGAGAAATATGAGACCCTGGGAGACAGAGTTTGTGTTTGTGTGTGAGAAAGAGATATTGAAGAGGAAGAGTCGTAGGTTCTCATATCTAAGGAGCGAAAGACATCTCTGTATGAGGGGTGTGCGAGCGGCACACATGGGAATAGTTGAGAGAAATGAGACCCCGGGAGACAAAGTTTTGTGTTTGTGTGAGAGAAAGAGATTCCACATGGAGAATCATAGCTAGAGACACAAAGCAGGGAGCGAGATATAGTTAGAGAGAGATAGAGTGATGAAGGTCGAGGGAGAGAGTACCGTCAGTGTGTTATGAAGATAAAAGATCATTGTCGACATACAGGTAGCACGAGAGATGCCTGAGAGACGATGAACGCGTATAGGTCCAGAGAGATAGTCCTATATAAGCATGAGTGATAGCTATATGAGACGAATATCTGGATTAAAGGGGATTCAAATATTTAAACTGGAGATCACGACATCGATAATATTATAACACAAATTGGTGTATCAAACATGCATATTCATTTGAATTTGGGCACACGTGTAATGTTATATAGTTTATCAATATTGGTGATCCATAGATTCTTCAATTACAAACAACGCATGGTTTATATGCAATTAATGTCTAAACGGGATTACACTATGTTGCGTGTATGAAACACATTATACATGTTTGAGAAGTTAAAAAAAACCCGCATGAAACACACATTAATTGGAGACAGTTAGTGAGGAATGCATACATTGGATTTCAACATAAAGTGGTTTCAAATATTTGAAAATCCAAATTGATGGATACAACCTTATGAATCTGAGATCATGCCATTTGTAAACCATATTTATGTATAAATGGTGTTGTGCTTTTGAAAGTATATATAAAAAATGATGTATATAGAATGTAATTCCAATTGAAAATGGATCCCGCCCGAAAAAATAGAATACAAACGAGATTCGAATTGAGTTGGCACGGTAAACGTGCACTGTGCAAAATTTGAACGAAGCGGGGAAAGTCGCAGTAACCGCCCGAAACCAAAATCTGCGAGATGGAAATCACTACTGCCTATCCCTGCCACGCAAAGCCTATCTGCTGGATTTCTATAGGTTTCGATAGGGGTAGGTTTGTAATTTCACCCAAACGTGACATAACCGCCTCTCACCCGGATTCATACATGGTGGGTGCCAAAACACAGTGTGCCCTCGGCCGAAATCGACTCCCTCCCCGATTCATATTCATACACGGTGGGCGCCAAAAACAAACTCTTGTCGGCAAATATTCGGTGTATGCGAGATTACCGTCCTATCCCCAATCGACTAATGTTGCTGTGATGTAGTAGAAATTTGAAACGGGGGCTAAGTTTGTAAATTTCCTTGCATTTGAGACAAGCGCGCCCTGAATACATGGTTCCCCCTTCCTCTCTACCTCCCTTTCCCCCATTCGTACTCCGTGGGTGCCAAAACACCCTCCCCACCCCACCCTCCTCCGTCCGCCGCCGTCCGCCACCCCATTCACCGCCGTCCTCCTCCACCTTGCCGGAGCTGATACCCCACTGCCGCCATCCATTACAAGAGATCGACCTCTCTCATCCACGCCTTCGGACCGGGATCCTTGCATCCCGTCCTCTCGCTTCATCCCCGCCGTCGTCCACCTTGCCGGCGCCGCTCCTACGACCGTATCGTCCACCGCGCCCCGCCGCCACCATCTACCCTCCTAGATCTGCTTCCACGCCGCTGACAGCCATCGGTACTGCAACACCATCAAATTCTCAGCAGATGCGCACATGGCGCCGCACCAGAGGCGGTACTCTTTTGTATCTGCTCAACTTATTTATCGCAGCAAGAAAATAGATCAGCACTGCTTTACTCCGATTTCTTGTCTTGGTTGCGAAGTTGCCTTTGTCCGGTTTGCACCATCAGTTCCGCCATGGCACGCTCAACACTATACTCCCAATGATTATGGTTTTCCCCTTTTATATTCCACACTAGTTAAATCACTGTAGACTAAATTTCAAAATTGGGTCAGTCGATTTTTCAGAGCTCGCCGGAGTTCGCCGATGTGATCCAAGGGGCTCGGGTGGTTGTGGGGCCTCGCCAAACGAAGAAAACTCGAGCGGGTGGGGGGTGGGGGTGGCGGAGGAACACAGGCGATGGGGGCCGATGGTCCGGCCGGCGGCCCGTGCGGTGTTTTGTATGGGAAGAATCAAAGACGAGGAAGAAGAAGGGTTAGGAGACGTAGGATCTTCATCCAACCGCCTGAAAAGGTCGAGAGACAGCTGGGAGTTGCATTCTTAAGGCGCTCTGGTTCATCATGTGTGGGCACTGTGCAACCAACATTTTATTATCCAAAATCTGCTTGCTCTTCTTTACCATGTTCGATAGTGCTGGCCTGTACGTGATCGATAGGCTTTCAATTACTAGCGGCAATACAACACCGTATTTTCAAGCCAGTTCCACTTTCCCGATTTATATATCGTGTTTATGGTGTACCCCTGTTATGTACACTATGATCTGCCTAGTTGCTGTGTGCTCTTGTTATCATGGTTTGGCAATAAACTCTCTATACAGTATATTATGAACCTATCATCTGCCAGCTACCCTTACTTCTGGAGCCTATTTTTTTGTGTACTTGTGCCAGATTATATAAATGCACGCACGATATTACAGCACACATGAGCTCTCTCATCAGAATCCAGTGATAGCACATAAGTGTTTACAGGGGCGCCCCTATATGAGAATATCACCTGCATTAGAAAGATAATCTCACAACTATTTATGTTTTCATGGTTCTCAGATATTATACGCAATTACAGTGAATATCAGACTCCGCGCATCAGAAGAATATTGTGGAGCACTGCAATGACTTACAAAATTGGCACCAAGGCATTGAGTGCCATTCTGGAAGCAATGAAACTCGTACGCTCCCCACCTGTTGATTCTTGTTCAGAATATCATCCTAATGACTATTCTAACCTCGAGGAGTCAAAGGCAGATGGCCTGTCCTGTTCACCCATCAAGGTGCCTGTTCTAATTTGGCAAGGTTTTATTGATTGTGCGTATCTTGCATATGTTGTCTTGCATTTCTTCTACTTTGTTGCACCACCATCTGCTTAGTTTACTCATCATATAACTCGAGATGCCATGCCCATCCATTATCAATACATATTCTATCTGTTGTCATACCATGTTTTTCCACTCAAATGCTGTTCTTGTGCACCAGACATCAAAAAGGAAGAGGGTGATTGCCGAACCTGAAGGAGCACCAGCAAAGTCCTTGAAAAACGTGGTGGTGCCGGAGAAATCAGACAGCGCCCCACTTATATTGGCTGTACAACCAGTGACACAAAACATAGGACCGACTCCAGCAGACTATACCCATACTTCACTGGCCATACCACTAGCCCCACCACATAGGACCTGCACTCCAGCAAAAGGTATACCGGTTTCATTTGCAATAGCACCAGCCGTACCACAGAAAAATGCCACTCCAACAAAAAGTACAGCAAGTCCACCGGCCGAAGACCTATCCCAACTGCAGAGAAGGCCAATTCCTACAGATTGGAACCCCATTCCATTTATTCCTAGTTTAAAAGACAACGCTTTCAATGTTGTTAGGGACTACGTGCATATATTCCCATCATGGGAAGATTATAGTGAAGACAAACACCATTTTCACATCTTCCTGTCCAACTTACGTGTAAGTGCTATTATTCATGGTTATTATTTTCCTATTTTCTGCTGATCGAACACATCAATGATTTATATTACATTGTTGTAACTAGGTGAGGGTCAATCTGGATAGTCATGACGAGCAAAGCTTGCTTTTGCTTTTCAAGGAAGCATTGTAGCAGTATCAGTGTTACCTGAGGAAATCAAACTTTGATGGCAAGTCTATCAACAAATTTCCGGTGAAGTCTCCTGTGCCAAATTTAGAAGACATTGAATGGAAAAACCTTGTTATGCACTGGTCTCGTTCCCAGGATGAGGTACTGTCTATGAAATCACATGACAATTTATACTTCTACTTTTTCACATGTGCCTTACGGATCTTTTTTGCAGGAAATCTGCTCGAAGAAGAATTCTGGTTTGAAAAGAACGACAGGATATCACAAATATGCTGCCCGCTGCTTTGCGCTTGTTAGTACTTGTTATCCTGTATCACTGTACATGCATAGATACCTGGTTCATTATGTGACAGCAGTATGCATGATAGCTTTCTTATCAATTGTTCGCTCCAAATTATCTGATCTGTATGAATGGTTACATTAGTGTAGAATATATCCAATGCCAATGATTTTTTTAGCTCTGCATTGTTCTTGTAAGTACATGCTGTCCTTTATCAGTGTACTTATATTGACAGGTAGTTGTTCATGTACCATCACTCTGTAGCTTATTTTCCTTTGCCCTCCATTTTCTACACATCATATCTATATTTACTCTTACCATAAGGTTGGTACTGAAGAAGTTTAGCTATGCATTGCTCTTGGCTGTGCCTTTTGCTTGTATCGCTGCATATACATTTATAGCTACTTGGTTATGTAGCATCATTCTTCATCTTATCTTAAATATTCTCCATTTTTTCATATATTATCACATCTATATTTACTCTTAACAAAATGTAGAATAAAGGCAATGCTTATGAAGAACATTCTGTGCTAAACTTCTTGAATTGCCCCCCCATCAGCATGGACAAGGGCTTTATAGAGCCTGTCTTCACCAGTAATGTAAGTTTGTCCTTCTCAAGCCTTCAAACTTTGTTGTGTATATTTGGTTAGTTATGACTGCAACAGCTGTTTATTTTTGGTGTTTGCATCAAATTGCATGTATAAAGTTTATTATGTAGTTCATAAACAAAAGTTTGTCCTTCTCAATTTAAGTTTTTAGTTGTACAACCAAGTTCCTTCTTCATACCATGTAAATTAAACTATACAGAGCAAGTGATCTTCTTTTGCATTGCATGTATGCTTCTGTTCTTCATCCGTAATCCAGTGGTGTGGTGAACCTACCCACTACAGCACAATGTCATATTCTGCAATGTCTTAACTATGAACAATGTCATATCATTCTACTATTATTTAAACTGTCTCTTTATTTGCCAATCTGAAATGGGATAAATTGACAGCACACTAACCATTGATACTTATGAGTTCTTGATCTGTAATCCAGTGGTGTCATGAAGCTGCCAACTCCTTCACAATGTCATTTCCTGCCATGTCTTGACCTGAACAATACCATATTGTGCTAATGCAATTTTAAACTGTGTCACTTTATTCATCAGTAAGAAATGTGATGAATTGTCAACACTGATACTTTTATGTGCAAAACCTGTCATTTGTCTGCTTGTTTATCTTTCAGAGTGAGGAAGATATAAGTGTTGAACAAGCGTGGTCTCATCATCTTGCTCGGCTGCTTGCGCTGCAGCTCCCCAGCAAGGCTAACCTTTCTTGAACTCTATTGAAGTGCTGTCGGTTTTGTATATTATTTTGTCGGCGTGTTTATTTGCACTGGTGGCGATCTTTGATGCATAGTGTATGTAATCTTCTATATGCTTGTGCTTTATTATCATAGTGGCGAACTTTGATGCCCAGTGGATTTAATATGCCGTAATTTCTTTATTATATAGTCTAGGTTTTTTCTTATTCACGATGCTGCAGTTATTTTACTGTATATATATCATGTCTTCACAGTAAACCGGCCAAACCGTAAAATTATGGTACATAATCGGGTCATCATGCAATCACGATGTATGATCCACATCATGGGCCCCGTCAAACTGGCCCACTAGTAGATTCGGGCCTTTAATAGGCCGAGTAACCCCCGGCCCTCTTTTCGCAAGAAAACTCAATGGGCTTTTAGGAGGCTGAGAAGTAGGCTGGACCTGAAACGTGCCGAATAGCTCATGGGCCGGTAGCAGCCCGAAATGGACCCCGGCCCATGATTGTGCGAACCAATTCATGGGCTTTTAACAGGCCAAAGTTGTCTCGGTCCTTGTTTGGCCCAATCAGATATCGGCTGCGAGCAGGCCGGATGCAAACCGGGCCGTAGTTAGGTCCAGCTATATGACAGGCTTTTAACAGGACGAAATTAATATAGGGCCGAAATGTTAAATGGGCCCTTAACAGGCCGAAACTAATATCATGCCGAATTACTAAATGGGCCTTTAGCAAGTGGGCCCAAAAGCATAGCGTCCAGTCAACGGGCCCAATCTGATATGGGCCATAATTGAGCCCAAAGCATCTTAAAGGGCCGGACCTGATCTGGGCCGTGATTTGGCCCAGAAAGTGGGAGGCTTTTAACGGGCCGGATCTTATATGGGCCATTATTAGGCCCGGAACGTGGTAGGCCATTAATGGACCGGATCAAATATGGGCCAGCATTTGGCCCAAAACATGGCAGCCAGTTAATGGGCCGGCCTACTAGGGTCCTCAAAATCTTGTGGGCCTACAGCTGGGCCGGCCCATTAATGTCAGCGAAATCTCATGGGCCTTTAGCTGGGCCGGCCCATTATGGTCTGCAAGAATTTGTGGGCCTTTACCTGGGCTGGCCCATTATGGCACAATCAAATCTTGTGGGCCTTTACCTGGGCCGGCCTAATATGGCTTGCGAAATCTTGTGGGCCTTTAGCTCGGCCAGCCCATTATAGTCCACAAAATCTCGTGGGCCTTTAACTGGGCCGGCCCATTATGGTTTGGAAAATCTTGTGGGCCTTTAGTTGGGCCGGCCCATTTAAACTTCATGGGTCGTGCCACGTGTCGATGTATCATAGGCACCTTCTATCCAATGAGTGGATGACATCTGTCCCAACGATGAGCCGACACGTGTTTCCTCCAGCCAATGATGATTTTACATGTGGAAATTTCCCATTGGTCGGGGCTTTTAACGGGTTATCGGATCCAAAATCCGACCCGATAGCTTAACGATGTTCCGTTACGGTGGATGCCACGTGCTGGTCACCCTTGACGAAAGCACTTCTGTGACGCGCGATTTATCGTCATGGAAGTGGACACTTCCGTGATGATAATTTTGGTAATGTCATGGAACACTTCTACGACAACACAGGTATGACTATCTTGATTCTGTCATAAATTTGTCATGGATGTACATGCATGACAAAAAACGCGACCTACTGTGACAAACACGTATCATCACGGAAGTGTATTTTTTTTGTTGTGTTAGCAAAGATCAATATGTGAAAAGTTCATAGGCATTGGATTAATGATGGATAATTATGTTGGATGACATTCATCATGTAACTGTTATAACCTAGGGCGACACAGAACTAGCTCCAATTCATCAATGTAATGTAGGCATGTATTCCATAAATAGTCATGAATTCTTATGAAAATAACTTGCATGACATCTTTTGTCCTACCCTCCCATGGTAGCAAGGTCCATATGGAAACAAAGGGATATTAAGGCCTCCTTTTAATAGAGAACCAGAACAAAGCATTAGCACATAGTGAATACATGAAATCCTCAAACTATGGCAATCACCGGAAAGAATCCCAATTATTGTCACCTTGGGGTATGAAGATCATAATACATAATAGGTGCATATAACTTGCAAGATAGTATTAAGAACACAAAGATATTCATGAAAATATAAATGGTTCGGATATGTAATCATGGCACTCGGGCCCTATTAACAAGCATTAAGCATAACAATGTCATAACAACATCAATCTCAGACCATAGTGTAATAGGGATCAAGCCCTCTAACTCGATTACATGATAAATCTCATCCAATCCATCACTGTCCAGCAAGCCTACGATGGAATTACTCACACCCGGTGGTGAGCATCATCAAATTGGTGATGAAGAAGGGTTGGTGATGACGATGGCGATGAATGCCCCTCTTCAAAGCCCCAAACGGACTCCAGATATGGCCTCCCGATGAAGAACAGGAGGCGGCGACGGCTCTGTATCGTGAAACGTGATGAAACTTCTTTTCTTATTTTTTTCTCGGGAAATATGAATTTATAGTATCCAGATTAGGGTCAGCGGAGCCTCGTGGGCCCCACGAGCCACCAGGATGCATCCTGGTACCTCGTGGGCAGCAGGTGGCCCCCCTCTAGTGGGTCTTTGCTCCATTTTTTATTTGTTCCATAAAAAATCTCCAAAAAGTTTTGTCCAATTCCAAGAACTTTTATTTCTGCACAAAAAACACACCATGGTAGTTCTGCTGAAAACATCATCAGTCCGGGTTAGTTTCATTCAAATCATGCAAATTAGAGTCCAAAACAAGAGCAAGAGTGTTTGGAAAAGTAGATATGATGGAGACGTATCAACTCCCCCAAGCTTAAGTCATTGCTTGTCATCAACCAATTCAGTTGACAAACTGAAAGTGATAAAGAAAAACTTTTACGAACTCTTTTGTTCTTGTATCTATATATATGCTTGAATAATATCCAGGTTTTTCCAGCAAAGATCATAACTAACCATGCAAATGAGAACTCTTAAAAATCACATTCACTCATATAAATGGCATAATCAACTAGCGAGCAATAATAATATATCTCAAATGCCAACACTTTGTCAAAACAATCATGATATAATATGACAACATGGTATCTCGCTAGCCCTTTCTGAGACCGCAAAACATAAATGTAGAGCACCTCCAAAGTTCATGCAGCGACTAAACATTGTATGTAATGACCCGAACCTAATAAGATTCGATGTCTCTGTGCTCACTGTGCTAGTACCTGGGTCAATAGCTAGCACACACAGTACAAGATGTAATATCAAGAATAAACCACATGTCATAATATTACATCGTAGATCCAGAATTTAAATATTACATACCTGCGTTGCGATAGATTGCTCGGAGCGTGACGAGTAGAATTTCAGGAATTGTGAGTGCGATGAACTTCATCCAACATACCAGGCAGGTTACACCTTGATCATCCTTTATCCTATTATTTTTCCATGCACGTAGTTACATATATCACATTACTATATTATGCATGTGTAGGAATATTATGGTAGTATGCTATTGCTATTGAGATGCAGTTGGTATGGACTTATTGTGGACCGTGATAGTGTATTCTTTCTATGCTATGTAGATGGGGATTGGTTCATGTATTCATCGAGATTATGTGAGGACTGTATATAATATAACTTGAGTAAAAACATAATATATAATTCACCTCTGGGCGGAAGTGGTATTGCTTGGTGTTGAGGGAAGGCATCATGGGGTTGATACGTCTCCAACATATCTACTTTTCCTAACACTTTTCCTCTTGTTTTGGACTCTAATTTGCACGATCTAAATGAAACTAACCCCGAACTGACGCTCTTTTCAGCAGAACTACCATGGTGTTGTTTTTGTGCAGAAATAAAAGTTCTCGGAATGGAACAAAACTTTGCGAGGATTTTTTATATAATAAAAGAGAATTTATGGAGCCAGCATGGACCTGAGGGGCACCTGGGTGGGCACAACCCACCAGGGCGTGCCAGCCCCCCCAAGCGCGCCCAGGTGGGTGCTGCCCACCTGGTGGCCCCGCTGACCTCCAAACCGACGCTATAAAATCCCATTTTTCTAGAAAAAAAATCAGGGAGAAAGAATTATTGTGTTTCATAAGACAGAGCCGTCGCCAAACCCTGTTCTTCCTCGGGAGAGCAGATCTGGAGTTCGTTTGGGGCTCCGGAGAGGGGGATCTTCGATCTTCGTCATCACCAACACATCTCCATCGCCAATTCCATGATGCTCCCCACCGGGAGTGAGTAGTTCCTTCGTAGGCTCGCTGGTTGGTGAGGAGTTGGATGAGATTCATCATGTAATCGAGTTAGTTTTTTTAGGGCCTGATCCCTAGTATCCACTATGTTCTGAGATCGATGTTGCTATGACTTTGCCATGCTTAATGCTTGTCACTTTGGGCCCGGGTGCCATGATTTCAGATCTGAACCATTTATGTTATCATCATTATATCCATGTTCTAGATCCGATCTTGCAAGTTATAGTCTCCTACTACATGTTATGATCTGGCAACCTCGGAGTGACAGAAATCGGGACCCCTCCCGGTGATGACCGTAGTTTGAGGAGTTCATGTATTCACCGTGTGCTAATGCTTTGTTACGGTTCTCAGGAGGCCTTAATATCCCTTAGTTTCCAATAGGACCCCGCTACCACGGGAGGATAGGACAAAATATGTCATGCAAGTTCTTTCCATAAGCACGTATGACTATTTACGGAATACATGCCTATATTATATTTATGAATTGGACCTAGTGCCATATCGCCCTAGGTTATAACTGTCTCATGATGAATACCATCCAACGAGTCACCGATCCAATGTCTACGAATTTATCTTATATTGTTCTTGCTAAGTTACTACTGTTGCTACTGCTATCGTTACTGCTACAATATCACTTCTATCACTGTTACTGTTATTGTTGCAGCTGTTACTATCATCAAAACTATCATACTACTGTGCTACTAATCACTTTGCTGCAGATAATTAATCTCCAGGTGTGGTTGAATTGACAACTCAGCTGCTAATACCTTCAAATATTCTTTGGCTCCCCTTGTGTCGAATCTATAAATTTGGGTTGAATACTCTACCCTCGAAAACTGTTGCGATCCCCTATACTTGTGGGTTATCAAGACCTTTTTCTAGCACCTCTGCCGAGGAACATAGCTATATTTGTTGAGTCACTTGGGATTATTATCATATTATCACTATGAAGAATCTGAAGGATGCTAAGACTATGATTTTTCCCTCGAAGACGAGGGGAGGTAAGGAACTGCCATCCGGTTCTGCTTTATATTCACCTTCTGTTATAAGTAAACTTGCAACTCCACAACATGCTATTAATTCTGATATGTCGCAAGTTATTGATGATGCTACTTTTGCTATGAATGCTACTCATGATGATGATGCTAGTACCTTGCTTGATGATGATGTGCCGCTAGGAGAATTTCTTGATGAACAAATTGCTAGAGTAAGACAACATGATATTGTTGAATCTGATGATGAATTTGAAACTGAAAATCTTGAAACACCTACTAGAACTAGTCGTCCTATATATGAATTGCCAAAGGTACCGGAAGGTTATACTATGAGTGAGGAGGCAACTAGAGATATTCTTGCTTGTAAGGATAGAGATGATCTAGAGAAATTATTGTGCAAGTATAAAGAAAGATCTCTGAATGCTAAAATGAAATGTGATCTTCAGTTTGCTACTTCACCTATTGTTATTGCTGATAAGGATTATGAATTCTCTGTTGACCCAGAGTAAATCACTTTGGTTGAATCTGATCCTTTCCATGGTTATGAAATTGAAACTATTATGGCACATCTTACTAAGTTGAATGATATAGCTACCCTTTCTGCTCATGATGAGAAAATTCGCTATTACTATATTCTCAATTTATGTCCGTTCTCATTAAAGGATGATGCTAAAGCTTGGTACAATACTCTTGCTCTTGGTTGTGTGCATAGTCCCCGGGATATGATCTATTACTTCTCTGAAAAATATTTCCCTGCTCATAAGAAACAAGCTGCCTTGCAGGAAATTTTAACTTTGTGCAAATTGAAGAAGAGAGTCTCCCACAAGCTTGGGGTAGGCTTCTCCAATTGCTTAATGCTTTGCCTGATCATCCTCTTAAGAAAAATGAAATACTTGATATCTTCTATAATGGACTAATCGATGCTTCTAGGGACTTCCTAGATAGTTGTGCTGGTTGTGTTTCCAGGGAACGGACTATTGAGCAAGCTGAGGAATTATTGAATAACATATTGAAAAATTATGATGATTGGACTCCTCCTGAAACACCTATTAAACCCACTCCAAAGAAGAGGGGTATCTTATATCTCAGTCCTGAAGATATGCAAGAGGCAAAGAATTCTATGAAGGAGAAAGGTATTAAGGCTGAGGATGTTAAAAATTTACCACCTATCGAAGAAATACATGGACTTGAAGCACCACCACCACCCAAGGTGGTAGAGGTAAAATCTTTAATGAAATTCAATGATAGTGATGATCCTCATGATAAACATCCTAGCCAATGCTTTTATGAGTTTGATAATTACATTAGAAAGCAAGATCACTTCAATGCAAATGTTATGAAACAATTGAAATACAACTCTGATATGGTTGCTCACTTAAGTGACTTGTTATTTAGAATCTCAAATGATGTTAGAGGTGTAGGAAAACATGCCTCTATGGTTCAAACTCAATTAGAACAAGTTGCTAAATCTCAAAGAGAATTACTTGATGAAATGAACAATAATATAAGTGACTTTGCTGTTAGGGTAGCAAGTAGAGGAGGTAAAATGACTCAGGAACAACTTTATCCTGAGGGACACCCAAAGAGAATTGAACAAGATTCTCATAGGAACACCACCACCACACCTAGTTCTTTTAAAAAGAAAAAGAAGAAGAAAAATGATAAGACTTTGCCTGCCTCTAGTGAACCTGAAGTAGAAAAACCTCCTGATAATAATAATGAAGTTTCTATCTCTGATACTAAAACTCAATCTGGTAATGAACACTCACCTTCTGATAATGAAAAAGATGATGATGAGGTTCATGAAAACACTCAACCAAATAATAAAGAACCAGATAATGATGTTGAGACAGAACCAGCTGTTGATCTTGATAACGCACAACCTAAGAATAAAAGATATGATAAAAGAGACTTTGTTTCTAGAAAACATGGAAAGGAAAGAGAACCAAGGGTTTAAAAGCCTGTGCCCTTTCCACCTAAGTCAACTAAAAAGAAAGATGATGAAGAATTTGAACGCTTTGCTGAAATGATTAGGCCAGTCTTTTTGGGCACTCACTTGACTGATATCTTGAAAATGCCTCCTTATGCAAAGTATATGAAAGACATCATCACTAATAAGAGAAAAATGTCGGAAGCGGAAATATCCACTATGCTTGCTAATTACACTTCAAAGATGGAGTACCTAAAAAACTTGGAGATCTGGGAATACCAACTATACCTTGCTCCATCAAAAGAAATTATGTGAAAACTGTTTTATGTGATTTGGGAGCTGGTGTTAGTGTTATGCGTTTCTCTTTATATAAAAGACTTGATTTGAATAAACTCACACCTACTGAAATATCTTTGCAAATGGCTGATAAATCAACTACCATACCTATCGGTATTTGTGAGGATGTGCCTGTTGTTATTGCTAATGTTACTATTCTGACTGACTTTGTTATACTTGAGATGACCGAGGATGAAAACATGTCGATTGTCCTTGGCAGACCCTTCTTGAATACGAAGGGGATGTTATTGATTTCAATAGAAGCAAGTTCACTTTTCATATCAATGGTAATGAGCATATGGTGCACTTTCCGAAGAAACGATTCCAAGTGAATGATATTAATGTTATTGAAAAATCTCCTACAATCACTATTGGAAGTTTTCAACTACCTCTACCTACTATGAAAAAGAAATATGAAATGTTTATTGTTGGGGACATTCATATCCCCATTGAGGTAACTTAGTGATTTATGAAAGTTCTTCGGTTTCATGCTAATCGAAAGTGGTTGTTAATAAGACTTGATCAACCTTATTAATGGATCATTTTTGAGAGGTATGAAGTTGATGAATTTAGTAAGCACTACCTTATGTCCCTACCTTTTTTTGTTTTTATTAGTTAAATAAAATAAAATGCCATGATTTGTCTGTTTTCTGCTTTTTCCGTGCAATAAAAAAATGACCCAAAAATAAAAGTTCTCAGAATGCTTTAAAAACCTGATATGATTTTTTCCGAACATTTATGAATTTCTAGTGGAATTAATACCTGAGGGAGGTGCACTAGGTGGGAACAATCCACCTGGGCATGCCCTGGTGGGTGCTTCCCACCTTGTGAGCCCCCCTCACTTACTTCCTCCCACACCACTCCATTCACACAGAAAAAAGTCACTCTCTCTCTCTCTCTCTCTCTCTCTCTTGTGTTCTTGCTCCTGAGACCGCGGATTTTGATCTCCTTGCTCGAAGCTTCATTTCCAAAACTGTTTCGGGGATTTGTTGCTTGGTATGTGACTCCTCCATGTGTCCTATTAGTTTTTGTTTTAGTGGTTTATACTTAGAATAATTAGCCACTCTTGATGCTGATGTAGATGAGCTTGCATGTTGAATTCTTAGAGTTCTAAGTAGTTTGAATGCTTGCTATGGCCTCTATACATCCCTATGAGTAATTGCTATCAATTTTGTGAAGTTTTGTTGAGAAAAATTTGGTGGACTAAAAATTTCAGAATTTTTTTCATAGGAAAAAGATGAATATCTTTAGGAAGTTTGCTTCCCAGAAGAACTCCAAGGGGGATATTGGGCAATCTTCTGACAATGATCTTGATACCCCGAGGTTGGCGGAACTACGACCGTGTGAGTGGCCGGACAATGATTTCATGGAAGAGGCCGGAATCCTCCAAGAGTTCAACCAATATGCTGCTAATGCTGGCCTCACCAACTTCATCACAGCTGAATGCAAACAATATCATCTTCTCACAAATTCCTTTGTGCAAAACTTTCAGTTTCATTCTAGGGATAATCCACCCGAGGTGTCATTTAACTTATATGTTGAACCCCGCCGAATTCCACTTACTGAATTTTGTGACATATGCATGCTTCCTTTTGATGGGGGTTTGGTAGAGCCTAGGCCTTCAGAGTTTGATGGTTTTTACCGTACTCTGACTGTGGGGGATAAGAGAGGAGTATCAGCCACCATTGCCGCTAGCTTGCAGTTTCCTGCCATGCATTATTTTGGTTTATTTATCGCAAAGTGCTTGTTAACGAGAGAGAAGGTAGGTTCACTTAGCGCCCCAGACTTTGCTGTTTTATGTCGCGCACTTTATGACGACAACACTTTTAGCTTGGGAGCTATTGTGGCACGTCGCCTTCACCTTAACAGATTCAAGGGTAAAATACATGGGGGCATTTACGCTACTCATTTGGCTTCAATGTGCAGATACGACAACATGATCACCCCTTGCCCAAGGTTTACCTTGACAGAGAATCTATGTTGGACCATCATTTTCTTACCGTTGATCGCCATGATCTTAACTTGCCTTAAAATTTAGTTTTTAGTGAAAACACTCGTGATGTTATCCCCTTGCCTGCACATGCTTTGTTTGATTATGTTTCCAGGAACGAATACAGAGTTATGCCTGAGGACATTGTCGCTTACTGGAACAACCTGGCGGCGGCACAGGAGGAGCCCCAGCAGTGGGACCCTTTATATGGTGCATGCTCCCCTCCACTTCAACATTGGACCTCACGGCTTCTACGACTGGTGATTACCAAGCTAAGCCAAAATCCTAAGCTTGGGGGAGTACGTATTCCCACCGACATTACATTCATGATCACACATTTTATTCCATTTGTCGGTGTCCATACTTTTTCATTGTATCATCCATGTCTAATTTACTTTCTTGCTTTCTTCTTGTGTGTTTGAAAAACTTTGAGAAAATGCAAAAATATGTTTCTTGCTTCTTTTTGATTTTTCTTCTTAGTTTAAATTGTTGTAGCACTAAAAGAAAACCCAAAAAGATTTCCTTGTTCTTCTTTTACTTGTTGGGAGCTTTCCCGTGTAAATAGTTTTTCTCGTTTTTGCTTTTCTCTTGTTCGTTTGCTTGCTTGAGTGTCTCTCATTTGCATCATGTTGATTTAACAAAGAGCCCATATTACCTTGTCTTCTCCTCTTGAATAAAATGTTTGCAGATTCCAACTTAGTCCACGGCACTCTTGCACTATTATTATTTCAAATCGTTTGGTCGTGCAAGTGAAAGGCAATAATGACAATATTAGATGAACTGGCTATGGCAGAGAGAAACGGGTATGAACTCGACTTGTTCTGTTCTCGTAATATGTTTAACCTAGTATCCATGCTTCAGCCTATTATGATCAAACATGTTTTCAATGACAATTAGAGATTATAGTTTCTCATGCCACACATAAGTAGCTAGGAGTGAATAATGACTTATCTTGGATATCAACATTGCGTTAAAATGATTGTGATGTAGTATGATGATATGGTATCCTCCTCTGAATGTTCGAGTGGCTTGACTTGGCACATGTTCATGCATGTAGTTGAATCAAAACCAACATAGCCTCTATGATGTTTATGTTCATGGTGTTCATATCCTACTCATGCTAGTGTCCAATCTTCCTTATGCATAATGCGTGTTCATGACCGTTGTTGTTCTCTTGCTAGCCGCTTCTCAACCTATTAACTAGCCTTCGCCTGTACTAAGTGGGAACTCTACTTGTACATCAAAAACCTGAAACCCAAGTTATTCCAGATGAGTCCACCATACCTACCTATATGCGGTATTACCCTGCCGTCCTAAGTAAATTTGCATGTGCCACCTCTAAAAACTTCAAATAAATATCCTTTTTGTGTGCCTGGATCGTTCATGGAACGATAGGAGGTAGTCGGTATCTTCCATGCTAAGCGGTTTATTCTCAGGTCGAGTGTTTATTCACTCGCCATCGCACGAGAAAAAGGGCGGTAATAGGGGTGCCTAGTCCCAAACTGCAAAAACAAAAGAGCTTACAAATAATCAAACAAAAACTCCCAATGGAGTCATAACCTTTACATTTCTGCTTGGGAACCGCCACTAGCGTGCTTAGCATGGAAGATATTGATAACTGATGGTCGTAAAGTGAATAAGAAGGGTGCATGTCTCAAAATATCATTTACCTCCGTTTTAAAAATATGAGCTATGGCACCTCTACAAATCACCGCTTCCCTCTGCAAAGGGACTATCCATTTACTTTTATGTTGTGTCATCACCTTCTCAAATAAGCGCCAGAACCTCAGAGCACTGCTGTCATGCTGATGTATTGTGTATAGCTAATGTCAGGCACATCATGACTGGATCTTTTCTACCATGAATTACAATGTTTAGTCGCTGCTTGAACTTTGGGGGTGCTTTGCATTTATGTATTGCGGTCTTAGAAAGGGCTAGCGAGATACCACTATTGTCATATTATATCATGGTTGTTTTGACAACGTGTTGCTATTTGAGATATCTTATTATTGCTGTCTAGTTGTTTATGTCATTAATATGAGTTAATATAATTTTTAGGAGTTATTGTCGACATGTTTAGTTATAATCTTTGCTGAAACCCTGGTGTTGTTTAAGCTTATTTATGAAACAAGCGCAAAAGAGTTCGTAAAAGTTTTTCTTTCTCACTTTCCGTTTATCAACTGCATTGCTTGAGGACAAGCAAAGGTTTAACTTGGTGAAGTTGATACGTCTCCAATGTATCTACTTTTCCTAATGCTTTTCCTCTTGTTTTGGACTCTAGCTTGCATGATTTGAATGAAACTAACCCCGGACTGACGCTGTTTTTAGCAGAACTACCATGGTGTTGTTTTTGTGCAGAAATAAAAGTTCACGAGACGGAGTCACCGCCAAGCCCTATTCTTCCTCGGGAGGGGAGATCTGGAGTTCGTTTGGGGCTCCAGAGAGGGGGATCTTCGATCTTCGTCATCATCAACACATCTCCATCGCCAATTCCATGATGCTCCCCACCGGGAGTAAGTAATTCCTTCGTAGGCTCGCTGGTCGGTGAGGAGTTGGATTGGATTCATCATGTAATTGAGTTAGTTTTGTTAGGGCCTGATCCCTAGTATCCACTATGTTCTGAGATTGATGTTGCTAAGACTTTGCCATGCTTAATGATTGTCACTTTGGGCCCGGGTGCCATGATTTTAGATCTGAACCGTTGATGTTATCATCATTATATCCATGTTCTAGATCCGATCTTGCAAGTTATAATCACCTACTACGTGTTATGATCCGTCAACCCTGGAGTGACAGAAATCAGGACCCCTCCCTGTGATGACCGTAGTCTGCACTCAGCATCACCAGTGGGCTATGATGGGACTCATCATTATTTTATGCTACTTTTCTGCTTTTTGATTGAATAAAGCTATCCAAGTGCACTTGCTATTATACGTTGTACTAAATGATGCACTTGCTATTCTAGTATTCATCTATATTGTGTGTGCTAGCGAGTTCGATCCAGGGACTAGCACGGTAAGCACAAAGACTCCGATCCTTCGAGGTTTGGTCGTTACATTGTAATTCATGGTAGAAGAGATCAAATTATGATGCACACAATATTAACTATACACAATGCATAAGAATGACAATAGTGCTCTCAGGACTGGTGCTTGTTTGAGAAGGTGATGATTAATAAAAAAGTAAATAACATAGAAGTAAATAGATAGGCCCTTCGCAGATGGAAACATAGATTTGCAAAGGTGCCAGAGCTTCAAGCTTAAATCAGAGATAAATATTATTTTGAGAGGCATGCCTTTCCTGTCAATGTCACGACCGAGAATTTTCAATATCTTCCATGCTAAACACATTAGTGGCGGTTCCCAAGCGGTAAGGTAAAGTTTACTCCCCCTCCACCAACAAACACAAGCCATGGTTAGCCGAATCCACGGGTGCCCTCCATAGCAACAACTTCTCGAGGGAGTTTGTTTCATTATTTTGCGATTTGATCATGGGACTAGGCATCCCGATTACCGACCCCTCTCGTGCAAGGACAAGTGAATAAACACTTATCATGAGAATAACCCGCATAGCATGGAAGATACTGACCGCCCCCTGTCGCCCCATGAGAGGTACGGGCACACAAAACATATGTTCATTTGAATATTTAGAGGTGTGATAACTCAAAAGTATAGGGGGTCGCAACAGTTTTCGAGGGTAGAGTATTCAACCCAAATTTATTGATTCGGCACAAGGGGAGCCAAAGAATATTCACGAGTATTAGCAGTTGAGTTGTCAATTCAACCACACCTGAAAGTCTTAATATCTGCATCAAAGTTTTTAGTAGCAAAGTAGTATGGAAGTAATGGTGACGGTGATAACAGTACCAATAGCAATTTTCTAGAGATTGTAACAATGGCAATGACAAATTAACTTAGCAAAGATCAATATGTGAAAATCTCGTAGGAATTGGATTAGTGATGGATAATTATGTCGGATGGCATTCATCATACAACAGTTATAACCTAGGGCTAGACAGAACTAGCTCCAATTCATCAATGTAATGTAGGCATGCATTCCGTATATAGTCATACATGCTTATGGAAAAGAACTTGCATGACATCTTTTGTCCTACCCTCCCGTGGTAGCAGGGTCCATAAGGAAACTAAGGGATATTAAGGCCTCCGTTTAATAGATAATCGGAACAAAGCATTAGCACTTAGAGAATACATGAACTCCTCAAACTATGGTAATCACCGGAAAGAATCCCAATTATTGTAACCTTGGGGTATGCAGATCATAACACGTAATAGGTGTCTACAACTTGCAAGATAGGATCAAGAACTCACATATATTCAGGAAAACATAATAGGTTCAGATCTGAAATCATGGCACTCGGGCCCTAGTGACAAGCATTAAGCATAGCAAAGTCATAGCAACATCAATATGAGAACATAGTGGATACTAGGGATCAAGCCCTAACAAAACTAACTCAATTACATGATAAATCTCATCCAACCCATCACCGTCTAGCAAGCCTACGAAGTAATTATTCGCTCCCGGCGGTGAGCATCATGAAATTGGTGATGGAGGAAGGTTGGTAATGACGACGGTGATGATTTCCCCTCTTCGGAGCCCAAAACAGACTCCAGATGTGCCCTCCCGAGGAAGAACAGGAGGTGGCAGTGGCTTCATATCGTAAAACACGATGAATCATTCTTATTGATTTTTCTCTGTCCGAATAGGAATATATAGAGTTAGAATTAGGGTTGGAGGCGGTCCAGAGGGCCCACAAGTCTGCAGGGAGCGCCCTAGGGGGTGGGCATGCCCCCAGGGCTTGTAGCCTCTAGGTGGCCCCCCTCTGATATCTTTTTGTGCCAGTAGTTTCTATTTATTCCACGAAAATTCTCCGTAAATTTTCATGTCAATCCGAGAACTTTCATTTCTGCACAAAAACAACACCATGGCAATTCTGCTGAAAACAACGTCAGTCCAGGTTAGTTCCATTCAAAGCATGCAAATCTGAGTCCAAAACAAGGGCAAAAGAGTTTGGAAAAGTAGATACAATGGAGGCGTATCAACTCCCCCCAAGCTTAACCCATTTCTTGTCCTCAAGCAATTCAGTTGACAAACTGAAAGTGACAAAGAAAAAGTTTTACAAACTCTGCTTGATCTTGTTATTGCAAATATGTCCAGCCAATATTCAAGTTTTCAGCAAGGACTATGAACTAACCATATTCACAAAAACACTTAGATCTCATATTTACTTGTCGGTGTACAAAAGTACAGGCTCTTCTTGTACCCCTTACTTGTGCATGGGCAGTTGTAGACACGCTTGTGGCCGGGCCCGACAGGGCAACAAAAGACAAAACCCGAAGACTACCAAGACAGATACTCAAGCACAATGAGCAGGAGGCAAGATGGACCTCCCCTGGCAACACCCTTGCCGGGCCAACCTGTGCAGCACTAGCAAGCCCATCACCCTTGGGGCTGAGAGCTTTGACACCATCGACAATGTTAAGACCAAGATCTAAGAACACATGCTTGGTAGCATGCAGATCCTCATAAAGATTGACAGCCCACGGGTCCACGTGGGACCAGAAGACAAAGACCCCCGACAAGACCCTTGTCGGGGACAACTCCAAGGCCCCCGGCAAGCCTTGTCGGGGACGATCGCTGGGCCATGGCCAGACTCATGCCTGGGAAAGCTTCCCACCTCACCACCACTCCAGTGCGACGATCGGCGTGCCAACTAAGCAGACACCTGCATGGCGGCATGCAGATCTTTGTGGAAGCTTTACCCTTGCACGAATGTAGCAGCTAGTTAGCCAGCATGGCACCGCATGCCTCGTCAGCCTGGACGCGTGTCGAAGCAAGAAGGAGCAGCGAAGGATGGGACGGCTTCTGTTGCCGTCCTTGATAAAGTAAGAGGGCACATAGGAAGCGCATTAAATGGGTTTCTCCTATGTTGCCGAGGGTTAAGCTCGTACACTGTAGGTTGCCACCTCCTGTGTGCCACTGTGGCAACCCCTTTACGTATAAAAGGAGGCCCAAGGCATATAGGGAGGGGATTCAGACTTTTGAACCGTGCTCGCACCGTAGCTAGTTCAAAAGCTCGAGAACACATATATCCAGACAAGCATGACTAGGGTATTACGCATCTTTGCGGCCCAAACCTAGGTAAAACCCCTGTGTGCTAACCGATAGACCTGCTCTTCGTGCAACTAATCCCCCACGGAACATAGAAGGGATTCTTGTGATCCCATAGGTGTTCGTTTCCCCGACATCTTTGGCACGCCAGGTAGGGGATTGTAGTTATGAGAATCTGGTCTACTAGTTAGTGCGGTAGTTTCTTCATCGCCATGGCTCCGAAGAAGAAGATGATCGCAGTGATCGGCCCGTCAGGGGCTGCTCTGCCCGCACCTGCACGGACGGGCGACATGGCGGATGCCAGTGGTGGAGGAGACCAAGATCGTCCCCATCATCCAAATACGAGAAGCCACACGAGCGGCATCCTCCGTAGAGGCGACGACGGTCGGCACGCCGCCGTTCCCAAGGATGGAGCCGCGCTACCTACGGGTGGCACAGGGACCTCCAAGGACAGGAAGACGACCCCGCCAGTGCATGTGCCGCAGTCCTCTCAGCTCATGCGTCACGAACAGCGCCATGATGTTGAAGACCCCGGGCGTCGCCGTGACAAAATCCCTCAACATCACTCTCAAGACACGCAGGGCCGACATGCACGCCATGATGTTGGCGAGAAGGGCGCGCAGCCGCAGAATCATGATGGGACCCCTTCTAAAATAGTTAGAAGTCCGAGTTCCTCCCATTCCTCGCGCGTGTCGCTGCCACCCACGCTAGCAGAAGCATTGTCGTGAACGCAGATACTCCTCGACTTTCCTCCTGCCTTGGAGAAGCAAGAAGAGTGGAGGGCTGCCATCCATAGCCTTATTGTCCATGCCAATAGGGATGGCCAGCGGGGAGCAAGCCCCTCAAGGTGCCGGACTGACGATCCAGCTCGTATAGACAGTGGAAGAGTTTGAGGCGCCGCAACCATGGTGCACTCCCCTCCACCATGGTAGGCCCGTCGGGTTGACGCCCCTGATAATGTGTCCACAGCATCATCAGACCCACGGACGCTTCGTGACCAACGCCAAGTTCTTCGAGAGCGCCTCAAGGAGGACGCCTGGACTACTATCGAGTGGCGACGGGAGGCACGTTACCAGTCTGATAGGCGTGCTGGGCCTACTACATACAAGCCTGCACCGGGGGATGCCGACGACCTGCCCTATGCAATAACTTGTCCAACGTTCACCCATGAGCCATGACAGTTCCGGTGGCCCAACACCCGTGTGTTCAAATCGGAGGTCCCGGAGAAGTACGACGGCAAGACTCATCCATCTGAGTTCCTGAGCATTTACACCATTGCGATGCAAGCTGCCGGAGCACGAGACAACAAGGTACTCGCCAACTATTTCCTGTTGGCACTCAAGCTCAAAGTCAGGTCATGGTTGATGCATTTACCGATAGACTCCATCTCTTCTTGGTCCGATCTGTGCCACGAGTTTGTTGGTGCCTTCATGGGTGACCACGTAGCTCTTGGACTGGCAAGCAATTTGCATGTGATCCCTCAGAGGGACGGCGAATGATTGCGCAAGTACATACAGAGATTTAGCCGTGTGCAGTACAACATCCCCTATGTTCATCCCGCCGCTGTCATCAACGTGTTCCATCAGAACAAGCGCAATATTAAGATGAGTGAAGAGCTGGCGATGAACAAGGTTGCATATGTTGTCGAACTGTATGTTCTGGCCGACAGATGTGCCCGAGGTGAGGAAGGAAGAAAGTACCCCGGAGAACATGCCGACGTGGGAAGTGACTATGAAGACGAAGACGTTGTCGCCCAGGCGAAGAAGGGCCGGTGACGTAACAGGAAGCGCAAGGGCAAGACCGTGCTTGCCGTAGAGGAATCTGGCGACCCCGACACCGCCAAGAAAGCCAAGGTTGATGACCCCGGCAAGGAGATTGCCGGGTGCAATGCCTGCGGGGTCCTGGCGGCTGCTGGCAAGTCAGAGGGCTCCGACAAGCAGTACTACAAGATTCACCGTACCAAGGGCCATGACCTCCAAAACTTCCGCCAAGTGGAGCTGCTGATGGAGAAGCAAAGGGCTGACGACGAGAGATGAGACAAGGAGAAGGGACAAGGAGGCGCCGAAGGATCCGACAAGAAGCGCAGCAGTCGAGGAGGACGTGGCAACAAAGAAAGGCAACAAGAGAGGTCCGCTCAAGGCCGCGACAAGAAAGAGGAGGATCACGATCACGATGATGATGATGAATCCACCGAGCATGAGTTTTAGAAGGCAACATAAGTCACGTGTGTGGATGGAGGTGCCTCGTTGCATTCTTCCCACCGCCAACTGAAAACAGTGGGCACGTGAGATTAATGCAACGGAACCAATGGTCAATGCCTAGAAGCCGCTAAGGTGGTCCCACATGCCTATCATTTTCGACACTGAGGATCACCCTGATTGCACAGCTGCGGTCGGGTGTTTGCCATTGTTGGTATCACCAACAATACGCAACCTCAAGGTGATGAAGATGTTAGTTGATGGTGGGGCCGTCCTGATCTTGATCTCGCCCAACGTGATCAAGAGGCTGCAGATCCCTGATGAAGATCTTGAGGAAACGGGTACGTTCCAAGGGATCAATCCGGGGAGGAGCCAGCCCAAGGGAAAGGTCATGCTACCGGTCACGTTTGGTGGCGACCTCAACTACAGGATGGAGAGAATCATTTTTGATGTTGCCGAGATCCCGTTGCCATATAATGGGATCCTTGGCCGCCTAGCGCTGGCCAAGTTCATGGCAGCATCGCACTATGCATATAACAAGCTGAAGATGCCCGACCCGATGAGCATCATCACCGTCAGCTGCGATAAGAAGGACATGCTCATCTGTGCGATCACCTCTATCGAGAGGCGGTTGCAGCATCTGACGCCAAAGCACCTCCTCCCACCACCGAGAATAAGACCAACAAGGCCTCGGCCACCGGCAAGACTCCTGGCTCCGGCAAGGGTTCCTGCACTCACTCTGGCAAACGCGCCTCTTCGGAGTGTTGTGTTCCCGCTTAGGACGTGCCAGAGAGCTCTACCAGCAAGAGCAAGAAGTCTAAGACGGCCCCGCCGAAAACCAAGAAGGTGTCCGTCAAGGAGGATGGCACGAGCGGAGCTTTTACCATAAGCTCCACCCTTGACAGCAAATAGGAAGACGCGCTCGTCGCCTTCCTGCGGGCGAATGTCGACGTGTTTCCGTGGCAAGCATCCGACATCCCCGGCGTTCCTAGGAAGGTGATTGAGCACCATATTGATGTCTGCCCCCATGCACGGCCCATCAAGCAGAAGGTCAGAGAGCAAGCTTTGGAGCGACAAGAGTTTATCATCGAGGAGATTAGGAAGTTGGAGACGGCAGGCTTGGTCAAGGGAGTACTCCACCCGACGTGGTTGGACAATCCAGTAGTAGTACGCAAGGCGAATGGGAAGTGGAGGCTATGTATCGACTATACTGATATCAATAAAGCCTGTCCATAGGATCCTTTCCCATTGCCACGTATCGACCAGATAGTGGACTCCACTGCTGGGTGCGACCTACTGTCATTCCTTGACGCTTACTTAGGATACCATCAGATCTTCATGACGAAGGAAGATGAAGAAAAGACCGTGTTCATCACCCCATGTGGTACGTACTGTTTCGTATGGATGCCTGTCGGTTTGAAGAGCGCTGGTTCAACTTTCGCCCGAGCGGTCTAAATCGGTTTTGATCCCCAGCTCCATAGAAATATGGAAGCCTACATGGATGATATAGAGGTCAAAACCAAAAACAAGGCCACGCTCGTGTAGGACCTGGAAGAAACCTTTGCGAATTTGCACAAGATCAATCTCAAGCTCAACCCTGAGAAGTGTATGTTAGGCGTCCCATCCGGCAAACTTCTTGGGTTCTTTGTGTATCGACACGGAATCGAAGCGAATCCCGACAAGATCAAAGCTATTGAGCAGATTGAGGTGCCCCAACAAGTGAAGGACGTCCGTAGGCTTGCCGGTTGTGTTACCGCCCTGAGTAGGTTTATCTCTATGTCTGCTGAGCGTGCCCTCCCCTTTTTTAAAATTTTGAAAAAAGAGGGTCCAATGAAATGGACACCGGAGGCAGAGGTAGCGCTGGAAGACTTAAAGATGTACCTCTCCTCTATGATAGTACTAGTCACGCCCAAACCACAAGAGCCGTTGTTGCTGTACTTGGCAGCAACAAATCAAGTGGTTAGTGCTGCACTAGTGTCGGAGACAGAAGCTGAGGAAGAGGCGATGACAGCGGCAATGCCATCGGATAAGGAACTAGGGCCAGCTGGGCCCGATGCTGGCAAGGCAGAATCCCTGGCAGGACCCAGTCCCGACAAGACAGAGTCTACGCAAATGAGCGAAGTAAAGCAGAAGAAGAAGGTGGTGCAGCACCCAGTCTACTTTGTCAGCTCCCTCTAACAGGGGGCTAGGTCATGGTATTCTGGCATGCCGAAGTTGCTTTTCGGCCTTCTTATGGCCTCGAGAAAGCTGCACCACTATTTTCAAGCACACGAGATCACTGTCATCACTTGCCTCCCATTGCAACGGATTTTGCACAACCCAGACGCAACTGGGAGGATTGTGGAGTGGGCGTTGGAGCTGTCAAGCTTTGGTCTCAGATTTGAAAGTACCTCGATGATCAAGAGCAGAGCCTTGGTATAATTCATAGCAGAATGGACATCCACGCCCGACGAAGAAGTTCAAGAGACCACCCTTCCCGTCAAAGAGGCAAGTAGTCATTGGATTATGTACTTTGATGGGGCTTTCTCGTTACAAGGTGCTGGTGTGGGCATGCTGCTCGTCGTGCCCACCGGAGAGCGCATGAAGTACGTAGTCCAGATGCACTTTCCCCAAGAGAGGTCGACAAACAACACCATGGAGTACGAGGGGCTGCTTGCCAGTCTCATGATCGCGGCAGGCCTCAGAATTAGGAAGCTTATTGTGAGAGGAGATTCACAACTTGTCATCAAGCAAGTCAACAAGGATTATCAAAGCCTGCTGACGTAGGCTTACGTGGATGAATTGAGGAAGTTGGAAGAGCGCTTTGACGGTCTGCAAGCAAAGCATGTTCTTCGAGCAGAGAACAACATTGCCGATGACTTGTCAAAGCACGCTGCCCTCAAGCTACCTGTGGAACCAGATACCTTTGTGCTTCAATTGACTCAGCCATCCATCAAACTATTAGCAGATAAGAACAAGCAAAGAAAGGCGGGCCCTGGCGAATACTTCCCCCACAGAGCTCCTAGGAGCCGCCGCCAAGGAAGTTGCCGGGTACCCCAAGCTTGTTGGGGAGCAGCAGCCTCTGGCAGAGTCCCAAGCTCTTGCCGTCGAGGCAGCTCCCCCCGCGACAGAAGACATGCCTTTAGTCCTTGCCATCGAGCCTCAGGCTCCGACATGGGTACAACATACAGTCCATTTCCTCCAAACAGCGGAGCTCCCTGAGGAGCAGGAAGAAGCAGAAAGAGTAGCCCATCGGTCTAGCATGTACCAGTTCATCGATGATGTCCTTTACAGAAGGAGGCCGAACGGGGCGAAACTGAAGTATATTCCTCAGGAGGACGAACTGGAGCTGTTGGCAGAGATACACGAGGCATATGTGGCTCCAACATAGGGTCAAGAGCCCTTGCCGGCAAAGCATTCCGGCAAGGTTTCTTTTGGCCCACTAGCCTTTAGGATGCGATGGCACTAGTAACCAAGTATGAAGCGTGCCAGTTTCATTCAAAGAAGCTTCATCAACCAGCTCAAGCACTCCAAACAATCCCTCTCTCCTGGCCATTTTCGGTCTGGGGGCTCGATATACTGGGCCCCTTTCCCCATGCCGTCGGGGGCTTTGAGTACCTGTACGTTGCGATTGACAAGTTCACAAAGTGGCCGGAAGTGGAGCCAGTGAGGAAGGTGACGGTGCAGTCGGCCGTCAAGTTCTTCAAGGGACTCATTTGCTGTTTTGGTGTGCTAAACAGAGTCATCACTGACAATGGCACACAGTTCATGAGCCACACTTTCATGCAGTATATCCAAGACCTTGGCAGCAAAGTATGCTGTGCTTCTGTTGCTCATCCAAGAAGCAATGGCCAGGCGGAAAGGGCAAATGCTGAAGTGTTGCGAGGCCTCATTACAAGAACTTTCGACAGGCTGCACAAGTGTGGAAGGCGCTGGATTGATGAATTGCCGATAGTTATTTTGGTCAATTAGAACGACACTAAATCGAGCCACCGGCCAGACACCCTTTGCCCTGGTATATAGGGCAGAAGCAGTTCTCCCCATGGAACTCATATACAGGTCACCTCGAGTGCTCGCTTATTATGAGCTTGAGAAAGAGCAGTTGCGCCAAGATGATGCAATGCTCCTTGAGGAAGATCGTCTTTGAGCTGTTGTGCGAGCCGCTCGCTATCAGCATGCCTTGCGCCACTATTATAGCCGCAAGGTTCACACCCGAAGCCTTGAGGAAGGCGACCTTGTTCTTCGGCGTGTTCAGTCCGCCAAGAATTCAAACAAGTTGACGCCAAAGTGGGAAGGCCCCTATCGGGTAATACGAGTCACCATGCCCGGCGCAGTCCGCCTGGAGACCGAATATGGCATTCCGGTGAGCAACTCCTGGAATATCGAACATATTTGCAAGTTTTACCAATAGGGCACGGTTTCCGGAAGCTCCAGCAACCCCCTTTCATACTAGCCTTGCCGGCAAGGCATGTAACCCTATGTACAGAGCCAGGCGCAGACGTTGTGCGAAAGCCAGATAGTTTTTACCATGTACAATTCCCTGCTAGTTTCCATGTCTATATATATGTATGCATGCCATGCTTGCCCAGGATATTCTGCTACATTAGATTCTAACAGGTACCGGGGATCCATCAAGGCTCCATGCCCCTATCCTCTCCTCCTTTCAGCCGCAGTAACAACGCTCCGGCAAGAAACTGAGAAAACTGCCCGACACATCGTCCCCGCTGGCCCAACTAGATAAAGTTAATCTCCTACCCATTCATGTTTGTAACTTGTGACTTGTGCATTAGAAAACCTCGCCACTCTTTGGACTTAGGTGCTCCCATCCCCGCCTCGAACGTTGCTTCGGCCGGGGTGGTTGTAATAACCTTTGGCAAAAAGAGATTGGCAGGGGGCTGGACCCTGCGTCTATAACCCGACAGATGTGATTCTCTGGCAGGCACAGAGGGCGCCGGCAAGGTAGCTTGCCGGGGAGACTCATTTATTTTTATTAAAGGGGTGTTTCGCCTCGGCATGAACATTTACGTGCATGAGTTCCCGGCAAAAGCTCATCTTTTTCATTAATATGCTGATACAAGTACAGATGTTACAGAACATAAGCATGGGCTTGGAAGATTACATTTTCTGGAAAGTTAAGATTTGGCAAGTGCCTATAAATTGAGAAAAAAAAGACAAGTGCCCCATAATCCCCGTTCTTGTCCCTTTCCTCTCCAGGCACGGCAGGCGAAGAAAGGTGACGGGCATCACTAAAAAAAATACACTTCCGTGATGATACGTGTTTGTCACAGTAGGTCGCGTTTTTCGTCATGCATGTACATCCATGATGATTTTATGACAGAATCAAGATAGTCATACCTGTGCTGTCGTAGAAGTGTTCCATGACATTACCAAAATTATCATCATGGAAGTGTCCACTTCCATGACGATAAATCGCGCGTCACAGAAGTGCTTTCGTCAAGGGTGGCCGACACGTGGCATACACCATAACGGAACACCGTTAAGCTATCGGGTCGGGTTTTGGATACGATAACCCGTTAACAGCCCTGACCAATGGGGATTTTCCACATGTAAAATCATCATTGGCTGGAGGAAACACGTGTCGGCTCATCGTTGGGACAGATGTCATCCACTCATTGGACGGAAGGCGCCTATGATACGTCGACACGTGGCACGGCCCAACAGAGGCCCATTTCTATGAAAAGGCCGGCCCAGTAAAAATTAGCAGGCCAGCCCATATAAGGCCTACTTGTGTCAGTCCATTTAAGCCCACGACCCATATGAGATGTGCCAATTCGGCCCGTCAATGGCCCGTTAAAGATTTGACACCATTGCAGCCCATCATCAGTTCGAGCCCGTTAACAACCCGCTATATATTTGGGCTCAATATCGGCCCGAAGATTTCGGCCTGTTAATGGCCCATTTAATGGATGAGCCAATTTTCAGGATGTACATCTTTCAGCCTTTTAATGACCCATTTAAATGTTGGGCTAATTTCCGGCCCGGTGTGTCTTTCAGCCTGTTGGCGGCCCATAAATCTGATGGGCCATTTGTTGTCGGACCTGAGTTTTGGCCTTTTAGCGGACCTTTTAAGTGTTGGGCCAATTTCTGGCCCAGTGTCACTTTCAACCTGTTGACGGCCCATAAATCAACTGGGCCATTTGTAGTCGGACCTGAGTTTTGGCCTTTTAGTGACCCATTTAAGTGTTGGGCCAATTCCCGGCCCTGTGTGCCTTTTGGCCTGTTAACGGACCATAAATGAGTTGGGCCATTTGTAGTCGGACCTTAGTTTTGGCCTTTTAATGGCCCATGCCCTTCATGGTCCGATACCAGCCCGGTTTCTCTTTCGGCCTGCTAAAGGCCCACAACACAGTTGGGCCATTTACAATACGACCTGACTTTCGGCCTCTTAGCGGCCCATGGTCTTCATGGTCCAGTACAAGCCCACTGTCTCTTTCGGCCTGCTAAAGGCCTACAGTATAGTTGGGCCATATGTAGCCCAAACTTAGTAACGGCCTGTTAACGGCCCGTGAAATAAATTGGGGCCACCTGTTGCCCGCTTCGATGTCGGCCTGTTAACGACCTGGGAGGTAAGAGGGCCGACCATTAACTTTCAGCCTAGTAACGGCCCATTAACTTAATGGGCCCACTAAAGTTCGTACATGTCTTTATGCCAAATTAGATAATTTGAGCCCATTACGACGAGCAATTATGCACAGGACCAAAACCGATCAAGCAAAGGTACGACATACAGGGAATAATGTTGCACATCCAGCATATATTACAGGAAATTACATCCACTGGGCAATCAAAGATTGATGCCAGTTCAAATAAATGAGCAGAACCTAACCATCTACAACGTCACAATCTGCCACCTCAGCACAGATGACGCCCATAAGCATGTGGGCAAGTTCTTTCTGCTTTGCTACACTGTCTCTGAAAACATTGATCAGTTGTTGTGTCGCACAACTCTACACCTCTGATTCATCCACCATTTCCATCATTGCTTCAGCCATTAATTGGTTCACAAACATACATTTATTCCATTGCATTCGAGACAGAGGATACTAAACAGATTCAGATGGCAATTTTGGCAGGCTTGTATTATTGATAGTGGAGAGTATCTCGACCACTGCATCATAACATAAATTAGGACGGGAACCAAACAGATTAATCATGAGTTATTGCCCTATTACCTGGCCTAGATTTACTAGAAAGAAACAATGGGGTTGCCTTGCTGTTTTCAGAGTTTGTCTTCTTATCTTCAGCAGCCTGCACAAAATTAACACACTAGCATTGCTATCATTGTCCAAGTCAGATAATAGGAAAGCAACATTGAAACAACGAGCGTTTGGGCAACTAGCCTACTCCAAATTAACACAATATGGCTCAACTATCATCATCCAGGTAAGGTAGTACAAAAGCAACATTGACACAATGAATGAATGGGCAAACAGAGAAGCACTACAATTCAGTAATGTGCGTGATATGAGATAGTGCATTCATGCAACTCAGTATGCAAAACTACCAGGCAGTTTTCCTTACAAAAATCAACATTGGCGCCTTTAACATTTTGCTACAACTAATTTTACATTAGATAAAGGTTAGATTCACGCCAATTAACAAAATACATGTTGATCTAAAAATATAGTGATATACAACAGGTACTTACATCAGCATTGGAGCATAGAGAATTCCCGCAAGATATTTTCCTCGAATACGATCCCAATGGAGGAAGTCTTCTATCGTTTAACCTTATTTTCTAAAAGAGAGATGGGTAAGAAACATGTAGAAAATATGATCAGAATGCTATAAAATTTCATGATGCAAGGATACGCACACGCTTCTTAGAATGGAGTTGACATTCTTTTGCTGGACTGGAGCGGACTAGTTCTTTGGCCACTAGAATCTGCTTATTATCAGTGGGAGTTGGGTTTCTCTGTGCTGGAGCAGTATCTATGAAAAATGGAGTTGGTTTATTATCTCCTGGCGTTTGGATCTTTTGCAAAGACCTGGTTTGTAACCCTTCAGATTCTAACATAGCCGTCTTCCCCTTGCATGCCTTATATAGAAGAATGGTGATTCAGTTATAAAACATGCTACAGTAGAGATGGAATAGGTACCGAAGAATAGAAAGGCATGACATATTGACATGTATTCCCTCCATCCGGAACTAAATGGACGGGTCGAGGCGTATTTAAGTTCTAGATACATCCAGTTTTATCCATTTCTGCGACATTTAATCCGGACGGAGGGAGTATGATGTAAGAGCTAGGGATACAACAGGACAACACAGTAAAAACACACACTGAAAAACCCACTGTAGAACCAAAGTATTCAAACCCACTGATATGAGATAGTACACTCATGCAGCTCAGGATGCAAAACTACCAGGCAGTTTTCCTTACAAAAATCAACATTGTGGCCTTTAATCATACATTTTGCTACAACTAAATTTAGATCAGATAAAGGTTGGATTCACGCCGATTAACAAAATACATGCTGATGTAAAAATATAGTGATATACAACAGGTACTTACATCTACATTGGAGCACAAAGAATTCCTGCAAGAATCTTTCCTCATAAACGATACCATTGCAGAAATTCTTCTATCTGTTAAGCTTATTTTCTAAAAGAGAGATGGGTAAGAAACATGTAGAAAATATGATCATCATGCTATAAAATTTCATGATACAAGGATACACACACGCTTCTTAGAATTGAGTTGACATATTTTTGCTGGACTGGAGTGGACTAGTTCTGAGTGGACTAGTTCTTTGGCCACTGGAATCTTCTTATTATCAGTAGGAGTTGGGTTTCTCTGTGCTGGAGCAGTATCTATAAAAACTGGAGTTCGTTTATTATCTCCTGGTGTTTGGATCTTTTGCAAAGGCCTTGTTTGTAACCCTTCAGATTCTAACATAGTCGTCTTCCCCTTGCATGCCTTGTATAGAAAAATGGTGCTTAAATTATAAAACATGCGACAACAGAGAGATGGAATAGGTACTGAAGAATAGAAAGGCATGACATATTGACATGTATTCCCTCCATCCGGAAAAAAATGGTTGGGTCTAGGCGTATTTCAGTTCTAGATAAATCCTTTTTATCCATTGCGGCAACATGTAATCCGGACGGAGGGAGTATGGTGTAAGAGCTAGGGATACGAGAGGACAACACAGCAAAAAAAACACTGGTTGAATGTAAAACTATATGCTAGCGGAATACGTACAGAAATAACTAAGGCAACATACACGTGTATGATTGGGAAAATAAGATGGCATTGCAACAGAGCACTAGAACAACACTTCAATGTAAAAAAACATGGTATGGCAGATAGATGAGGTACATACTGATGAATAACAATGCATAAGATATTCAGAAGCATGATGTCCAAATTAAGCAGATGGCATTGCGATAGAGTAGAATGACAGTACTTGAATTTGAAAACATGTTATCATGAATGGAATAGGTACTGAAAAACAGGAAGGCATGACATATTTACATGCATGATCAGCATGCTAAGCACATGGCATTGCAACAGAGTAGATACACTCCAGGACATTATATGAATGTTGTACCCATATCACAGGCCAAGTTAGAGCAAGGACCTTGTGGGGTGAAGAGGATTCATCATCTTTCTGCAAGTCTTCTGAAGAACTGCCTTTACACGTTCCATCATATTGGGTATCATTGACATCAAGTTTATTGACCTTTACATTGCTCCGTGAGGTTCTTGTGGATATATCACTGTGTGCAATTATATCTGGCATGCATGGAAGACAACTAGTAGTTAGATTTATGTAAATGAGTGCCTGTAGGATACGACATAAATAGTAGGACTGGGGTTAACTAGCAGCAACAGGTCTCATAAACTAAAGGGAGAACACAGATGAAAGCTACATAATATGTATCATTTGTACTCGAGATTAACTAGATGGCACACAAAAGTATTAAAGAACAACATAGGTAATACTAGAAGTGGTATAATACTATAATCACCAGCCTGTGGGATAGCATTGGCTGATGGATGTTAACTATGGAACAACGTTACCTAAAGAACAAGTATCTTAGCTGAACTATGGAACAACGTGAACTCCTGAACAAGACCCGTAAGATATCAGCATGAATATACAGTGAAATATGATGATCTATTTTCCGTGCTTAGATGAATAATAAAGCCATAAATGTTGCACACAAGTAAGATGAGGGTACAACCTATCTGGCTGTCATCCATAGGAGTGAGCATCATGTGCTGACTTGTCGATGGCCCTGCAGTTGTTGTGGCTGTCCATGTCGGGCACACGCATTCGATGCAGGGAAATGTTGAGTGGGGACTGTAGCTCCCTTCTGGTGTATGCTTCCCTTGTTGGAGCAGCTGCGGTGAGTCGGAAGACGGTGTGTCTGAAGATGCAGATAACGCATAATGTTAAGAATGACATATCTCTTTGATCTGAAGAAATACACTAAGAGATCAACAACAAGGTACAAGAGTGGTCACACGTCTGTTGACTGAAGACTAAATTGGGGTCACACGATTTTATTTTATTTTGGTACTGTCCGATCTACGCCGGATGGCTTGATGGCCGTCTTGTGCCTCCCGGCTGACACTGTTCGGAATCTTCCCCGAAGAGCCAGCGACCAACGGCAGAGCAGCCTGCCTCCGCCGTCCGTGGCCCCGGCCAAAACCCCGCTCCCCGCCCCACCGCACTGCCGTGGTTGCGCCGCCCTCGGACCAATCCACAAAGACTCCCCGTCATCCAAATCCGGCGGTAGCAGTACCTTTAACCCATGCAACTCTAAAAGATAGCCATCTAAGTGCTGCTTCCACGGTGAACTTGCGGCCCCGCACCCTTACGTTTGACGCCAGCCAACCGATAGCCTAGGAGCTCCGCCGCCTCGAGGGGTGCTGCTTCCCATTGGGAATCGATTGACCCAGAATAAAAATTCAGACAACTGACGCCTAAATAAAGTGATTTGAGATGAGGGTGCGACCTATCTGGCGGCATGGTGAAGTAGGCAGGTCTAGGTGCCGAGTCGGTGAGGCCGGCGCGGTTGCGGTGGCGACCGGCGGCAGGGAAAGAGCAATGTCGCGACGGTTGACGGTTACGCGGAAGCATCGCCAGGACTCTGGACGGATCGAAATTGGAACCGCTCGGATCGAAATTGGAACCGCTCCGGTGCCGTGAACAATGGAGGGGGTGAATCGGCTCCGGTACGGTTCATGCGGCCGTCGTCGAGGCAGCACTAGCAGCACGGAGTAAGAGGCACACGGCCCAGTGCACGAGGGCAATTGGACAGCGTCTCCGGCATTAGGGAGGAAGGCGGCTGTGTAATTGGTGCGGTGGGGGCGCAATGGAGGTGGGGCTGAGGTTTCGCGGCTCGGGAGAAGGGAGCTTCCCGGGGAGAAGGTGATTTGGCACCCACGA
>NC_041391.1:467589918-467591007 GCF_002162155.2 Triticum dicoccoides | reverse complement strand
TAGGAGGGGAGTGGAACCATGTCTTACGGATGCATTTGTCTGAAATGTGAGGGGGAGTTACAGTTCTACCCTTGCCTATAGGCTTCTCCGCTTGGGTCTGTGTACTGAGGGTCGGGGATAGTAGAGTAACTTTGTTTCTCCCCAAATAGTGGGCGGGAGCGATTTCGGGCGAGGAGGGCGTGTTTTGAACTATAGTGGGCGCAAGCTATTTCGGGCGAGGAGAGCGTGTTTTGAAATAGTGGGCGCGAGCTATTTCGGGCGAGGAGAGCGTGTTTTGCCGACCATGGTTTATGAATTATTAGGCACATGTCATTTCGGCCGAGGAGAAGGCGCGCTTGCATGAAGTTAGGAACGTACCCTCGATGTACAATGGGCCAATTGATGCGTGTCCCACATAGGACGGTAATTTCGTGTCTCCCATTTATTTGCTCGGGCGAATTCCACCGAGCAGAGAGGATGTTTAACGGTTCATTCAAATTTTAGGAGAACGAGCATCCATGTCTACCTTACCAAGTCGATTCGAATCAAATTTTGAAATACTATCTTGCCACTTCTTTTTTAGATGGAGAGACGATGCTCGGGAGTAATGCGTTTTTACATGCTCGTTGCTAGCGATTTACTATATGACAAATAGTTGACCCACTCAAATACGCGGATCAAACCCAAAATGAAGTATCTCGATTCAATGAACTAGCTCGTTCAGTAGGTCAAAATAGTGAACTAAATCCAAAATTGAACACCTCAATCGAGTAGCATGTTGTACAGTATTATAGTACTCCATGAACATGTTGAAAGTCAAATTAATGAACTTGTTTGATATACGCATATATTCGTTCATGTGTGGATTGCAGACAACATGTTCTCCAATTTAAATATTTGAATGCAAGTTTATGTCGAAACATGGTTTATATCAGTCTTTGATGCATAAAACGCGACATCGCCCTCTCCCAGACTCCTGTTCTCTCTCTCTCTCTCTCTCACTCTCTCGCCGACAATCTTCAATTCTATCGCACACATCCGACACAAAAACCTTGTAGGTCCCTCTCCCTTTCTCTCCATCTCTCTCTCTCTCTCTCTCTCTCTCTCTCT
>NC_041391.1:467561721-467589564 GCF_002162155.2 Triticum dicoccoides | reverse complement strand
CTAGTTCGCATTCATATATACACCATCTATAGGTCTCTCTCACACACTATGTATGATACTCTAGCTAGTCCAAGCTAGATATCTTGGGTGCACTCATCGTACGCACACAAATTCCTTGGATCTTTGACCGTAACTCTCTCATGCACCACTATATCGTCTCGGAGCTCTTCCCCCTCTCTCAAACTCTCCATCCACCTAGGTCACACATACACATGCATCTCACTCACACTCGATAGGCCCATCTAAAACTCTATCTCTCTCCCTCGTTCTCTCTCCATCTCACATGCACACACACACACATGCTCATGCCCAGCTAGCCATGTATGATGGTCTCTCACTCAATTGTAGGCACACGCAGTCCCCCCTATATGTATATGACTAGCTAATCTTAGTCTCCATCACAAACATGTGCATGGTCTATCTCGATTTCTCTCGGGGCATCTTTCTATCGCACATGCACTCCCTCGATCTCCGAGGCGCGCTAGCCCCCCAGGCGCGCCCAGGTGGGTGCTTCCCACTCGGTGGCCCCACCGACCTCCAAACCGACGCTATAAAATCCCATATTTCCGGAAAAAAATCAGGAAGAAAGAATTACCACGTTTCACGAGACAGAGTCATCGCCAAGCCCTATTCTTCCTCGGGAGGGCAGATCTGGAGTCCGTTTGGGGCTCCAGAGAGGGGGATCTTCGATCTTCGTCATCACCAACACATCTCCATCGCCAATTCCATGATGCTCCCCACCGGGAGTAAGTAATTCCTTCATATGCTCGCTGGTCGGTGAGGAGTTGGATGATATTCATCATGTAATTGAGTTAGTTTTATTAGGGCCTGATCCCTAGTATCCAGTATGTTCTAAGATTGATGTTGCTAAGACTTTGCCATGCTTAATGATTGTCACTTTGGGCCCGGGTGCCATGATTTTAGATCTGAACCGTTGATGTTATCATCATTATATCCATGTTCTAGATCCGATCTTGCAAGTTATAATCACCTACTATGTGTTATGATCCGTCAACCCCGGAGTGACAGAAATCGGGACCCCTCCCGGTGATGACCGTAGTCTGCACTCAACATCACCAGTGGGCTATGATGGGACTCATCATTATTTTCTGCTACTTTTCTGCTTTTTGATTGAATAAAGCTAGCCAAGTGCACTTGCTATTATACGTTGTACTAAATGATGCACTTGCTATTCTAGTATTCATCTATACTGTGTGTGCTAGCGAGTTCGATCCAGGGACTAGCACGGTAAGCACAAAGACTCCGATCCTTCGAGGTTTGGTCGTTACATTGTAATTCATGGTAGAAGAGATCAAATTATGATGCACACAATATTAACTATACACAATGCATAAGAATGACAATAGTGCTCTCAGGACTGGTGCTTGTTTGAGAAGGTGATGACTTAATAAAAAAGTAAATAACATAGAAGTAAATAGATAGGCCCTTCGCAGAGGGAACCATGGATTTGCAAAGATGCCAGAGCTTGAAGCTTAAATCAGAGATAAATATTATTTTGAGAGGCATTACTTTCCTATCAATGTCACGACCGAGAATTTTCAATATCTTCCATGCTAAACACATTAGTGGCGGTTCCCAAGCTGTAAGGTAAAGTTTACTCCCCCTCCACCAACAAACACAAGCCATGGTTAGCCGAATCCACGGGTGCCCTCCATAGCAACAACTTTCCGGGGGAGTTTGTTTCATTATTTTGCGATTTGATCATGGGACTGGGCATCCCGATTACCGACCCCTCTCGTGCAAGGACAAGTGAATAAACACTTATCATGAGAATAACCCGCGTAGCATGGAAGATACTGACCGCCCCCTGTCGCCCCATGAGAGGTACGGGCACACAAAATAGATGTTCATTTGAATATTTAGAGGTGTGATAACTCAAAAGTATAGGGGGTCGCAACAGTTTTCGAGGGTAGAGTATTCAACCCAAATTTATTTTTTCGACACAAGGGGAGCCAAAGAATATTCACGAGTATTAGCAGTTGAGTTGTCAATTCAACCACACCTAAAAGTCTTAATATCTGCAGCAAAGTTTTTAGTAGCAAAGTAGTATGGAAGTAATGGTAACGGTGATAACAGTACCAATAGCAATTTTCTAGAGATTGTAACAATGGCAACGACAAATTAACTTAGCAAAGATCAATATGTGAAAATCTCGTAGGAATTGGATTAGTGATGGATAATTATGTCGGATGGCATTCATCATACAACAGTTATAACCTAGGGCTACACAGAACTAGCTCCAATTCATCAATGTAATGTAGGAATGCATTCCGTATATAGTCATACATGCTTATGGAAAAGAACTTGCATGACATCTTTTGTCCTACCCTCCCGTGGTAGCGGGGTCCATAAGGAAACTAAGGGATATTAAGGCCTCCGTTTAATAGATGATCGGAACAAAGCATTAGCACTTAGAGAATACATGAACTCCTCAAACTACGGTAATCACCGGAAAGAATCCCAATTATTGTAACCTTGGGGTATGCAGATCATAACACGTAATAGGTGTCTACAACTTGCAAGATAGGATCAAGAACTCACATATATTCAGGAAAACATAATAGGTTCAGATCTGAAATCATGGCACTCGGGCCCTAGTGACAAGCATTAAGCATAGCAAAGTCATAGCAACATCAATATGAGAACATAGTGGATACTAGGGATCAAGCCCTAACAAAACTAACTCAATTACATGATAAATCTCATCCAACCCATCACCGTCTAGCAAGCCTACGAAGTAATTACTCGCTCCCGGTGGTGAGAATCATGATATTGGTGATGGAGGAAGGTTGGTGATGACGACGGTGATGATTTCCGCTCTCCAGAGCCCAAAACAGACTCCAGATGTGCCCTCTCGAGGAAGAACAGGAGGTGGCAGTGGCTTCATATCGTAAAACATGATGAATCCTTCTTATTGATTTTTCTCTGTCCGAATAGGAATATATAGCATTAGAATTAGGGTTGGAGGCGGTCTAGGGGGCCCACAAGTCTGCAGGGAGCGCCCTAGGGGGTGGGCGTGCCCCCAGGGCTTATAGCCTCTAGGTGGGCCCCCTCTGATATCTTTTTGTGCCAGTAGTTTTTATTTATTCCACAAAAATTCTCCGTAAATTTTCATGTTAATCCGAGAACTTTGCTTTCTTCACAAAAACAACACCATGGCAATTCTGCTGAAAACAACGTCAGTCCAGGTTAGTTCCATTCAAAGCATGCAAATTCGAGTCCAAAACAAGGGCAAAAGAGTTTGGAAAAGTAGATACGATGGAGTCGTATCAACTCCCCCCATGCTTAACCCATTGCTTTTCCTCAAGCAATTCAATTGAAAAACTGAAAGTGACAAAGAAAAACTTTTACAAACTTTGTTTGATCTTGTTGTTGCAAATATGTCCAACCAATATTCAGGTTTTCAGCAAGGATTATGAACTAACCATATTCACAACAACACTTAGATCTCATATTTACTTGTGGGTGTACAAAAGTACGGGCTCTTCTTGTACCCCTTACTTGTGCATGGGCAATTGTAGCCACGCCTGTGGCCGGGCCCGGCAGGGTAACAAAAGACAAAACCCAAAGACTACCAAGACAGATACTCAAGCACAATGAGCAGGAGGCAAGCTGGACCTCCCCTGGCAACACCCTTGCCGGGGCAACCTGTGCAGCACTAGCAAGCCCATCACCCTTGGGGCTGAGAGCTCTGACACCATCGACAATGTTAAGACCAAGATCTAAGAACACATGCTTGGTAGCATGCAGATCCTCATAAAGATTGACAGCCCACGGGTACACGTGGGACCAGAAGAGGAAGACCCCCGGCAAGACCCTTGCCGGGGACAACTCCAAGGCCCCCAGCAAGCCTTGCCGGGGATGATCGCTGGGCTGCGGCCAGACTCATGCCTGGCAAAGCTTCCCACCTCACCTCCACTCCAGTGCGACGATCGGTGTGCCAACTAAGCAGACACCTACATGGCGGCATGTAGATCTTTGTGGAAGCTTTACCCTTGCACAAACGTAGCAGCTAGTTAGCCAGCATGGCACCGCATGCCTCGTCAGCCTAGACGCGTGTCGAAGCAATAAGGAGCGGCGAAGGACGGGACGGCTTCTATTGCCGTCCCTGATAAAGTAAGAGGGCACGTAGGCACCGCATTAAATGGGTTTGTCCTATGTTGCCGAGCGATAAGCTCGTACACTGTAGGTTGCCACCTCCTGTGTGCCACTGTGGCAATCCCTTTACGTATAAAAGGAGGCCCAAGGCATACAGGGAGGGGATTCAGACTTTTGAACCGTGCTCGCACCGTAGCTAGTTCGAAAGCTCAAGAACACATATATCCAGACAAGCAGGACTAGGGTATTATGCATCTTTGCGGCCCAAACCTAAGTAAAACCCCTGTGTGCTAACTGATAGACCTGCTCTTCGTGCAACTAATCCCCCACGGAACGTAGAAGGGATTCTTGTGATCCCATAGGTGTTCATTTCCCCGACATCTTTGACGCGCCAGTTAGGGGATTGTAGTTGTGAGAATCTGTTCTACTAGTTAGTGCGGTAGTTTCTTCATCGCCATGGTCCGAAGAAGAAGACGGTTACAGTGATCGGCCCGTCCGGGGCCGCTCTGCCCGCACCTGCACGGACGGGCGACATGGCGGATGCCACTGGTGGAGGAGACCAAGATCATCCCCGTCATCCAAATATGAGAAGCCACGCGAGCGGCGTCCTCCGTAGAGGCGACGGCGTTCGGCACACCGCCGTGCCCAAGGATGGAGCCGCGCTACCTGCAGGTGGCGCGGGGACCTCCAAGGACAGGAAGACGACCCCGCCAGTGCACGCGCCGCAGTCCTCTCAGCTCATGCGTGACGAACATCGCCACGATGTTGAAGACCCCGGGCGTTGCCGTGACAAAAGCCCTCAGCATCACTCTCAAGACACGCAGGGCCGACATGCATGACATGATGTTGGCGAGAAGGGCGCGCGGCCGCGGAATCGTGATGGGACCCCTTCTAACATAGTTAGAAGTCCGAGTTCCTCCCATTCCTCGTGCTTGTCGCTGCCACCCACGCGAGCAGAAGCACTGTCGTGAACGCAGCTACTCCTCGACTTTCCTCCTGCCTTGGAGAAGCAAGAAGAGTGGAGGGCTGCCATGCCAATAGGGATGGCCAGCGGGCAGCAAGCCCCTCATGGTGCTAGACTGACGAGCCAGCTCGTATGGACAGTGGAAGGGTTGGAGGCGCCGCAACCATGGTGCACTCCCCTCCACCACGGTCGGCCCGTCGGGTTGACGCCCGTGATAATGTGTCCACAGCGTCATCAGACCCACGGACGCATCGTGACCAACGCCAAGTTCTTCGAAAGCGCCTCAAGGAGGACACCCGGACTACTATCGAGCGGCGACGGGAGGCACGTCACCAATCTGATAGGCGTGCTGGGCCTACTGCGTACAAGCCTGCATCGGGGGACGCCGACGACCTGCCCTATGCAATAACTTGTCCAACGTTCACTCATGAGCCGTGGCAGTTCCAGTGGCCCAACACCCGTATGTTCAAATCGGAGGTCCCGGAGAAGTACGACGACAAGACTCATCCATCTGAGTTCCTGAGCATTTACACCATTGCGATGCAAGCTGCCGGAGCACGAGACGACAAGGTACTCGCCAACTATTTCCTGTTGGCACTCAAGCTCAAAGTCAGGTCATGGTTGATGCATTTACCGATAGACTCCATCTCTTCTTGGTCCGATCTGTGCCACAAGTTTGTTGGTGCCTTCATGGGTGACCACGTAGCTCTTGGACAGGCAAGCAATTTGCATGTGATCCCTCAGAGGGACGGCGAATGCTTGCGCAAGTACATACAGAGATTCAGCCGTGTGCAGTACAACATCCCCGATGTTCATCCTGCTGCTGTCATCAACGTGTTCCATCAGAACAAGCACAATCGTAAGATGAGTGAAGAGCTGGCGATGAACAAGGTTGCATATGTTGCCGAACTATATGTTCTGGCCGACAGATGCGCCCGAGGTGAGGAAGGAAGAAAGTACCCCAGAGAACATGCCGACGTGGGAAGTGACTCTGAAGACAAAGACGTTGTCGCCCCGGCGAAGAAGGGTCGGCAACGTAACAGGAAGCGCAAGGGCAAGACCGTGCTTGCCGTAGAGGAATCCGGCGACCCCGACACCGCCAAGAAAGCCAAGGTTGATGACCCCGGCAAGGAGATTGCTGGGTGCAATGCCTGCCGGGTCCCAGCGGCTGCCGGCAAGTCAGAGAGCTCCGACAAGCAGTACTACAAGATTCACCATACCAAGGGCCATGACCTCCAAAACTTCCGCCAAGTGGAGCTGCTGATGGAGAAGCAAAGGGCTGACGACGAGAGACGAGACAAGGAGAAGGGACAAGGAGGCGCCGAAGGATCCGACAAGAAGCACGGCGGTCGAGGAGGACGTGGCAACAAAGAAAGGCAACAAGAGAGGCCCGCTCGAGGCCGTGACAATATAGAGGAGGATCACGATCACAATGATGATGACGAATCCACCGAGCATGAGTTTTAGAAGGCAACATAAGTCATGTGTGTGGACGGAGGTGCCTCGTTGCATTCTTCGCACCGCCAGCTGAAATAGTGGGCACGTGAGATTAATGCAACGGAACCAATGGTCGACACCTAGAAGCCGCTAAGGTGGTCCCACATGCCTATCATTTTTGACGTCGAGGATCACCCTGATTGCACAACTATGGTCGGGTGTTTGCCATTGTTGGTATCACCAACAATACGCAACCTCAAGGTGATGAAGATCTTAGTTGACGATGGGGCCGTCCTGAACTTGATCTCGCCCAACGTGATCAAGAGGCTGCAGATCCCTGATGAAGATCTTGAGGAAACGGGTACGTTCCAAGGGATCAATCCGGGGAGGAGCCAGCCCAAGGGAAAGGTCATGCTACCGGTCACGTTTGGTGGCGACCTCAACTACAGGATGGAGAGAATCGTTTTTGATGTTGCCGAGATCCCGTTGCCATATAATGGGATCCTTGGCCGCCCAGCGCTGGCCAAGTTCATGGCAGCATCGCACTACGCATATAACAAGCTGAAGATGCCCGACCCGATGAGCATCATCACCGTCAGCTGCGATAAGAAGGACGTGTTCATCTGCGCCGATCAGCTCTATCGATAGGCGGTTGCAGCATCTACCGCCAAAGCACCTGCTCCCACCACCGAGAATAAGACCAGCAAGGCCTCGGCCACCGGCAAGACTCCTGGCTCCGGCAAGGGTTCCTGCACTCACTCCGGCAAACGCGCCTCTTCGGAGTGTTGTGTTCCCACTCAGGACGTGCCAGATAGCTCTACCAGCAAGAGCAAGAAGTCTAAGACGGCCCCGCCAAAAACCAAGAAGGTGTCCGTCAAGGAGGATGGCACGAGCGGAGCTTTTACCATAAGATCCACCCTTGACAGCAAATAGGAAGACGCACTCGTCGCCTTCCTGCAGGCGAATGTCGACGTGTTTCCATGGCAAGCATCCGACATCCCCAACGTTCCTAGGGAGGTGATTGAGCACCATATTGATGTTTGCCCCCATGCATGGCCCGTCAAGCAGAAGGTCAGAAAGCAAGCTTTGGAGCGACAAGAGTTTATCATCGAGGAGATCAGGAAGTTGGAGGCGGCAGGCTTGGTCAAGGGAGTACTCCACCCGACGTGGTTGGCCAATCCAGTAGTAGTACGCAAGGCGAATGGGAAGTGGAGGCTATGTATCGACTATACTGATATCAATAAAGCCTGTCCAAAGGATCCTTTCCCATTGCCAAGTATCGACCAGATAGTGGACTCCACTGCTGGGTGCGACTGAGGGAGTCCTGTATTAGGGGGTGTCCGGATGGCCGGACTATGACCTTTGGCCGAACACCTGGACTATGAAGATACAAGATTGAAGACTCCGTCCCGTGTCCGGATGGGACTTTCCTTGGCGTGGAAGGCAAGCATGGGATACGATATGAAGATCTCCTCCCATTGTAACCGACTCTGTGTAACCCTAGCCCTCTCCGGTGTCTATATAAACCGGAGAGTTTTAGTCCGTAGGACGAACAACAATCATACCATAGGCTAGATTCTAGGGTTTAGCCACTCCGATCTCGTGGTAGATCTACTCTTGTACTACCCATATCATCAATATTAATCAAGCAGGAGTAGGGTTTTACCTCCATCGAGAGGGCTCGAACCTGGGTAAAAACATCGTGTCCCTTGTCTCCTGTTACCATCCGCCTAGACGCACAGTTCGGGACCCCCTACCCGAGATCCGCCGGTTTTGACACCAACATTGGTGCTTTCATTGAGAGTTCCGCTGTGTCATCACCATCAGGAAGGATGACGCATCCCGTCTTTAAAGACAGCGTCGTTGCTAAAGGAGTTTGGCTGTCGGCCAAACTCTCCGGCTAGGCAGGTTTTTGATGACCACCAGTCCGGCCGCCGCACCAACGATGACCTCTCGGGCCATCGAAAGTAATCTTCACATCAGCTCGGAGCTCGCCGAGCAGTTAGATCCAATGGAGCTCTTCTCCCTGAACGAACTCCTGGATCGCATCGTAGCCCTGGGAGTCGCTACTGATTACGACCAGATTGGGCTTAAACCTGATCAGAGAGAGATCGACTCTCCCCAGACCACCCACCACGTTGAAGTAGTGGAAGAACAATGCGGCGAGTCTTCGCCCGCCCTAAGGACCAGATGCGTCCGGATTCCCGATCCCTCCAAGCCGGAAACCCGCGGAGGGGAGGATGTCGCCCGGACCCTGAACCTAAAGTCAGGCAGTAGGCCCGATTCATTGAATAATACCCGAGAAAGCAAGCTTCCGAATTCGGAAACCGCTCGACCCCTGAATCTTACATCGGGCAGGGTTCCGGATTTATTTCCACCCGCCCACCCAACTATACGGGATTTATCCCTAATACGGCAAGAGTCCGGAGAAACAGTACACCACTACTGGGCCAGATTCCTCCTGGTTATGAACAGGATAAAGGACTGCCGTGAGAGAGAAGCAATTTCACTCTTCCTTAACAACTGCACGGACATCGGAATCCTCAACGCCATAAGTCACCGTGAAATTACACGATTCGCCGACTTGACATCCATAGTACGAAAGTACTGCGTGATTGAAAGCGTTCGGAAAACCGAAGATAAATTCTGGGACAATCCGGCCCCGAATATAACACGAGTCCGAAACAAAAGGGCGCATTATCGCCAGGCATCTGAGCCAAACATCAAAAAACAAAAACCCTCTACAGGGTACGGGACTGTATTGGAAGGATGGCTCAATGGACCCTGTGGAATTCATAATTCAGGGAAAGCCACACCAACGCACAACCTCAGAGCATGTTGGATACTACGGCAGGTAGCCAGAAGCGGTGAGGAGCTTTTAACTCCAGCACCCGAAGAATACCTCCCCAGTACGATGTCGACAGTCTTCGAGACGTTCACATCAAACGATGCAAGGAAATGAACGCTCCGCAACCTCGCCGAAGTCTACCAAGTAGCAAGAATAAACCCATGGAGTGACACGGCTATCACCTTTAACGCTAGTGACGAACCTAAATTTTGGACAGCCCGAGCACCAGCCGCATTGGTCGTCAGTCCGATAGTGGACGGCTTCCGACTTACAAAGGTACTCATGGACGGCGGCAGCGGACTCAACCTAATCTACGAGGAAACCCTGCGAAAAATGGAAATTGACTGGAGCCGCATTGAGCGAAGCAACACAACTTTTAGGGGAATAATCCCAAGCTGGGAAGCATGCAGTTCAGGAAAAATCACACTGGATGTGGTGTTCGGCACCCCGGACAATTACAAATCCGAGGAGGTCACGTTTCAAGTGGCCCCGTTCAGCAGCGGCTACCACACTTTGCTAGGGCGAGAAGCATTTACAATTTTCCAAGCCATACCCCATTGCGGGTACATGAAGCTCAAAATGCCTGGGCCCAACGGAATCATCACTCTCGCAAGTGATCCGGACATAGCGCTCCACGCTGAAAACAAGACAGCCGCACTGGCCCTGGAGGCATTACCTGAGGCCCTAGCGGCCGAGGAGTTAACGGCGTTGCGCTCCACGGTGGACAGGGACGACGTGATACTAGACAAGAGATCCAAGTCCACCTCTTTTGAACCGGCGGAGGAAATAGTCAAATTCCAAGTCCATCCAACGGACCCTACAAAAACGGCCTCCATCGGGGCACAATTAAAACCCGATGTAGACGACGCACTCAGAGAATTTCTGCGAGAAAATTGGGACATTTTCACCTGGCACCCCTCGGATATGCCAGGAATCCCACGCAAGCTGGCCGAGCACAGCCTGAACATCATAAAAGGGTTTAAACCCGTCAAGCAGACCCTACGGCACTTTTCCGAACCTAAGAGACAAGCCATGGGAGAGGAGCTAGCATAACTGTTGGAAGCCGGGTTCATCAGAGACATAAAACATCCGGACTGGCTAGCAAACCTGGTGATGGTACCAAAGAAGGACAAATCCTGGCGCCTATGTGTCGATTTCAAAGACCTAAACAAGGCCTGTCCAAAGGACCCTTTCCCACTCCCTCGAATCGATCAAATAATCGACGCCACTGCAGGACATGACTCATTGTGTTTCCTCGATGCATACTCTGGCTACCATCAAATCAAGATGGCAGAGTCAGACCAGGCCGCAACGGCATTCATCACCCCGTACGGCCCATTCTGCTTCAACACGATGCCCTTCGGGCTCAAAAACACCGGCGCAACATATTAGCGCATGATTCAGACATGTCTGGCCAACCAGATCGGCAAAACAGTCGAAGCATACGTAGACTACGTGGTCGTCAAAACAAAACACGTCGATACTCTAGTAGACGACTTGAGGCTGACGTTCGACAATCTCCGAACATATGACATTAAGCTCAACCCGGAAAAATGCGTTTTCGGCGTACCAGCCGGAAAGCTCCTGGGCTTCATCGTATCCGATAGAGGAATTGAAGCAAACCCATCCAAGATCCGAGCTCTGTCACAATTAGATACCCCAAAGGACCTCAAACAAATACATAAATTGACAGGATGTGTGGTGGCTCTAAGCTGCTTTATCTCCCGCTTAGGAGAAAAGGCATTACCCCTCTATCGCCTCCTACGGTGCACCGACCACTTAGAGTGGACGGAGGCCGCCACAGCCGGACTCGAAGAAATAAAAGCCATATTGGCAACAAATCCGGTCCTGGCCGCGCCCAACACAGGCGAACCAATGCTATTATACATCATGGCAACCCATCAAGTTGTCAGCGCGGTGCTCGTCGTCGAACGAGAAGCGGACGGACACAAGTTCCCCCTCCAAAAACCAGTGTACTACGTGTCCACTGTGCTAACTCCATGCAAGTCACGGTACCCGCATTATCAAAAGATAGCATACGCGGTGTTCATGGCATCCCGGAAGCTGCAACACTACTTTCAAGAGTGCTCCATAACAGTGGCATCCGAAGTACCCCTTAATGACATTATAAACAACCGCGACGCAACGGGCCGGATTGCCAAATGGGCCATCGAGCTCCTCCCGTTCGACATAACCTACAAGCCAAGGCGAGCTATTAAGTCACAGGTTTTCGCCGACTTGATTGCCGAATGGACTGAAGCCGAACTCCCTAAAGAATACGGCGCATACTCCAACTGGATCATGCACTTCGACGGCTCCAAAATGTTGGCTGGCTTGGGGGCTGGCGTCATCCTGACGTCCCCAACCGGGACACAGTCCAATACGTACTTCAGATAATGTACACGGATACGAACAACACAGCCGAATACGAGGCCCTTTTACATGGCCTCCGAATGGTAGTCTCCATGGGCATTCAGCGCCTAGAGGTCCATGGGGATTCAAATCTCGCAATATCCCAAATAAATGGAGACTTTGACGCCAAGGACCCGAAAATGGCAGCTTACCGCAACGCCATGTTAAAGATGTCAGCTCGGTTTGAGGGGCTCGAATTTCATCACATAGCCCGGGAAAATAACCAAGTAGTAGACGTGCTGGCACGCATCGGCGCCAAGCGCGAGGCCGTCCTTCCCAACATCTTCCTAGAAAGGCAGTTCAAGCCATCTGTATCATGGGACGGAGAATCCGGAAACAATAGCCCGAACACAACTACACTGCCCCTCGCCGAGCATCCTGACATAATTGGGGGCTATGCCAACGAAACAACGCCATCATCCCACGAAATAATGGCAGTCATTGCCTCTTGGACAGAGCCATTCCTAGCCTACCTAACTAGGCAGGAACTTCCCGAGGACCAAAACGAGGCCCGCTGCATAGTGCGGCGATCTAAAGCCTAAAAAGTCCATGAGGGAGAGCTTTACAAGAAAAGCACAACCGGAGTCCTTCAAAGGTGTATCTCCGAAGAAGAAGGACGAGAATTTTTGGCTGAAATCCATGCCGGACTTGGCGGGCACCACGCCGCAGCCCGGGCCCTTGTAAGCAAGGCCTTCCGTACCAGATTTTATTGGCCAACGGCCCAGGCAGACGCTCAGGACTTAGTGCAACGATGTGTTGGTTGCCAGCTATTCGCCAACCAAAGTCACATGCCGCCTACCGCCCTACAAACTATACCCATTACCTGGCCTTTCGCGGTCTGGGGGCTTGACATGGTCGGACCCCTTAAAGGAGGAACCCACAAGCAAAAATACCTAGTGCTCATGGTGGACAAATTCACCAAATGGATAGAAGCCAAGCCTGTAAAGACGGCCGAATCCGGACCAGTGATAGACTTCCTTTCCGGGGTTGTACACCGTTACGGTGTCCCCCACAGCATCATAACCGACAACGGCACAAACTTCACGGTCGATGAAGTCAAACTTTGGTGCAAAAACATGGGCATCAAGCTCGACTACGCTTCAGTCTATCACCCTCAAACTAACGGTCAAGTCGAACGGGCCAACGGTCTCATTATGAGCGGCATCAAACCCAGACTAGTGCGATCCCTCAAGGAATCTGACACGCACTAGGTAGAGGAGCTTGACTCCATACTCTGGGGGCTGCGGACCACGCCGAATTGCACTACCGGATTCACACCATTTTTTATGGTATACGGCACAGAGGTAGTACTGCCATGCGACATAATCCATGACTCACCTCGAGTGCGCATGTACGAAGAAAGAGAAGCCGAGCTCGATCGGCAGGACATCTTGGACGCATTGGAAGAGGAGCGCGGCGTGGCAAAGGCGCATTCCACATTCTATCAACAGCAGGCTCGAAGATATCAAAGCAGAGAAGTATGGGCCAAAACATATAACATTGGCGAACTAGTTCTACGCCTGCCGGACAAGAAAAAGGATAAATTAAAGCCCAAATGGGAGGGCCCCTTAATCATCGACCAAGTACTGACCGGCGGAGCATACCGTCTGCGAAGCGCATCGGACAACCGACTCGAGCCGAACCCATGGAATGCAGCACGCCTACGAAGGTTCTACGCCTAGCGTCGGACTCTGTGTTCGTCTCCTTCCCTCGTCCCTTTGTTTTATTTTTTTGTTTTTATTTTTGGCAGTCCGGGATTTTGTTCCTTCTCCCTCCCCTTTTTTTCTCACAAGCCCTTAGGGGCTCGCATGTGCAATATTCGCACGCACCCGATGCGCTACCTGCGCTCACAATACCTGGGGGCTTCTCTACCAAGAAGTTTATATAAAACGGGCCTCACGCCCAAAACATGTGTAATGCTTCCGCATGAACCTTTTATACACCATTATATGCATCGATATAACTTAAGTTTTGTCCAAGCTGGGTTGCATGGCTCCTGTGCTTACCCCTACGTTCCCGTTCGTTCGGCTAGGTGATAAAGGGAGCACCTCTGCGATTGTTACTGCCGGGTCAGCCGGATGTGTACCTCAGACTGGGTGAAGCCGAAAGCTAGCGTTCTTAAGGGAATATTCGGTCGGTGAGCTAAAAGATGATCTTTCGTATTTACTTTTTTTTGCCCCCAGACGCTTTTCTACTCTTTCTGGCAGTTCGGACATGCACTTTAGGGCATGCCTCCCAGGGAAAGGAACCCCTAACGGAACAATTCTCTCTGGAAGATGTTTCTTACTAACCATGTAATATAACATAACTAGTTGGGCACTTGTCTGCTAAAGCACTTATGACCCCTACGCCTTGTCTCCATGCATGCCCTGGTTCTTACATAACCAAGAGGGTATTCGGACACACTCCGGACTATAGGGTTCAGAGGTCGAAGCAAAAAGGTCCGCAATGACAAACGATCTACAATCCGGCTAGAGGACATTTTTTATGTCATTTTTACATAGTCAATCCGACTCGGCATATTCTTTTTCAGTGCCATCTAACAGGCGGTCTAATTTACAGTCCTATTGGGAATACTTTGCAGCCAGCTCCACCTGGCCATATGCCAAGCTGACTGGGATCTCCTTTCCGACCGGACCTATAGGGACGACCTCGGCCATGTGGTTTGGGTCAGCCTTCGTGTATCGAGTCTTCACCATGGCCCAGGCCTCCCTGGCACCTTGATGGCAAGCCAATATCTTCCATAACCGGAAGCGCCGCCGCACTCCCTCCAGCTTCTTGGCAAGCTCCTCAAGGCCTTCGGGCACGGAGAGGGATGGCCACATAGCCTGGATGACGCCTCGCATTGCCTGCCGAACTCGCTCGTGTAGTTGCAACAGCTCGGGAATATGGTCTCCCGATGAACCGGGCATTTCCTCCGCTGGATGACCCGTCAGCAGACCTACAAACATAGCTCTGTCAACCGACTTCCTCGCCGAATTCTTTTTTCGAAGATTCGTTCAAGCACTTACTAAAAATGCCGTGTCGAAGTCGCCGATTCTCCTTCACGGCAGAAGACAGCTGAATGTGAACATCTTTCAGTTCCTCGCCTAGCTGGGTATTGGCGTCTTGAAGCTTGTTCTTCTCTTGCCTCACCCTCGTCAGCATGTTCTCTCCAGCCTTTAGTTGGCGTAGGAGTTGTTGCTGGTCCGGATTTGCTTCGGCCTCATCTGCATTATTATAGTCAGGGTTGCACGCCTGCCGCATTTCAAAATGGAGGTACCTTTCGAAGCACATATTACCTGCGGGCGTCCCCTTGACATTCTCTGAAGCGGCCAATGCGGCCTCGAGCTGAGCCTTGCACTCTTCAAGCTCCTGGGACAATTGCGTGTTCTTCTTTGTAAGACACTGCATAGCACATGATCCTTCAAACAGTTATCTTCACTGTTTCAAGTCTCGGGGGCTACTGACATATATAACCTTCAATTCTACTCACATGTATGTCTTCCACATACTGCTCCGTGGCTCTGGCTAGACCATTTTGAGCAGCACGGAGATACGCATCTCCTATATTAAAGGCGTCCAACGCCTCTGGGGAAAAACACGCGTCACGGAGAATAGTCCGGCGGCGCCTGTGGTTTAGGGCACTCTCCACCTCTGAATTAGTGGCAGATAGCCCGTCGGCGCCCTCTGTCAGAGGAGCACCCAAGGCGCGTCCCGTGTTTGCCTCTGCTTCCAGACCCGGCCTCGAACCTGGGCCGGCGGACATAGTCCGGCGGGCTCTCTTCTTTCTAAGAAAATCATGAGCATTAGTAGGACTCAAGGGCATAAACCCTAGGCGTTAAATCCGCACACCATACCATTGCACCGGAATCTCTATCTGGTCCGCACTTCTTTTTGGCCCGCCTGGTTTCAGAGGCCCTTGTTGGCTGCCCACCGTGGGCTCGGCCTTCCGCCTCAAGGATTTACCCTGTGAAACATTGTTAGTGCACGACATGCAGGATAAAACATGAGAATACTGGGACTTCGGTCTTAGTTACCTTGGAGGCTGGAAGTAGTCCGGGATAGTCGGCCGTGATGGCCACTAAAGAGTTATCCTTGCTCAATTGATGAAATACTCCATCAACCAACTCCACGCATAAGTCTGGATCTTCTTGGGAGTCCAGATCGAGGGACCGTTCCGGATCCTCGGGTTGTGGAGCAAAGCTGTTTATTTCCTTCACAGCCTGGCGCAGCTCCTGCGTTTAAACATTACTAGTCTAAGTACTCAACTATGGGAATTTCGAAAATGGATAGGCAAGTGAAAGTGTCCGCTCACCCAACTAGGAGGATTGTACATAGAGAATCCGCCTTCCAGGTTGACGCGGAGGAATTCTTCCTCTTCCCCCTTGTACAAAGCGGATAAGATTCTTGTTAAAGTGGCGGCCGAATCTGGCCCCTTGCGACCGCACCGGGTAGCATCATCCTCCCCGTTGAAATCCCACATGGGGTGGCCTCTGTATTGAAGCGGCTGCACCCCTCGCGTGATGCATATGGCCATGACCTTGATCATGGTCAGTCCGGAATGAGCCAACAACCTTATCCGGCTCATCAGGTACAGGACGCCCCTGTCAGCTTCCCTTTGAGGGTTCCGTGGGCGCCAACTCAGGCACTTCTTCAATGGGGCATTACTGAACTCGGGGAGGCCTATCCGTACAGGGTCCGGCAGGGGGACGTCATCTATATAAAACCATTCCGAGGGCTAGTCTTCGGACACCCTCTTTGGGGTGCCGGATAGATATCCGGTCCTGGCGATGCGCCATAGTTTGGCTCCGCCCACTGGATAAATAGACCCCTCCTGAGAATGAGGCACAAGGCAAAACAACCTCTTCCATAGAGCGAAATGGGCCTCAACGCCCAAGAACAGCTCGCAGAGGGCCACGAAGCCCGCAATGTGCAGAATGGAGGCGGGTGTGAGGTTGTGTAGCTGGAGGCCGTAGAACTCCAGCAACCCTCGAAGAAACGGATGAATTGGAAATCCGAGTCCTCTCATCAAATAAGGGACTAGGCATACCCGCTCTCCTCGAGAGGGATTGGGGATGCTCTCCGCCTGCTCTCTGTCGCTATAGGTAGCAATCCCGGCTCGAACTGGGACCATATATGCTGGGGGGGAGAAGCCCCTTGGACTGAAGCACTACTAGCTCACTATGCGGGACGGAACACCGCCCCCAATCTCCGGGCCGAGCGCTGGAGGGGCGAGAGGAGGAGCTGCACCGACCGGCCATGGTGGAATGGATCTCTGTCGAAGGCACTCTCATGAAATCTTGCGGAGGGAAGATGGTGTGAATTGGATCTAAATCCCCGTCTCTTTTATGGGCGGTTCATTAACGCAACCAGGGGGGTAACTGAAAAAAATCCCCTGGCTTTTCACATTCGTTTGACACGTGGAAGATGGTCATTATGGCGCACAGAAGCAGAGGAGGGCAGCACGCACTAGAAGCCGGACACTATTCGACGGATACAGAGAATTTGCGGGAGAACCCGCCTTGCAATGCCGAAGACAACTTGTGCGCCGGACTCGTCGTCATTGAAGCCTGGTTCGGGGGCTACTGAGGGAGTCCTGGATTAGGGGGTGTCCGGATGGCCGGACTATGACCTTTGGCCAGACTCCTGGACTATGAAGATACAAGATTGAAGACTCCGTCCCGTGTCCGGATGGGACTTTCCTTGGCATAGCAGGCAAGCTTGGCGATATGATATGAAGATCTCCTCCCATTATAACCGACACTATGTAACCCTAGCCCTCTCCGGTGTCTATATAAACCGGAGAGTTTTAGTCCGTAGGATGAACAACAATCATACCATAGGGTAGATTCTAGGGTTTAGCCACTCTGATCTCGTGGTAGATCTACTCTTGTACTACCCATATCATCAATATTAATCAAGCAGGAGTAGGGTTTTACCTCCATCAAGAGGGCCCGAACCTGGGTAAAAACATCGTGTCCCTTGTCTCCTGTTACCATCCGCGTAGACGCACAGTTCGGGACCCCCTACCCGAGATCCGTCAGTTTTGACATCGACAGCGACCTACTGTCGTTCCTTGACGCTTACTCAGGATACCATCAGATCTTCATGACGAAGGAATATGAAGAAAAGACCGCGTTCATCACCCCATGTGGTACGTACTGTTTCGTATGGATGCATGTCGGTTTGAAGAGCGCTGGTTCAACTTTCGCCCGAGCGGTCTAAATCGATTTTGATCCCCAGCTCCATAGAAATATGGAAGCCTACATGGATGATATAGTGGTCAAAACCAAAGACAAGGCTACGCTCGTGCAGGACCTGGAAGAAACCTTTGCGAATTTGCGCAAGATCAATCTCAAGCTCAACCCTGAGAAGTGTGTGTTTGGCATCCCATCCGGCAAACTTCTTGGGTTCTTTGTGTATCGACATGGAATCAAAGCGAATCCCGACAAGATCAAAGCTATTAAGCAGATTGAGGCACCCTAACAAGTCAAGGACGTCCGTAGGCTTGCCGGTTGCGTTGCCGCCTTGAGTAGGTTTATCTCTAAGTCTGCTGAGCGTGCCCTCCCCTTTTTTAAAATTTTGAAAAAAGAGGGTCCAATGAAATGGACTCCGAAGGCAGAGGTAGCGCTGGAAGACTTAAAGATGTACCTCTCCTCTATGCCAGTACTAGTCACGCCCAAACCACAAGAACCGTTGTTGCTGTACTTGGCAGCAACAAATCAAGTGGTTAGTGCTGCACTAGTGGCGGAGACAGAAGCTAAGGAAGAGGCGATGACGGCGGCAATGCCATTGGATGAGGAACTAGGGCCAGCAGGGCCCGATGCCGGCAAGGCAGAATCCCTGGCAGGACCCAGTCCCGACAAGACAGAGTCTGCGCAAATGAGCGAAGTAAAGCAGAAGAAGAAGGTGGTGCAGCACCCAGTCTACTTTGTCAGCTCCCTCTAGCAGGGGGCTAGGTCAAGGTATTTTGGCATGCCGAAGTTGCTTTTCGGCCTTCTTATGGCCTCGAGAAAGCTATACCACTTGATTTTTCACAACCCAGACGCAACTGGGAGGATTGTGGAGTGGGCGTTGGAGCTGTCAAGCTTTGGTCTCAGATTTGAAAGTACCTCGATGATCAAGAGCAGAGCCTTGGTATAATTCATAGCAGAATGGACATCCACGCCCGACGAAGAAGTTCAAGAGACCACCCTTCCCGGCAAAGAGGCAAGTAGTCATTGGATTATGTACTTTGATGGGGCTTTCTCGTTACAAGGTGCTGGTGTGGGCATGCTGCTCGTCGCGCCCACCGGAGAGCGCATCAAGTACGTAGTCCAGATGCACTTTCCCCAAGAGAGGTCGACAAACAACACCATGGAGTACGAGGGGCTGCTTGCCGGTCTCATGATCGCGGCAGGCCTCAGAATTAGGAAGCTTATTGTCAGAGGAGATTCACAACTTGTCATCAAGCAAGTCAACAAGGATTATCAAAGCCTGCTGACGTAGGCTTACGTGGATGAAGTGAGGAAGTTGGAAGAGCGCTTTGACGGTCTGCAAGCAGAGCATGTTCTTCGAGCAGAGAACAACATTGCCGATGACTTGTCAAAGCGCGCTGCCCTCAAGCTACCTGTGGAACCAGATACCTTTGTGCTTCAATTGACTCAGCCATCCGTCGAACTATTAGCAAAGAAGAACAAGCAAAGAAAGGCGGGCCCCGGCGAATACTTCCCCATAGAGATCCTAGGATCCGCCGGCAAGGAAGTTGCCGGGTACCCCAAGCTTGTCGGGGAGCAGCAGCCTCCGGCAGAGTCCCATGCTCTTGCCGTCGAGACAGCTCCCCCCGCGACAGAAGACATGCCTTTAGTCCTTGTCGTCGAGCCTCAGGCTCCGTCATGGGTAGAACATACAGTCCGTTTCCTCCAAACAGCGGAGCTCCCTGAGGAGCAGGAAGAAGCAGAAAGAGTAGCCCGTCGGTCTAGCATGTACCAGTTCGTCGATGATGTCCTTTACAGAAGGAGGCCGAACGGCGTGAAACTGAAGTATATTCCTCGGGAGGACGAACTGGAGCTGTTGGCAGAGATACACGAGGCATATGTGGCTCCAACATAGGTTCAAGAGCCCTTGCGGCAAAGCATTCCGGCAAGGTTTCTTTTGGCCCACTAGCCTCTAGGATGCAATGGCACTAGTAACCAAGTGTGAAGCGTGCCAGTTTCATTCAAAGAAGCTTCATCAGCCAGCTCAAGCACTCCAAACAATCCCTCTCTCCTGGCCATTTTGGTCTGGGGGCTCGATATACTGGGCCCCTTTCCCCGAGCCATCGGGGGCTTTGAGTACCTGTATGTTGCGATTGACAAGTTCACAAAGTGGCCAGAAGTGGAGCCAGTGAGGAAGGTGACGGCGCAGTCGGCCGTCAAGTTCTTCAAGGGACTCATTTGCTGTTTTGGTGTGCCAAACAGAGTCATCACTGACAATGGCACATAGTTCATGAGCCACACTTTCATGCAGTATATCCAAGACCTTGGCAGCAAAGTATGCTTTGCTTTTGTTGCTCATCCAAGAAGCAATGGCCAGGCAGAAATGGCAAATGTTGAAGTGTTGCGAAGCCTCATTACAAGAACTTTCTACAGGCTGCACAAGTGTGGAAGGTGCTGGATTGATGAATTGCCGATAGTTCTTTTGGTCAATCAGAACGACACTAAATCGAGCCACCGGCCAGACACCCTTTGCCCTGGTATACGGGGCAGAAGCAGTTCTCCCCATGGAACTCATATATAGGTCACCTCGAGTGCTCTCTTATGATGAGCTTGAGCAAGGGCAGTTGCGCCATGCAATGCTCCTTGAGGAAGATCGTCTTTGAGCTTTTGTGCGAGCCGCTCGCTATCAGCATGCCTTGCGCCACTATTATAGCCGCAAGGTTCACGCCCGAAGCCTTGAGGTAGGCGACCTTGTTCTTCGGCGTGTTCAGTCCGCCAAGAATTCAAACAAGTTGACGCCAAAGTGGGAAGGCCCCTATCGGGTAATATGAGTCACCATGCCCGGTGCAGTCTTCCTGGAGACCAAATATGGCATTCCGGTGAGCAACTCCTGGAATATCGAACATATTCGAAAGTTTTACCAATAGGGCACGGTTTCTGGAAGCTCCAGCAATCCCCTTTCATACTAGCCTTGCCGGCAAGGCATATAACCCTATGTACAGAGCCTGGCGCAGACCTTGTGCGTAAGCCAGATAGTTTTTAGCATGTACAATTCCCTGCTAGTTTCCATGTCTATATATATGTATGCATGCCATGCTTGCCCAGGATATTGTGCTACCTTAGATTCTAACAGGTACCAGGGAACCATCAAGGCTCCATGCCCCTATCCTCTCCTCCTTTCAGCCGCACTAACAACACTCCGGCAAGAAATTGAGAAAACTGCCTGACACATCATCCCCGAAGACCCAACTAGATAAAGTTCATCTCCTACCCATTCATGTTCGTAACTTGTGACTTGTGCATTAGAAAACCTCACCACTCTGATTGGACTTAGGTGCTCACGTCCCCGCCTCGAACGTTGCTTCGGCTGGGGTGGTTGTAATAACCTTTGGCAAAAAGAGATTGGCAGGGGGCTGGACCCTGCGTCTATAACCCGGCAGATGTGATTCTCTGGCAGGCACAGAGGGCGCCGGCAAGGTAGCTTGCCGGGGAGACTCATTTATTTTTATTAAAGGGGCGTCTCGCCTCGGCACGAACATTTACGTGCATGAGTTCCCGGCAAAAGCTCATCTTTTTCATTGATATGCTGATACAAGTACAAATGTTACAGAACGTAAGCATGGGCGTGGAACATTACATTTTCTGGAAAGTTAAGATTTGGCAAGTGCCTATAAATTGAGAAAAAAAGATAAGTGCCCCGTAATCCCCGTTCTTGTCCCTTTCCTCTCCAGGCACGGCAGGCGAAGAAAGGTGACGGGCATCACTAAAAAATACACTTCCATGATGATACGTGTTTGTCACAGTAGGTCGCGTTTTTTGTCATGCATGTAAATCCATGACGATTTTATGACAGAATCAAGATAGTCATACATGTGCTGTCGTAGAAGTGTTCCATGACATTACCAAAATTATCATCATGGAAGTGTCCACTGCCATGACGATAAATCGTGCGTCACAGAAGTGCTTTCGTCAAGGGTGGCCGACACGTGGCATACACCGTAACGGAACGCCGTTAAGCTATCGGGTCGGGTTTTGTATCTGATAACCCATTAACAGCCCCGACCAATGGGGATTTTCCACGTGTAAAATCATCATTGGCTGGAGGAAACACGTGTCGGCTCATCGTTAGGACAGATGTCATCCATTCATTGGACGGAAGGTGCCTATGATACGTCGACACGTGGCACGACCCAACAGAGGCCCATTTCTATGAAAAGGCCGGCCCAGTAAAAATTAGCAGGCCAACCCATATAAGGCCTACTTGTGTCAGGTCCATTTAAGCCCACGACCCATACGAGATGTGCCAATTCGGCCCGTCAATGGCCCGTTAAAGATTTGACACCATTGCAGCCCATCGTCAGTTTGAGCCCGTTAACAGCCTGCTATATATGTGGGCTCAATATCGGCCCGAAGATTTTGGCCTCTTAATGGCCCATTTAATGGATGGGCCAATTTCAGGATGTACATCTTTTGGCCTTTTAGCGACCCATTTAAATGTTGGGCTAATTTCCGGCCCGGTGTGTCTTTCAGCCTATTGACGGCCCATAAATCTGATGGGCCATTTGTTATCAGACCTGAGTTTCAGCCTTTTAGCGGCCCATTTAAGTGTTGGGCCAATTTCTGGCCCAGTGTCACTTTCAACCTGTTGACGGCCCATAAATCAATTGGGCCATTTGTAGTCGGACCTGAGTTTTGGCCTTTTAGCGACCCATTTAAGTGTTGGGCCAATTCCCGGCCCTGTGTGCCTTTTGGCCTGTTAACGGACCATAAATGAGTTAGGCCATTTGTAGTCGGACCTTAGTTTTGGCCTTTTAACGGCCCATGCCCTTCATGGTCCGATACCAGCCCGGTTTCTCTTTCTGCCTGCTAAAGGCCCACAACACAGTTGGGCCATTTACAATACGACCTGACTTTCGGCCTCTTAGCGGCCCATGGTCTTCATGGTCCAGTACAAGCCCGCTGGCTCTTTCGGCCTGCTAAAGGCCTACATTATTGTTGGGCCATATGTAGCCCAAACTTAGTAACAACCTGTTAACGGCCCGTGAAATAAATTGGGGCCACCTGTTGCCCGCTTCGATGTCGGCCTGTTAACGACCCGGGAGGTAAGAGGGCCGACCATTAACTTTCGGCCTAGTAACGGTCCATTAACTTAATGGGCCCACTAAAGTTCGTACATGTCTTTAGGCCAAATTAGATAATTTGAGCCCATTACGACGAGCAATTATGCACAGGACCAAAACCGATCAAGCAAAGGTACGACATACAGGGAATAACGTTGCACATCCAGCATATATTACAGGAAATTACATCCACTGGGCAATCAAAGATTGATGCCAGTGCAAATAAATGAGCAGAACCTAACCATCTACAATGTCACAATCTGCCACCTCAGCACAGATGACGCCCATAAGCATGTGGGCAAGTTCTTTCTGCTTTGCTACACTGTCTCTGAAAACATTGATCAGTTCTTGTGTCGCACGACTCTGCACCTCTGATTCATCCACCATTTCCATCATTGCTTCAACCATTAATTGGTTCACAAACATACATTTATTCCGTTGCACTCGAGACAGAGGATACTAAACAGATTCAGATGGCGATTTTGGCAGGCTTGTATTATTGATAGTGGAGAGTGTCTCGACCACTGCATCATAACATAAATTAGGACGGGAACCAAACAGATTAATCATGCGTTATTACCATATTACCAGGCCTAGATTTACTGGAAAGAAACAATGGGGTTGCCTTGCTGTTTTTAGAGTTTGTCTTCTTATCTTCAGCAGCCTGCACAAAATTAACACACTAGCATTGCTATCATTGGCCGAGTCAGATAATAGGAAAGCAACATTGACACAACGAATGTTTGGGCAACTAGCCTACACCAAATTAACACAATATGGCACAACTATCATCAGCCAGGTAAGGTAGTACGAAAGCAACATTGACACAATGAATGAATGGGCAACCAGAGAAGCACTACAATTCAGTAATGTGCGTGATATGAGATAGTACATTCATGCAGCTCAGTATGCAAAACTACCAGACAGTTTTCCTTACAAAAATCAACATTGGCGCCTTTAACATTTTGCTACAACTAATTTTACATCAAATAAAGGTTACATTCATGCCAATTAACAAAATACATGTTGATGTAAAAATATAGTGATATACAACAGGTACTTACATCATCCTTGGAGCACAGAGAATTCCCGCAAGATATTTTCCTCGAATACGATCCCAATGGATGAAATCTTCTATCGTTTAACCTTATTTTCTAAAAGAGAGATGGGTAAGAAACATGTAGAAAATATGATCAGAATGCTATAAAATTTCATGATGGGAGGATACGCACACGCTTCTTCGAATGGAGTTGACATTCTTTTGCTGGACTGGAGCGGACTAGTTCTTTGGCCACTAGAATCTGCTTATTACCAGTGGGAGTTGGGTTTCTCTGTGCTGGAGCAGTATCTATGAAAAATGGAGTTGGTTTATTATCTCCTGCCGTTTGGATCTTTTGCAAAGACCTGGTTTGTAACCCTTCAGATTCTAACATAGCCGTCTTCCCCTTGCATGCCTTATATAGAAGAATGGTGATTCAGTTATAAAACATGCTACATCAGAGATGGAATAGGTACTGAAGAATAGAAAGGCATGACATATTGACATGTATTCCCTCCATCCGGAACTAAATGGACGGGTCTAGGCATATTTCAGTTCTAGATACATCCAGTTTTATCCATTTCTGCGACATTTAATTCGGACGGAGGGAGTATGATGTAAGAGCTAGGGATACGACAGGACAACACAGTAAAAAAACACTGAAAAACCCACTGCAGAACCAAAGTATTCAAACCCACTGATATGAGATAGTACACTCATGCAGCTCAGGATGCAAAACTACCAGGTAGTTTTCCTTACAAAAATCAACATTGTGGCCTTTAATCATACATTTTGCTACAACTAAATTTAGATCAGATAAAGGTTGGATTCACGCTGATTAACAAAATACATGCTGATGTAAAAATATAGTGATATCCAATAGGTACTTACATCTACATTGGAGCACAAAGAATTCCTGCAAGAATCTTTCCTCATAAACGATACCATTGCAGAAATTCTTCTATCTATTAAGCTTATTTTCTAAAAGAGAGATGGGTAAGAAATATGTAGAAAATATGATCAGCATGCTATAAAATTTCATGATACAAGGATACGCACACGCTTCTTAGAATTGAGTTGACATATTTTTGCTGGACTGGAGCGGACTAGTTCTTTGGCCACTGGAATCTTCTTATTATCAGTAGGAGTTGGGTTTCTCTATGCTGGAGCAGTATCTATAAAAACTGGATTTAGTTTATTATCTCTTGGTGTTTGGATCTTTTTCAAAGGCCTTGTTTGTAACCCTTCAGATTCTAACATAGTCGTCTTCCCCTTGCATGCCTTGTATAGAAAAATGGTGCTTAAATTATAAAACATGCGACAGCAGAGAGATGGAATAGGTACTGAAGAATAGAAAGGCATGACATATTGACATGTATTCCCTCCATCCGGAAAAAAATGGTTGGGTCTAGGCGTATTTCAGTTCTAGATAAATCCTTTTTTATCCATTTCGGCAGCATGTAATCCGGACGGACGGAGTATGGTGTAAGAGCTAGGGATACGACAGGACAACACAGCAAAAAAACACTAGTTGAATGTAAAACTATATGCTAGCGGAATACATACAAAAATAACTAAGGCAACATACATGTGTATGATTGGGAAAATAAGATGACATTGCAACAGAGCACTAGAACAACACTTCAATGTAAAAAAACATGGTATGGCAGACAGATGAAGTACATACTGATGAATAACAATGCATAAGATATTCAGAAGCATGATGTCCAAATTAAGCAGATGGCATTGCGATTGAGTAGAATGACAGTACTTGAATTTAAAAACATGTTATCATGAATGGAATAGGTACTGAAAAACAGGAAGGCATGACATATTTACATGCATGATCAGCATGCTAAGCACATGGCATTGCAACAGAGTAGATACACTCTAGGACATTATATGAATGTTGTACCCATATCACAGGCCAAGTTAGAGCAAGGACCTTGTGGGGTGAAGAGGATTCATCATCTTTCTGCAAGTCTTCTGAAGAACTGCCTTTATATGTTCCATCATATTGGCTATCATTGACATCAAGTTTATTGACCTTTACATTGCTCCGTGAGGTTCTTATGGATATATCAGTGTGTGCAATTATATTTGACATGCATGGAAGACAACTAGTAGTTAGATTTATGTAAATGAGTGCCTGTAGGAGACGACATAAATAGTAGGACTGGGGTTAACTAGCAGCAACAGGTCTCATAAACTAAAGGGAGAACACAGATGAAAGCTACAGAATATGTATCATTTGTACTCGAGATTAACTAGATGGCACACAAAAGTATTAAAGAACAACATAGGTAATACTAGAAGTGGTATAATACTATAATCACCAGCCTGTGGGATAGCATTGGCTGATGGATGATAACCATGGAACAACGGTACCTAAAGAACAAGTATCTTAGCTGAACTATGGAACAACGTGAACTCCTGAACAATACCCGTAAGAGATCAGCATGAATATACAATGAAATGTGATGATCTATTTTCTGTGCTTAGATGAATAACAAAGCCATAAATGTTGCACACAAGTAAGATGAGGGTATAGCCTATCTGGCTACCATCCATAGGAGTGAGCATCATGTGCTGACTTGTCGATGGCCCTGTAGTTGTTGTGGCTGTCCATGTCGGGCACGCGCATTTGATGCAGGGAACTGTTGAGTGGGGACTGTAGCTCCCTTCTGGTGTATGCTTCCCTTGTTGGAGCAGCTGCGGTGAGTCAGAAGACGGTGTGTCTGAAGATGCAGGTAACACATAATGTTAAGAATGACATATCTCTTTGATCTGAAGAAATACAGTAAGAGATCAACAACAAGGTATGAGAGTGGTCACACGTCTGTTCACTGAAGACTAACTTGGGGTCACACGATTTTATTTTATTTTGGTATCGTCCGATCTATGCCGGATGGCTTGATGGCCGTCTTGTGCCTCCCAACTGACACTGTCTGGAATCTTCCCCGAAGAGCCAGCGACCAACGGCAGAGCAGCCTGCCTCCGCCGTCCGTGGCCCCAGCCAAAACCCCGCTCCCCGCCCCACCGCACTGCCGTGGTTGCGCCGCCCCCGGGCCAATCCACAAAGACTCCCCGTCATCCAGATCCAGCGGTGGCAGTACCTTCAACCCATGCAACTCTAAAAGATAGCCATCTAAGCGCTGCTTCCGCGGCGAACTTGCGGCCCCGCACCCTTATGTTAGACACCAGCCAACCGGTAGCCTAGGAGCTCCGCCGCCTCGGGCGGTGCTACTTCCCATTGGGTATCGATTGGCCCAGAATAAAAATTCAGACAACTGACGCCTAAATAAAGTGATTTGAGATGAGGGTGCGACCTACCTGGCGGCATGGTGAAGTAGGCAGGTCCATCTGCCGAGTCGGTGAGGCTGGCGCGGTTGTGGTGGCGACCGGCGGCAGGGAAAGAGCAATGTCGCGGCGGTCGACGGCTACGCGGAAGCAGCGCCAAGACTCTGGACGGATTCGAAGTTGGAGCCGCTCCGGCGCCGTGAACAACAGCGGGGGTGAATCGGCCCCGGTACGGTTCACGCGGCCGTCGTTGAGGCAGCACCAGCAGCACGGAGTAAGAGGCACACGGCCCAGTGCACGACAGCAATTGGACAACGTCTCCGGCATTAGGGAGGAGGGCGGCTATGAAATTGGTGCGGCGGGGGGCGCCATGGAGGTGGGGCTGAGGTTTCGCGGCTCGGTAGAAGGGAGCTTCCCGGGGAGAAGGTGATTTGGCGCCCACGAGG
>NC_041391.1:467554619-467561416 GCF_002162155.2 Triticum dicoccoides | reverse complement strand
AGTGGAACCATGTCTTCCGGACCCATTTGTTTGAAATGTGAGGGGGAGTTACACTTCTACCCTTGCCTATAGGCTTCTCGGCTTGGGTATGTGTAATGAGGGTCGGGGATAGTAGAGTAACTTTGCTTCTCCCCAAATAGTGGGCAGGAGCGATTTCGAGCGAGGAGGGCGTGTTTTGAACTATAGTGGGCGCGAGCTATTTCGGGCGAGGAGAGCGTGTTTTGCCGACCATGGTTTATGAATTATTCGGCACATGTCATTTCGGCCGAGGAGAAGGCGCGCTTGGATGAAGTTACGAACCTACACTCGATGTACAACGGGCCAATTGATGCGTCTCCCACATAGGACGGTAATTTCGCGTCTCCCATTTATTTGCTCGGGCGAATTCCACCGAGCAAAGAGGATGTTTAACGGTTCGTTCAAATTTTGGGAGAACGAGCATCCACGTCTACCTTACCAAGTCAATTCGAATCAAATTTGGAAATATTAGCTTGCCACTTCTTTTTTAGATGGAGAGATGATGCTCGGGAGTAATGCGTTTTTACATGCTCGTTGCTAGCGATTTACTATATGACAAATAGTTGAGCCACTCAAATACGCGAATCAAACCCAAAATGAAGTATCTCGATTCAATGAACTAGCTCGTTTAGTAGGTCAAAATAGTGAACTAAATCCAAAATTGAACACCTCAATCGAGTAGCATGTTGTACAGTATTATAGTACTCCATGAACATGTTGAAAGTCAAATTAATGAACTTGTTTGATATACGCATATATCCGTTCATGTGTGGATTGCAGACAACATGTTCTCCAATTTAAATATTTGAATGCAAGTTTATATCGAAACATGGTTTATATCAGTCTTTGACGCATAAAACGCGACCTCCCCCTCTCCCGGACTCCTGTTCTCTCTCTCTCTCTCTCTCTCTCTCACTCACTCTCTCGCCGACAATCTTCAATTCTATCGCACGCATCCGACACAAAAACCTTGTTGGTCCCTCTCCCTTTCTCTCCATCTCTCTCTCTCTCTCTCTCTCTCTCTCTGTGTGTGTGTGTGTGTGGGGGGGGGTCTTTCTAGTTCGCATTCATATATACACCATCTATAGGTCTCTCTCGCACACTATGTATGATACTCTAGCTAGTCCAAGCTAGATATCTTGGGTCCACTCATCGTACGCACACAAATTCCTTGGCTCTTTGCCCGAACTCTCTCACGCACCACTATGTCGTCTCAGAGCTCTTCCCCCCTCTCTCAAACTCTCCATCCACCTGGGTCACACATACACATGCATATCTCACTCACACTCGATAGGCCCATCTAAAACTCTATCTCTCTCCCTCGTTCTCTCTCCGTCTCACATGCACACACACACACATGCTCATGCCCAGCTAGCCAAGTATGATGGTCTCTCACTCAATTGTAGGCACACGCAGTCCCCCCTATATGTATATGACTAGCTAATCTTAGTCTCCATCACGAACATGTGCATGGTCTATCTCGATTTCTCTCGGGGCATCTTTCTATCGCGCACGCACTCCATCGATCTCCCACCCATATAGTCCCCTCACGATCTCGAGGGGATCTCTCTATCACAAACACACCCTCTCTCCCTCCCCATGCATCCATGCCATCCATGTGTCCCTCTCGACCTTTTTTCCTTGTTGGCCAGACCTCTATTGGACATGTGCTACATGGGTGTCTCTCTCCGTTGCAAACAATCATACACTAGCTATCTTCGTGTATCTCCTCGCCTCGCTTTTCCATCTCGGAGATGCATGCGTGATATGTTCGCATAAGAAACGAAAAAACACACACTCTCTCTAATTTATCGATTGTTGTCAGTTTCTCTTTCACACACATACTCTTTTGCACACTTACTCATTCTCCTTCACGCGCACTTGATCTATCTCGACTGAGGCACTCTCCTCCGTCCATAGCACATAGATTTATTGAAAAGTCAAACATCACAAAGTTTGACCATGTACATGGAGAAAAAGAATTACATCTAGTATGGCAAACGTATACCATTAGATTCACCATGAGATGTAGTTTTGTATGATGTATCTTTGGTATTCTAGATATAAATAACATTTGCATAAACCTGATCAAAGTTTCCAAAGTTTGACTTCTAAAAAATTTACATGCACTGCATTATCGAGCGGATGGAATATCTCTTTCCCCCTCTCAGCTATCTGACGCACCACTCAGCCTTATCGGGGCTCCTCAATCTCTCTCAAACTTTATTGGTCAGTTTGGTTCGTGACCTGACCCTCATGCCTTGATGGCCGGTACTGCCTGGTGTGGACGTGAGATGTAAAATATTTCTGCCTGGCCAGGCTTGTGTGGTGCTGTAGCGTTTGGTTCATGCCTGGGCCAGGCAAAGCATCAACATCCCATCAATCAATCCGTGCATCAATTATTTAATGCTAATATCTATCCATGTTGTTGTTAGCCTCGTGGCCGCACGACCAGGCACGGCCAGGCGTTCGAAATCGGTTGCTTGGGCCAGGCTACTTGCAGTGTCTGGAGTTCAGCCAGGCTAATTAAAGTGCAAGGGAACCCAGCCCATGCGGGCTTTCTTTTTCACAGGGTAGCAACCAAACAAGCGTGAGTGAAATCCAGCCACAACCCCAGGCCATGCAAAATATGCTCACGACGCAAGCCAAACTGGCCTTATATCTCCCTGGTTCACACATACACATGTCTCGCTCGCGCTATACATATGGACCCACTCAACACTCTCCGCCCTTATTCTCTCTCCATGTGACACGCACCCCCCTAAGTACCATAATCCCTCACTCCATCATAGGCTCTGTTTGGATCCATGGGTTAGAGTTAGATTGGGTTAGTTTGGAGTCAACTAACCCAAAAAGATCCAAACAGGAGGGTTAGTTTAGGTTAGATGCATCTAACCCACCAAAAAAACTAACCCATCCAAGAGGTGCTTATTTGGGTTAGTTATTCTCGGGACCACTAATAAACACTTTTTTCTCTCGCTCTCCCCACAGCAGATCCCTCCCCACTTCCTTGAGGCTTCTCGTCCTCTCCCTCCCTCCCTCTAGCACTGCCCGTGAAGGTGCCTCGCTGTTTCCGCGCTCCATCTAACCCTGCCATCCAAACACCTCTTTACTTAGAGTTAGTTCAGGGTTAGATTCTAACTCTAACCTCTAACTGAGTTAGAGTATCCAAACAGGGCCATAGGCGCAAGCACTCCCCCCTCCTAAGTATGATTATCTCTTACTAGCCATCAGGAACACACGTATTGTCTCCTTCCATCCATACGTCTATCTCGATATCTCTCAGGGCATCTTCTATCGCGCACACACCTTGTCACTCGATCTCCCACCCATGTAGTCCCATCACGATCTCTAGGGGATCTCTCTATGACAAACATACACTCTCACCTCCCCATGTCTGAATTTTCTCCATACGTCTCTCTCGACCTCTCTCCCTTGTTTGCTAGACCCCTCTTGTCCACGTGCTAGGGGTCTTCCTCTATCGGTTCCAAACAACCACACACTATCTGCTCACCTTGCCTCCGTTGTCGATGATGCATGTGTGATATGTTTGCATAAGACACACATGCTTTTTCTCTAGTTTTATCGTGTGTTGTCCATGTCTCTTTCACACACGCACACACAGTTTTTTCACTCTCTTTCTCTCTCTCTCTCTCTCTCTCTCTCTCTCTCTCATTAGGGACTCTGTCACGTCCATAAGCATATGGATGTTTTGAAAAGTCAAACCTCAGAAAAGTTTGACCAGGTATATGTGGAGAAAAACATTTACATCTGGAACAATCATTAGATTCATCACAACATGTACTTACTTCATACTATCATTTATCTTTGGTATTGTAGATATTAGTAATTTCTTTATAAACTTGGTCAAAGTTTCAAAAGTTTGACTTAAAAAATGTTGTGACTACATTATCGAACGGAGGGAGTAGCTCTTTCTCTCTCTCTCTGCTATCTCTCACGGGCCTCCCCTCTCACTCTGTGACGCCCCCGGTTCAATCGTACACTAATCATGCACGCAAATGTGTGCGATCAAGATCAGGGACTCACGGGAAGATATCACAACACAACTCTACCAATAAAATAAGTCATACAAGCATCATAATACAAGCCAGGGGCCTCGAGGGCTCGAATACAAGTGCTCGATCATAGACGAGTCAGCGGAAGCAACAATATCTGAGTACAGACATAAGTTAAACAAGTTGCCATAAGATGGCTAGCACAAACTGGGATACAGATCGAAAGAGGCGCAGGCCTCCTGCCTGGGATCCTCCTAACTACTCCTGGTCGTCGTCAGCGGGCTGCACGTAGTAGTAGGCACCTCCGGTGTAGTAGGGGTCGTCGTCGACGGTGGCGTCTGGCTCCTGGACTCCAGCATCTGGTTGCGACAACCAGAAAGAAAGGAAAGGGGAAAAAGTGGGGAGAAAGCAACCGTGAGTACTCATCCAAAGTACTCGCAAGCAAGGAACTACACTACATATGCATGGGTATATGTGTAAGGAGGCCATATCGGTGGACTGAACTGCAGAATGCCAGAATAAGAGGGGGATAGCTAGTCCTATCGAAGACTACGCTTCTGGCAGCCTCCGTCTTGCAGCATGAAGAAGAGAGTAGATTGAAGTCCTCCAAGTAGCATCTCCAAGTAGCATCTCCAAATAGCATCTCCAAATAGCATCTCCAAGTAGCATCTCCAGTAGCATCGCATAACATAACCCTACCCGGCGATCCTCTCCTCGTCGCCCTGTAGAAAAGCGATCACCGGGTTGTCTGTGGAACTTGGAAGGGTGTGTTTTATTAAGTATCCGGTTCTAGTTGTCATAAGGTCAAGGTACAACTCCAAGTCGTCCTGTTACCGAAGATCATGGCTATTCGAATAGATTAACTTCCCTGCAGGGGTGCACCACATAACCCAACACGCTTGATTCCATTTGGCCGGACACACTTTCCTGGGTCATGCCCGGCCGCGGAAGATCAACACGTCGCAGCCCCACCTAGGCACAACAGAGAGGCCAGCACGCCGGTCTAAACCTAAGCGCACAGGGGTCTGGGCCCATCGCCCATAGCACACCTGCACGTTGCGTACGCGGCCGAAAGCAGACCTAGCCTAGTGGCGTTCCAGTCCAATTCGGCGCGCGCCGCTCCGTCGCTGACGTCTGAAGTGCTTCGGCTGATACCACGACGTCGGGATACCCATAACTACTCCCGCGTAGATGGTTAGTGCGTATAGGCTCGTAGCCAACTCAGATCAAATACCAAGATCTCGTTAAGCGTGTTAAGTATCCGCGAACGCCGAACAGGGCCAGGCCCACCTGTCTCCTAGGTGGTCTCAACCTGCCCTGTCGCTCCGCCACAAAGTAACAGTCGAGGGCCGTCGGGAACCCAGGCCCACCTCTACCGGGATGGAGCCACCTGTCCTTTCAGCCCCCTCGTCAGAATCACTTGCGGGTACTCAATGAGCTGACCCGACTTTAGTCACCATCTGTATAGTATGTATGTATGTATAGTATATACCCGTGATCACCTCCCAAGTGATCACGACCCGATAGTATAGCAAGGCAGACTGACAAGAATGTAGGGCCAATGATGATAAACTAGCATCCTATACTAAGCATTTAGGAATGCAGGTAAGGTATCAACAGATGTAGCGACAATGTTAGGCTATGCATCAGAATAGGATTAACGAAAGCAGTAACATGCTACACTACTCTAATGCAAGCAGTATGGAGAAGAGTAGGCGATATCTGGTGATCAAGGGGGGGGGGCTTGCCTGGTTGCTCTGGCAAGAGAGAGGGGTCGTCAACTCCATAGTCGAACTGGTCAGCAGCAGCGTCGGTCTCGTAGTCTACCGGAGAGAAGAGGGGGAAGAAATAATGAATACAGAGCAAACATAGCACCACAAAATATATCAAGGCAATACGCGGTGTTCGGTGTGCCCTAACGCGGTAGTAGGTGATACCGGTGAAGGGGGGAAAACCCCCGGGAAAGTATTCCCGGTGTTTCGTGTTTTCGGGCAGAGGAGCCGGAGGGGGAAAGTTGCGGGTTCGATAGGTTAGGGGGGTGTGGCGGACGAACGGACTGCGTATCCGGAATCGTCTCGTCGTTCTGAGCAACTTTCATGTACAAAGTTTTTTCATCCGAGCTACGGTTTATTTTATATTAATTTTAAAAAATTAAAATCATTTTTAGCATTTATTTAATTATTTTAATCCAACATTACCCAGAACAGTGCACGCTGACGTCAGCATGACGTCAGCAGTCAACAGAAGCATTGACTGGTCAACTGACGTGTGGGTCCCGTTTGTCATTGACTGATTAGGCTAATTAGCAGTTAATTAAGTTAACTACTGTTTAATTAAACTAATTAGCTAATTATGATTAGTTAACTTAATTAATCCCTTAACTAGTTAATTAATTTAATTTATTATTATTTATTTAATTATTTTATTATTATTTTTTTCTTTCTTTTTTTTAATAAAAACGTTCGAGGGTGGGGCCCCTTGTCATAGGCCCCTAGGCCTAACGGGTGCATGGGCGCACGGGCGCCCGATCCGGATGGAGCCCCAGTGGGCGCGGGCGCTGGAAGTGGCCGCCGGCTCGGCAGTGGCCCGTGGGGCTGGAGGCGGGGCAGCACGGTGGAGCGGTGGCGGCGAGGCCGGGCCGCGGCGACTACGGAAATCCAGGGGCGCGGGCACCGGACACAGCCGTGGGGGCGACGGCCACGGCGCGAGCGGGCAGGGGTGGTCGCGGTGAGCGCACGGAGAGCGCGGGGTTGCGGGCGCGAT
>NC_041391.1:467551124-467552828 GCF_002162155.2 Triticum dicoccoides | reverse complement strand
GACAACAACGAGGAAGGTGGCGGAAAGTAACTCTCGAATTGAAATTTAAGACAATATCGAGAGCAAAGCAAGAAGGTGCAAAATAGAAGTTTCAAGCGCATAGGCAATCGTTCGTTGCCTGAAGCGAAGTGTGAAAGGGGTTCAGAGCAATGGGAATAAGTATTGCGTCTGATACCAGATTGATGATCTCATCGGAAGGTGGCTCGTGAATTACACACGAGGCCACGCGTGAGGAATAACTTTGGGAACAGGGGGTGTACAGGAGAGTCAGGTTTCGATCCTGTGGAACTGTGGGTTATGGGCCCACCATGTGGGTTAAAAATAGGAGCGGTGACATCTCGCACGGTCACAATAGCAAGGCATGTCAGAGGGTAGCCTATCAGTTATGTCAGCACAATGTCGGTACCAGGGGCGAGGGACGAAGAGAACCATTTTCCTGCTCGTTGAACGAGGCGGACCAATAGGCAGAGTTCTCATCCATCGGTGGTGACCGGAATGCTATCGACAATTTCAACAGGGTCTTACTGACAGAGTTGTACACCGAGGTGTTTACATAAGCAGGAGAATAATACTGCTTAGATTATATAGACCTCAAGAAAGGTTAAACCAACCAATGGAAAGGAAATTAAGATTATCAGATTAAACAGAACAATGAAAAGGAAAATGTGTTTAAACACATATATCAGGGGGTATATCCTTCCCAAGGGCAAGCAACACATGATATTCATGACGGGATATAGCGTAGAAAACCCCTTTAGGAAAGGGAAGAGAAATTTTCATGACATCACCCATTCAACGGTGTTTGGATAATTGGGCAGGAAACATTTAACATTGGGTTTCAAATGTTCTTGTTGAAAATTGGAGTACCATAGACATGCTTCGAGATAGCATTGACATGGTCTTCATGTGAAGATCAGACTCTGGAAACACGAAGGATCCATCAGGAACAACTTGTAGAATAAGTCTTACAATTTCCTCATGGGTGAATGGATAACCTTGCTGAAAAGGAATCTATAATGATAGGTCCTCCAGCCGGGGGGGGGGGTGCTAGGCATGACATCATGTTACTGGGTCATCAAAGGATCAATATCATAACTCTTGGAAAGTTGTCCTAACCATCATATCTGACGGAGATTCAGGTATGATTGGTGTCAGGATACCTCAGGCTCAGGATGCCTGAGAAGAAAGGTGCAACACCAATTGACGGGATGACACTGTAAGATTCTCGGGAAATGAACTATGACGTGACTTCCGTTAACAAGAGTTCATCATTAACCCAAGGAGAGGACAAGGAGGTGTCTGGTGAACTCAACGGCAATTCACCGAGATTCCCAAAAGATGGATTTCCACCATTAAGTGAACAAGGAGATAACATTAGCCAGATCAAATGATATAAGGAAGTAAGCTCGAGGAAAACATACACAATTTAACATTGGTTGAAAGGTGCGCCCGAAATATGGGTTGGGTTGCACGACCAATGTCAGAATGGTGATGCAATAGTCAATAGCCTAAGAATGAACTTTCGACCATTAACTTCAAAGAGAGAGGGTTGCTAGAAGGAAAGAATCCAAACAACACCGTTCACTTGTTGGAATTAACACAGGGACCAAGAAAGAATGGTGATGGTGAGAAGTATTTCTATGTCAAGAGTTCTCAAGAGGTGGAACAAATCTCAGAACATTCTTGACATAAAGGACGGTAATA
>NC_041391.1:467543009-467551114 GCF_002162155.2 Triticum dicoccoides | reverse complement strand
AAGAATGTTGCCGCTGATAACTCAAATCATCGAGGGACAAGGATGGTATTTCTCATCATGAATTCAATTGATATCCTGGAAGAACTCATAAGGTTGATGAGGAATTTGTCAACAGATTTCATGAAGAAGTAATCAATCAGCGACGACATCAAGTCAAAGGAATGATGAAGCCAAAAGTCATTGGAACCATGGGTACGACACAAACTCGAAACCAAGCTTGTTGTTCAAGGCGAAATGATATGACGATGAGGATCGACGTAAGGTTAGTTCATCGTCGAAAATTGGTGCTCCGAGAATAAGGACCAGATAGCACAGTTAGAATCGTCACGACAATGATATAGCCAAACAGGCTAGGAATGGCGTGATCGGGTAACAAACTCGTACTTATAGAAGCTTACTGAAGAGTTGTTGAACCGTAGAGCGGACTCGGTTCAGTTATCGGTGTCTTTGAGTGTTTAATAACTCAGAGCCCATGAAAAATTGGAATCAGTGGTAAGGTAGCACTTGATGAAGAACTCATAAGAAGTTATGCAGTACCATGATAATCTTGAGATACCAGGGGGGTAATACTCAACACAAGATCAAAGTAAAGGTTGGACTGGTGTATTGATCCATAGAAGACAATAGTTTTAACTTGTCCGAGAAATGGAATCAAAGAAGAACAATCATGGACGGAACCACGGTTGCAAGGGATCAATTCACAGATACCATATGTTAGCTATCAAGGAAATAGTTATTATTACAAGAAGCTTCCATGATAGGATATACATCGCGTCCATGGGCATGAACACAAAGTTCAAGGTCGACTTCCACTTCCTCAATGCATAATCTTCCATTCACCTCTCGTATTTCGAAGATGACATTAGTTTTTGAAAGTTTTACCTGGTGCAATACCAGATAAGTATGACTCGTGAAAACTTTCGGGTTCACACGGTTTAGAGAAGGCATATGTTCAACCCATAGGGGCTTCTTAGAAACATATACCTCAAGTTGCCAGAGTAAATAACACAAGCCCGAAAGCAGAGCATGGTTGGCCAAGCAGAGGATACAACTTAACAAGGGCATCATGTACAAGGGGAAGAACTCACAAAGTGTTCAAATGTGAAGGACACTGTCGGATAACAATCCAACAAAGGAACCGATGGTCCACAACGGAGCTGGTGTGGGTTTCGGTACTCTATCAAAGGAAGAAGGAATGCAAGTACACCGGATTATAGAAACAACTGAATAACTCAATTGTCAAATGCAAAGGAATTATGATTCCCAAATCAAGGGATCAGAAGCAATGCTCTGATTAGAGGTGGATAAGTTGAATAGCCTTAGGGTACAATCGAAGACAATTCGATTGGTCGAGAACCAATTCCAGTTAAAAGAATGGCAGCTTGGCCGGAAAAGTAATTTATAAGGATCAATGATGATTGCGTGTATTCACAAACATATTGAGTCAACAGACTCAAAATGATAATGACAAGGAATGTCATTAGGACTACGAGACTTATGGGATTAACCATAATGCAAGCAAGCAAGAATTTCAAGAGCCAAAGGCTCCAGAGGATTTTCGGAAGATCGAATATTATTTTGAAGACTTTTGTGAAACACCTGAACAACTGGGGATGAGCGGATACTCGGCAAGCGCGAGTAATTATTCGTAGGGGTATTCATGCAGCAAGGAACTGCAGGGCAGTAAGCGTAAAGAATTCTCGGAATATCGAAGAGTATTTCAGGACATCTTGTAATAACAAGAGCAACTGGGGATGACAATATGAACGATAGGTGTAAATAGTTATCCAGAGGGATTTATCGATGGAAGTGAATTGCAAAAGCGATGGCACATAGTCTCGAGAGCACATCGTAGAGTATCTTCGGAATCTTCTGGTACAGCAGACGATCATCAATAATAAGGGGCTCTCCGGGTGAAAATGATAACGAGATCCTAATGTTAGATTTAGTAAAATTCATTTAACCCGAATAGAAGAGATGTCAGAGTCCCAGAGTATAGGTCGAGGAATAAAAGATCCTACTACCACCCGATGGCGACGTGGGCCCATGGGCCACACAACCATTTAGTAAAAGTTTTTCAACGACTAGACTCGACTTCGGCCAAGGAGTTGGAAGGGGGATTCCTACAGGCAGTCGACTCTGATACCAACTTGTGACGCCCCCGGTTCAATCGTACACTAATCATGCACGCAAATGTGTGCGATCAAGATCAGGGACTCACAAGAAGATATTACAACACAACTCTACCAATAAAATAAGTCATACAAGCATCATAATACATGCCAGGGGCCTCGAGGGCTCGAATACAAGTGCTCGATCATAGACGAGTCAGCGGAAGCAACAATATCTGAGTACAGACATAAGTTAAACAAGTTGCCATAAGATGGCTAGCACAAACTGGGATACAGATCGAAAGAGGCGCAGGCCTCCTGCCTGGGATCCTCCTAACTACTCCTGGTCGTCGTCAGCGGGCTGCACGTAGTAGTAGGCACCTCCGGTGTAGTAGGGGTCGTCGTCGACGGTGGCGTCTGGCTCCTGGACTCCAGCATCTGGTTGCGACAACCAGAAAGAAAGGAAAGGGGAAAAAGTGGGGAGAAAGCAACCGTGAGTACTCATCCAAAGTACTCGCAAGCAAGGAACTACACTACATATGCATGGGTATATGTGTAAGGAGGCCATATCGGTGGACTGAACTGCAGAATGCCAGAATAAGAGGGGGATAGCTAGTCCTATCGAAGACTACGCTTCTGGCAGCCTCCGTCTTGCAGCATGAAGAAGAGAGTAGATTGAAGTCCTCCAAGTAGCATCTCCAAGTAGCATCTCCAAATAGCATCTCCAAATAGCATCTCCAAGTAGCATCTCCAGTAGCATCGCATAGCATAACCCTACCCGGCGATCCTCTCCTCGTCGCCCTGTAGAAAAGCGATCACCGGGTTGTCTGTGGAACTTGGAAGGGTGTGTTTTATTAAGTATCCGGTTCTAGTTGTCATAAGGTCAAGGTACAACTCCAAGTCGTCCTGTTACCGAAGATCACGGCTATTCGAATAGATTAACTTCCCTGCAGGGGTGCACCACATAACCCAACACGCTTGATCCCATTTGGCCGGACACACTTTCCTGGGTCATGTCCGGCCGCGGAAGATCAACACGTCGCAGCCCCACCTAGGCACAATAGAGAGGCCAGCACGCCGGTCTAAACCTAAGCGCACAGGGGTCTGGGCCCATCGCCCATAGCACACCTGCACGTTGCGTACGCGGCCGAAAGCAGACCTAGCCTAGTGGCGTTCCAGTCCAATTCGGCGCGCGCCGCTCCGTCGCTGACGTCTGAAGTGCTTCGGCTGATACCACGACGTCGGGATACCCATAACTACTCCCGCGTAGATGGTTAGTGCGTATAGGCTCGTAGCCAACTCAGATCAAATACCAAGATCTCGTTAAGCGTGTTAAGTATCCGCGAACGCCGAACAGGGCCAGGCCCACCTGTCTCCTAGGTGGTCTCAACCTGCCCTGTCGCTCCGCCACAAAGTAACAGTCGAGGGCCGTCGGGAACCCAGGCCCACCTCTACCGGGATGGAGCCACCTGTCCTTTCAGCCCCCTCGTCAGAATCACTTGCGGGTACTCAATGAGCTGACCCGACTTTAGTCACCATCTGCATAGTATGTATGTATGTATAGTATATACCCGTGATCACCTCCCAAGTGATCACGGCCCGATAGTATAGCAAGGCAGACTGACAAGAATGTAGGGCCAATGATGATAAACTAGCATCCTATACTAAGCATTTAGGATTGCAGGTAAGGTATCAACAGATGTAGCGACAATGTCAGGCTATGCATCAGAATAGGATTAACGAAAGCAGTAACATGCTACACTACTCTAATGCAAGCAGTATAGAGAAGAGTAGGCGATATCTGGTGATCAAGGGGGGGGGCTTGCCTGGTTGCTCTGGCAAGAGAGAGGGGTCGTCAACTCCGTAGTCGAACTGGGCAGCAGCAGCGTCGGTCTCGTAGTCTACCGGAGAGAAGAGGGGGAAGAAACAATGAATACCAAGTAAACAGATGCATATCGGTGCATGACATGTCAAGAAGCGATGCTAGGCGTGCCCTAACGTGGTATAAGGTGGTACTGGTCAAGGGGGAATCATCCGGGAAAGTATTCCCGGTGTTTCGTGTTTTCGGGCAGAGGAGCCGGAGGGGGAAAGTTGCGGGTTCGATAGGTTAGGGGGGTGTGGTGGACGAACGGACTGCGTATCCGGAATCGTCTCGTCGTTCTGAGCAACTTTCACGTTGAAAATATTTTAATCCGAGTTACGGATTAAAAGATATGATTTTTAAAAGATTTTAACAATTTTGGAATTTAATTATTTATTTAATTAATTCGAAAAAATGTATTTATGACGTCAGCATGATGTCATGCTGACGTCAGCAGTCAACAGGGGTTGACTGAGTCAACCCTGACATGTGGGTCCAGTGGGACCCACCTGTCATTCTCTAATTAAATTAATTTAGGGTTTAGGTTAATCTAATTACAGTTTAATTAAACTTAACTAGTTAATTAATTTAATTAAACCGGATTAATTAACTTAACTTAATTAATTAATTAATTAATAATATTATTAAATCATTTTAATTTTATTAATTATATTTATTGTTTTTATTTATTTTATTATTTATTATTTATTTATTTATATATTTTTTTTATTTTATTTTTTTTAATGTTCTGGGGCGAGGGCCCCGTTTGTCATAGGCCCATAGGGGCCTTAGTGGTTATGGGCGTGTGGGCGCGCGGGCTCACGGGCACGGCCACGAGCGCCCACCGGGGCAAGCCCAAGCGATGGCCTCGGGCGCGGCCAGTGGCGCTGCCGCCGGCGACAAGGAGGCAGCCAGGGGCGGCGAGGTACCGGGACGCCACGCACGTGGTCTCGGCGAGGTGCGGGCCCGGCGGTCGTCAGCGGGGAAGGCAGGAGTAGTGCACGGGGGCTGCAGGCGGAGCGGGACGGCGGCGTGGGCGGCAACAACCGCAGGTGGCACGAGCGACAACGGGCGCGACGGGGCGCGCGGGTGCGCGCGTGCTCACAGCGAGCACGAGCACCGGGCGGCACGTGCACGACTACGGGACGGTGCGAGGAGCAAGAGGAAGAGAGGCCGGGGGCCTCACCGTGGATCCGTAGGGTCAAGGCAGCGGGGCTCAGGGAGGTTGACGGGGACGACGCGTGTAGACGGGGAAGTCCGGCGGCGTCCGGGACGGCTTCGGGCGACGGAGTCGGCACGCAAATGTGTACGATCAAGATCAGGGACTCACGGGAAGATATCACAACACAACTCTACAAATAAAATAAGTCATACAAGCATCATAATACAAGCCAGGGGCCTCGAGGGCTCGAATACAAGTGCTCGATCATAGACGAGTCAGCGGAAGCAACAATATCTGAGTACAGACATAAGTTAAACAAGTTGCCTTAAGAAGGCTAGCACAAACTGGGATACAGATCGAAAGAGGCGCAGGCCTCCTGCCTGGGATCCTCCTAAACTACTCCAGGTCGTCGTCAGCGGGCAGCACGTAGTAGTAGGCACCTCCGGTGTAGTAGGGGTCGTCGTCGACGGTGGCGTCTGGCTCCTGGACTCCAGCATCTGGTTGCGACAACCAGAAAGAAAAGGAAAAGGGGAAAAAGGGGGGAGAAAGCAACCGTGAGTACTCATCCAAAGTACTCGCAAGCAAGGATCTACACTACATATGCATGGGTAGATGTGTAAGGAGGCCATATCAGTGAACTGAACTGCAGAATGCCAGAATAATAGGGGGATAGCTAAACCTGTCGAAGACTACGCTTCTGGCAGCCTCCGTCTTGCAGCATGTAGATGAGAGTAGATTTAAGTCCTCCAAGTAGCATCTCCGAGTAGCATCTCCAAATAGCATCTCATAGCATAATCCTACCCGGCGATCCTCTCCTCGTCGCCCTGCGGAAAAGTGATCACCGGGTTGTCTGTGGAACTTTGAAGGGTGTGTTTTATTAAGTATCCGGTTCTAGTTGTCATAAGGTCAAGGTACAACTCCAAGTCGTCCTGTTACCGAAGATCACGGCTATTCGAATAGATTAACTTCCCTGCAGGGGTGCACCACATAGCCCAACACGCTCGATCCCATTTGGCCGGACACACTTTCCTGGGTCATGCCCGGCCTCGGAAGATCAACACGTCGCAGCCCCACCTAGGCAAAACAGAGAGGCCAGCACGCCGGTCTAAACCTAAGCGCACAGGGGTCTGGGCCCATCGCCCATAGCACACCTGCACGTTGCGAGGGCGGCCGAAAACAGACCTAGCCTAGTGGCGTTCCAGTCCAATTCGGCGCGCGCCGCTCCGTCGCTGACGTCTGAAGTGCTTCGGCTGATACCACGACGTCGGGATACCCATAACTACTCCCACATAGATGGTTAGTGCGTATAGGCTCGTAGCCAGACTCAGATCAAATACCAAGATCTCGTTAAGCGTGTTAAGTATCCGCGAACGCCGAACAGGGCCAGGCCCACCTGTCTCCTAGGTGGTCTCAACCTGCCCTGTCGCTCCGCCACAAAGTAACAGTCGAGGGCCGTCGGGAACCCAGGCCCACCTCTACCGGGATGGAGCCACCTGTCCTTTCAGCCCCCTCGTCAGAATCACTTGCGGGTACTCAATGAGCTGACCCGACTTTAGTCACCATCTGTATAGTATGTATGTATGTATAGTATATACCCGTGATCACCTCCCAAGTGATCACAGCCCGATAGTATAGCAAGGCAGACTGACAAGAATGTAGGGCCAATGATGATAAACTAGCATCCTATACTAAGCATTTAGGATTGCAGGTAAGGTATCAACAGATGTAGCGACAATGTCAGGCTATGCATCAGAATAGGATTAACGAAAGCAGTAACATGCTACACTACTCTAATGCAAGCAGTATAGAGAAGAGTAGGCGATATCTGGTGATCAAGGGGGGGGGGCTTGCCTGGTTGCTCTGGCAAGAGAGAGGGGTCGTCAACTCCATAGTCGAACTGGTCAGCAGCAGCGTCGGTCTCGTAGTCTACCGGAGAGAAGAGGGGGAACAAATAATGAATACAGAGCAAACATAGCACCACAAAAAATATCAAGGCAATACGCGGTGTTCGGTGTGCCCTAACGCGGTAGTAGGTGATACCGGTGAAGGGGGGAAAACCCCCGGGAAAGTATTCCCGGTGTTTCGTGTTTTCGGGCAGAGGAGCCGGAGGGGGAAAGTTGCGGGTTCGATAGGTTAGGGGGGTGTGGCGGACGAACGGACTGCGTATCCAGAATCGTCTCGTCGTTCTGAGCAACTTTCATGTACAAAGTTTTTTCATCCGAGCTACGGTTTATTTTATATTAATTTTAAAAGATTAAAATCATTTTTAGCATTTATTTAATTATTTTAATCCAACATTACCCAGAACAGTGCACTCTGACGTCAGCATGACGTCAGCAGTCAACAGAAGCATTGACTGGTCAACTGACGTGTGGGTCCCGTTTGTCATTGACTGATTAGGCTAATTAGTAGTTAATTAAGTTAACTACTGTTTAATTAAACTAATTAGCTAATTATGATTAGTTAACTTAATTAATCCCTTAATTAGTTAATTAATTTAATTTATTATTATTTATTTAATTATTTTATTATTATTTTTTTCTTTCTTTTTTTTAATAAAAACGTTCGAGGGTGGGGCCCCTTGTCATAGGCCCCTAGGCCTAACGCGTGCATGGGCGCACGGGCGCTCGATCCGGATGGAGCCCCAGTGGGCGCGGGCGCTGGAAGTGGCCGCCGGCTCGGCAGTGGCCCGTGGGGCTGGAGGCGGGGCAGCACGGTGGAGTGGTGGCGGCGAGGCCGGGCCGCGGCGACTACGGAAATCCAGGGGCGCGGGCACCGGACACAGCCGCGGGGGTGACGGCCACGGCGCGAGCGGGCAGGGGTGGTCGCGGTGAGCGCACGGAGAGCGCGGGGTTGCAGGCGCGATGAGCGGGATGGCGAGGCGTGCACGGGGCGCACGCGCGCGGTGGCCGCGGCGACGAGCGTCGGGCGCGCGCGGTGGTGCGTCGAGCAGGGGAGGCCGGGGGGGGTG
>NC_041391.1:467445197-467541687 GCF_002162155.2 Triticum dicoccoides | reverse complement strand
TTTTATAAAATTTGTGGTTTCTCCACTAGTATTACCCATGATTTATTTGACTCATTTTGGACATTTTAGTTTTAATGTTTGAAAACTTTTGTTGTTCGCCTAAATCTCAAATTTGAATTTGAATCATTTTCGAACTAACGCGAGATTAGCGACTGTAACGGAGGTGACGTGGTGTCATTAGCAGAGTTTACTGTAGCTTGATTATCCGGGCGTCACAATTCTCCTCCACTACAAGAAATCTCGTCCCAAGATTTAGGAGCACAAGTAAGGGGGGGAGGGATCTAGTTACGAAATGCTAACGGATCTTCTCAGTCTTGGTTGCTCTTCTCGAAGAGGTCGACCCATTATATTGATGTCTTCCTTTCTCTGCTTCAGGTCATCATGATGAAGTCATCATCCTTTCTTCGGAAATTTCATCGTACTAACGAAAGATTAAGGGGGTATACCGAAGAATGGATCTCTGCAGGGTAGCAGAGGTTACTGTAGCTTGATTATCCGGGCGTCACACACTCGAACTCTCTATACCGACGGATTATACGCTCACTGTGTCAGCGTATAGCTCCGTATATTGTTTAGTTGACCGGTCAACCAATCCACATGATGCGTTGTCAGCTCATGTTCTGTATCTTGGTGTGCTGGCTCATGTGGCAGTGGGTGAAAATAAGTAAACTAGAGGCCCATCTGACACGCGGTGAAGTAAACAAAGTTGAAACCACTCGGGGTAGCACCCCGCATGCTAGTAAATTGAGGGCGCATTGAGGACAAACTTCTTACGCGCGAAGGACGCACTCGCGCACAATTCACCACTGCGCGGAGGCATGCACAGAAGGACGCACTCGCGCACACCCAGCACACAACACACACCAGCACACGTGTACACCAGCGTCGCCACCGGTTGAGATGGACGGCGAGGCAGCCAACAAGCGGAGGTGGCTCGAGCCAAAACTGCATCCGGCGAGCCTGGACTTCATCAGCAGCCTCCCCGACGACATGTTGCTCATCATCATCGGCCTCCTCCCCACCAAATCTGCCGTGTGGACCGCCCTGCTCTCCCGGCGGTGGCGCCCCCTCTGGCGTTGTGTCCCCCTCAACCTCACCGTCGACAGCTGCCTCTGCGACGGGGATTGCAAACGCATGGCCGTAGTCTCCAAGATCCTTTCATCGCACCCTGGGCCAGCCAGACGCCTTGACATCCGCATGTTCAGTACCAACTGCAAGGTCCAACCCAAGTTCGACGAGTGGTTCTTATCCCCCGCCCTAGATCAGCTCGAGGAGCTCAACTTTGAAGCTGGACGATGTCGCTCTCTGCCACTGTCCGTGCTCCACATCACGCGAACGCTGCACCGCGCCAGCTTTAGCTCCTGCTATCTTCCGCAGATTAATGCCGTGCTCGCCCTTCTTCTCCCTTAACTCAAGCAGCTCGACCTCTTCGACATTGTCATCTCAAAGAAGGCTATGGAGCACCTGCTCCGCAGCTGTACTGCGATCGAGTACCTTCGTCTTGAGAAGATCCACGGGTTCATTAGCCTCCACATCACCTCGACGAATCTCTGATGGTGTCACACCCTAGCTAGTCATGCATCAGAGTGTGTGCATCATGTTTAAAATTCCATTTAATTTTGAAATGGGGATTTGTGAAACCCTCAGAATCATTTTTGAAAGTGACCCAAATAAAAATTTCTCCAAAAGGGTCCAAGAAAATGCTCATGTTGCTCTCTGAAAATATTGGACAGAGATAAAAATCAAACCAATATTTTTAAGAGCTCATAGGTATTTATTTTGGGCATTTGGAATTAATGCATAACTATTTGCATTGGAAATATATTAATTATATATATTAATATATGTCCAAAAATTATGCCACCTGTTGGGGAGCTTTGGAATAATATATCTAGCTCCTGCAAAAATTGGCATAAGATAATAAAATGATTTAATATTTTATTTAAATCAAAACAAATGTCAGAAATTAGGAAACAGAAATAAATAAAAGGGAGAACCTTACCTGGGCCTTTACCTGGCGCCTCTGGCCCAGCCAGCTGGCCGGCCCAGCCCACCTCCTCCTCTGTCGTCTTCGTCCTCGACAGAGGGAGGGGAGTGTGCCCGGCGCGCGCGCGCGCCACCGCGCCACACCACCTCCCTCCCTGCCTGCCTGCCCCTCCCCTCCTCGTCTGGATGGCCTGGAACGACGCCACGCCCTCCCCCTGCTCTCTCTCACTCTCCCTCGGTTCTTCCCCTCCTCCCCCTCGCTCTCTCTCTCACGGCCGAACACCACCATCGCCGCCGTTCGCCATAGCAGCCGCCACCGGCCACCCCTCGCCCCTCCGCTGAGCTCAGGAGCTCCGCCGTGACCCCCTCTTCCTCCCCACCAAGCCAAGCCCCTCGGGAAGCTCTGCATCGCCTCCATGCCATCGTCTTCCTCCTCGGGCTCCGACCACCATCGCCGTCGATTCGCCGTCTCCAGCGCGTCCCCGAGCCCGCTTCGACGCCCACTGCAACCGCGGTGAGCTCTGCCACCGTTTCCCCCTCTTTTCCCCCTCGTTCCCGCACCGTAACCCCGTTTCCCACCATGGCCGAACCTCCGCCGTCGCCGAGCTCGCCGTCGACGCAGCTCCGGTGACCATTTGGTCACCCCGGCGAGTCCAACAAGTCCGTAAGGACCCGTAGATCCCCTCCAGCGCCTCAGCTTCCTCGCCTGCGAGCAGCAACGCCGATCCCAACCGCACCCGAACTCCGGCCGCCGCTCGCGAGCTCGCCGTCGTCGGTACCGGCCACCACAGGCACGGCCACCACCACCGTTCGACGCGCGGGAGCAAGGGCTCTCCAACGAGCCCAAGCACGGCCTCGCCCGTGCCCTGTAGCGCGTTTCCGTATCGCGTCGCCGTCTCGGGCCTCGCCGGCGTCATGTCGCCGGTGGGTTTGACCTGTTTGACCTGGGTTTTGACCCCCCCAGGGTCACTGACGCGTGGGCCCCGTCGGCCAGGTGGTCAGATTAGTGCTAATCACTGTTAGTTAACCCCCTGACACTGACCAGTGGGCCCCAGCGCCACTAATTCCTAATTAGGATTAAACTAACCCTGTTAAACCCCCCTGTCACTGACGTGTGGACCCCACACGTCAGGTTTGACCCCAGCCAGCCGCAGTTGACCACTGACGTCATGCTGACGTCATGCTGGCGCAATATATATATTTCTGGATTTAATTTAAATCAGGAAATTCCAGAATATTATTTAAACTTCAAAAATTCATAACTTTTATTCTGTAACTCCAAATTAGACAAATTATATATGAAAAATGATCAGAAAAATCCAATCTATCCATCTGTACTATTTTCATGCATGATCAAACAAGTTAAACTGATGTTTTAAGCAGAACAAGGAAAAGCACTTTAAAAGGCCATGTTTGAGTTTGAAATTTGAATCTTCGATTCAAATTTGTTCAAACCCTTCTGGTTTTAGTTGCAGTAGCCCAACACACTCATATTGCCATGTTTCATGCATGCATCATATTGTTGCACATTGTTTGGTGAGTTTTGTGTATCGGTGTTCTTTGCGGCAGGTTCTGCCTCCGAGGAGTACCGTGATTACCCTAACGAAGAACCGTATCAGTGCATCGAACCATCAGGCAAGCAACCAACCATTTGATCATATCAATACAATCCCATGTTCCCACTCCTGCTCTCTTTTACTGCATTAAGACAACGCGTTTCAAACTGCTGTGTGCTACGGTAGTGGAACCCATTTCCTCTGCATGACCTGTCATTGCCACAGTAACTAGATGAAACCCACTAGCATGTGTAGGAGTTGATTGAGCCATATGTATGTGTTGTTCCTACCTTGCTATGCCTGCTATGCTTAGAGTCGTGTCAGGTCTGGTTCATCTGGGTGATGGCTAGAGTGAAATGATTATGTCGGTAATGAGAGTGGTGTGGTGAACACGATTTGGTAAAGGTATCGATGAGAGGCCATGTAGGAGTACATGGTGGGTTGTTTCATTGAAGCCGACCCTAAGCACTGAGATCTATTCGAATAGCCGCGTCCGCGGTAAAGGACTACTTGGTTGCCTATACAGTTCATAGACAAGTAAATGGGAACTACTAAAAGCCTCAAGATAGGTGTGAGTGCCGAGGATGGCTCTTCCGTAGGAGGACGGAGGCGGATCCTCGGTAGTGTATTGAAGTGGTGAGTAGTGGACTCGTGTGCGCAAAACCATTTCAAGTTGAAGTATCGTAGGATAGTCTAGCCAAGAGTCAAAGCTGGCTTGCTGCAAAAACTCCACCAACCCTTCTTGATAATATGCATGTATGTAGGATCTGATGTAAGTCTTGCTGAGTACCTTTGTACTCATGTTGCTATAATTTACATTTTTACAGAAGACGCTGCAACCCCTTCTGATGGGTTCTATGTAGACATTGACATCAACGAGTACGCTAAAGGCCCAGGTGGTGACCCTGAGCTTGTGAAGGACCACGTAGTATAGTTAGGCTTTCCAAGCCTCTTTTATTTTACTAGTTGTCTGTACTCAGACAAGTTACTTCCGCTGCTAGTTTGTATGACTGTATGACTTGAATGCTGGGTCGTGATACCCGTACCTTTGTGTATGTTATGTATGGCTCCCTGAGCCTTAAATAAAGTACTTGTGTCATAGAGTCATGTTGTGATGCTTCGTTGTATTTGCACATATCGAGCATATTGTGTGTATGATTGAAATGCTTGGTATGTGTGGGATCTGACTATCTAGTTGTTTATCTTTAGTAGCCTCTCTTACCGGGAAATGTCTCCTAGTGTTACCGCTGAGCCATGGTAGCTTGCTACTGCTCTGGAACACTTAGGCTGGCCGGCATGTGTCCTTCTTTGTTCCTGTGTCTGTCCCTTCGGGGAAATGTCACGCTTTGAGTACCGGAGTCCTGTTAGCCCGCTACAGCCCGGTTTACCGGAGTCCTGCTAGCCCAGTGCTACAGCCCGGACCCACTTGCTGATGACCGACACGGTCGAAGCTGGGTCATGGATGCCTGTCCCTGTAAGTCTGTGCCACTTTGGGTTTACGACTAGTCATGTCAGCCCGGGCTCCTTATCATATGGATGCTAGCGACACTATCATATACGTGAGCCAAAAGGCGCAAACGGTCCCGGGCAAAGGTAAGGCGACACCCGTGGGAATACCGTGCGTGAGGCCGCAAAGTGATATGAGGTGTTACCGGCTAGATCGATGTGACATCGAGTCGGGGTCCTGACAGCGTTGGTATCAGAGCCGGACTGCCTGTAGGTTCTCCAAGCCAAACTGGTCGATGTTGAGTCTAGAAATTCTTTAGTTATATGTAGGGGAATTGTTTGTGGGTTGGAACGTAAGGCTCTTTTTACTCCTTTATCTTATGACATTCTGATCTGAGTCAGTCTATTCTTCCACCGGGGATTAAGGAATTAGGATCTGTTCTCTCTATCAGGATCACGTGTTACTAATCAGTAGTACCTTATAGTTTGATGGATACAAGCCTAGTTCAGTTCTACTACCACATTATGTTGCTAGGATGGTCTCAGAACTTGGCATGATGATGATGAGTGTGTATGTAATCCTTTGTTAAATGTCTCAAAATGCTTCTTGAGCATTTACAGCTGTTATGCTGCCGAAATTTTGCTAGAAATTCTAATGGCTTTGCATTATGATTGTGCTTTCAGATGGCCACTCGCGACCTCAATCAAGTGGTTCGCCTGACTCGATGCCTAGATGTACCCGGCCATACTGCCAAGTTGGTCAGGGTAATGACTGAGGCTGGATACCGCTGGTATCCTGAGTACACGGTCGAAGAGCAATTTTGGGACTTCAATCAAAGCCAGTATCTCTGCACTGTCAGGATATTTCCATCTTATCCTGGATCCACCGAGCCCCTTCACTGCTCCTATGGACTCGGGGTTACTATTGAGATGGCTGTGCAGGACGCCGCCTACTCTATGATGACCATCATGCGAGTCAGATCTGGTTTATTTCGGGACTCTGATTTCCGGTATATGCCAGGATCACTTCCGGGAGCACAAGGGTATCTCCAGGCTATCTATGCTGACCCCACTCAGGAGGATTCACGGACTCGCACCACTGCTGAGATGCTCGAGGATAAGGACCGTGAAAATCGGGCCTTAAGGTTAGAGCTCTTCAATCCCCGTGCTGAACCCTGGGCCACTTTGACTCGGTTCGCACCGGCGGTGCAAGCTGGATATTCAGATATGCGCGATCTCTATCCTGTGAGATCTGCTCTGCCAGACGTGATGGGTTGGCGTGATGTAGGAGGCATCACCCCACCTCGCGGTCCCCGCAGGCCACCGTCTGTTGGTCCAATACCTCATCCTAGCCCCTATGGTCCACAAGCTCCGCGAGATCGTCTGTTTCCGGATGATCATGTTGAGCTTTCAGGCTATGGAGGTGACTTCTACGAGGACTACTACGGATCGGTCTGAGTTAGTGGTAGTATCACTAGTTCGCACTAGCTGTGTCATCTATCGCCCCGCGTGACTCGTGGGATATGACCTAGTTTGTACTCTTTCCGGAGGAGTAGAAAAATAATGTATAGGAGCTTGGAATGCCTCCGATGAGATGTAATCCTCTTTTCACCGTAATAGTACTTTGTTTGGTCTTGTACTAAACCCTGTATGGTGTGTATGACGATGGAATAAAGAAGCAGTTTCTGTATTTACCATGTCATACGGATGATCATCTTGCATTTCGAGTTATTCCTTACATTTTATATCCTATGTCGGAATTTTATCATCCTGACTAAATCATTGTCTTGTTTACCTAGGATGGTCAACACGCGCACTAACCCTGCTCCTCAAGAGCAGGCCGAAGGCAGTGAAGTCAGGGATGCAAATCTGCCTCATCCTCCTTCCCTAGCCGAGGTTATGATGGAAGCTGAGAGAAACAAGCGGGAGACCAACCGTTTGTTGGAGCGTATTGAACAGAACACGGCACACCATTAGAGGACTAACGTGGTGTCACTCAGTGATTTTATCAAATTGCATCCACCCACGTTCCACCACTCCGTCGAGCCTCTCGACGCTGATGACTGGCTTCGCAGTATCTCTCACAAACTGCGTTCCGCGCTGGTAGCGGAGGCTGACAAGGTCACCTTTGCTGCATATCATCTTGAAGGCCCCGCTAGTCTATGGTGGGAGAATTATGGAGCTATGCGCCCAGCGGGCCATGTCACAACTTGGGCTGAATTCAGTGAGGCTTTCCGTGAACATCACATTCCGGAGGGTCTCATGGACCGTAAACGTGAAGAATTTTGCAGTTTCACCCAAGGCCGACTTTCTGTGGATGCTTACAGCAGGGAGTTTGGTAATCTCGCACGATATGCAACTGAGGAAGTGTCTACCGATGCCAAGAAGCAAGCAAGGTTCCGTAAGGGACTTAGTCCTGAGCTTCGCCGCGACCTCCGTCTGCATGAGTGCACATCTTTTCAGAAACTTGTCAACAAAGCCATCAGTGCTGAAACTGGTCAGACTGACTATGACGCAACACGCAAGCATGGCCGTGACATGGGTTCCTCATCCGGTGCTGGTCCTCAGAAGCGCCGCGTGTGGGTGCCCAACACCGCCCTGCCACCCAGGTTCACACCGAGGCCATCTTTCCAGGCGCCTCGCCCTGTTCAACAGTCTGCACCAGCCAAGCCTTATGGGGGTCCAACCAACAATGCTCCTCCACGTACCAGTTCCGTGACTTGTTTCAAGTGTGGGGAATCTGGTCACTATATGCGTGAGTGTCCCCAGACCAACCCCAACCAGTCTGCTAAAGCTGTTGGCCGTGGCAAGCCGACAGGAAAAGTATTCCACGCCAAGCCGGTCACCGCTTCACGTGGCCATGTCAACTGTATCTCGGCCGAAGAAGCTCAAGAGGATCCCAACGTCGTTCTCGGTACGCTTCTTGTTAATTGCCACCCGGCATCTGTTCTTTTCGATACAGGAGCCTCTCATTCTTTTATATCCGAAAATTATGCTCGTTTGCATAACGTTGCATTCGGTGATATGCCAACCTCTATGGTAATTCAAACTCCGGGATCCAAATGGCAAACTTCTAGAGTAAGCCATGGAAATGAAATCCAAGTCGACAGACTTGTTTTCCTCGCGTCTTTGATAGCCCTTAAATCTTCAGATATTAATATCATTTTGGGTATGGACTGGATGTCAGCTCATCATGCCAAAATTGATTGCTTCTCTAGGACTGTTCAACTCACTCACCCTTCGGGCAAGATAGTCAATGTCTTGACCCGATTAGCCAAGCGACAATTATATTCTCTTAACGCCAGCCCTTTGCCAGACCTTGAGGACGTTCCGGTAGTCCGTGACTTCCCGGATGTCTTCCCAGAAGAACTGCCAGGTGTTCCACCCGACAGGGATGTTGAGTTCGTAATAGACCTCATTGCAGGAACCGTTCCGATTGCTAGAAGACCCTATAAGATGGCACCCCTAGAACTAGCCGAGCTTAAGAAACAACTCGATGAGTCCTTGAAAAAGGGTTTCATCCGACCTAGCTCATCTCCGTGGGCTTGCCCCGTCCTATTCGTCAAAAAGAAGGATGGTACGGACCGGATGGTTGTAGATTACCGACCTGTCAATTTGGTCACAATCAAGAACAAATATCCGCTTCCTAGGATCAACGACCTGTATGATCAGCTCGCTGGATCCTCAGTCTTCTCCAAGATGGATTTGAGGTTGGGCTACCATCAAATCAAAATTAGAAACGGGGACATTCCTAAAACGGCCTTTGTTACTCGTTATGGCCAATACGAGTACACCGTCATGTCCTTCGGTTTAACCAACGCTCCAGCCACCTTTTCTCGGTTAATGAACTCAATCTTCATGGAGTATTTGGATAAATTCGTCGTAGTTTATCTCGATGATATACTCATCTACTCCAAGAACGAGGAAGAACATGCCGAACATCTAAGGCTAGTGTTGAAGAAACTTCGAGAGCATCGCCTTTATGCCAAATTTTCTAAATGTGAATTCTGGTTGTCGGAAGTGACCTATCTGGGTCAAGTAATATCTGGTAAAGGTATTGCTGTTAACCCTGAGCGAGTTCAAGCCGTCCTTAATTGGACTCCACCTGAATCGGTCAAGCAAGTTCGGAGTTTTCTGGGCTTAGCGAGCTATTGTCGTCGCTTTGTCGAGAACTTCTCCAAGGTTGCTAAACCTCTAACCGAACTCCTCAAGAAAGATAAGAAGTTCGAGTGGACTCCACAATGTGAGCACAGCTTTCAGGAACTGAAAAGACGTCTGACTTCTGCTCCCGTACTGGTACCGCCAGACTTCTCCAAGGACTTTGTTATCTACTGCGACGCCTCGCGACAAGGACTAGGTTGCATCCTTATGCAAGATCGACACGTAATTGCCTACGCTTCACGGCAATTGCACCCACATGAGGAGAACTATCCTACTCATGATCTAGAGCTTGCAGCCGTAGTCTATGCACTTAAAACCTGGCGACATTACCTCCTCGGTAACCGTTGCGAAATATTCACTGATCACCAAAGTCTGAAGTACATTTTCACCCAACCGGATCTAAATCTCAGGCAAAGACGTTGGGTTGAGTTGATCACAGACTTCGACTTAGGAATAACCTACACCCCAGGGAAAGCCAACGTCATGGCTGATGCGCTAAGTCGTAAATCTTATTGTAACAACCTGATGTTACAACAAAGTCAACCGCTTCTCCATGAGGAATTTCGGAAGCTTAACCTTCACATTGTTCCTCAAGGTTTTCTTTCCACCTTGGTAGCAAAACCTACTCTTACGGATTAAATCATCGCTGCCCAAAAGCGAGATAAGGGGATATCTAAAATCAAAGAGAACATTGCTAGCAGAGGTGCTAGTTGTTTCTCCACAAATGATCATGGTGTTGTGTACTTTGAGAACCGTCTAGTGGTTCCCAAGAACCAGCATCTACGGCAGTTGATCCTTAAGGAGGCTCATGAATCTCCTCTCACCATTCATCCCGGTAGTACTAAGATGTATCAGGACCTACGCCAGAGGTTCTGGTGGACTAGGATGAAGAGAGAAATTGCTTAGTATATCGCTAATTGCGACGTCTGTCATCGTGTAAAAGCAGAGCATCAACGGCCTGCTGGCACCCTTCAACCCCTAGCTATTCCTGAATGGAAATGGGATAAAATTGGTATGGATTTCATTACCGGTTTTCCCAGGACCAAGAGAGGGAATAATGCTATTTTCGTCGTTGTCGATCGTCTCTCCAAAGTAGGCCATTTCCTACCTGTTCGTGAGAGTATAACCGCTAGTCAGCTGGCAGACTTATACATCTCCCGAATAGTGTCCCTCCATGGTGTTCCTTTGGAAATTAACTCGGATCGAGGAAGTCTTTTCACCTCTCGATTTTGGGAAAGCTTCCAAAATGCTATGGGAACCCGTCTCTCCTTTAGCACCGCCTTCCACCCTCAGTCGAGTGGTCAAGTGGAACGCGTCAACCAGATTCTAGAAGACATGCTTCGAGCCTCTGTTATCTCATTCGGAATGGGTTGGGAGAAATGCCTTCCATTTGCTGAATTCGCTTACAACAACAGCTATCAATCTAGCTTGGGTAAAGCCCCTTTTGAAGTTCTCTATGGACGAGGTGTCGAACACCCCTTAACTGGTCAGAGACCGGGGAAAGACAATTCTTTGGCCCGGATATGATTCAGGAAGCAGAAGAACAAGTTCGTATCGTTCGTGAAAAGTTGAAAACAGCCCAATCTCGTCAAAAGAGTCAATACGACCGAAAACATAAGGCTATGACTTTCGAGGTTGACGAGAAGGCTTATCTTCGGGTCACCCCTCTGAAGGGAACCCATCGTTTCGGTATCAAAGGCAAATTGGCCCCTCGTTACATTGGACCTTTTCGCATTCTCGCCAAACGAGGAGAAGTTGCCTACCAGTTGGAACTACCTCCGCACCTCTCCAGAGTCCACGATGTCTTCCACGTTTCTCAACTCAGGCGTTGCTTCTCGGATCCTATCCGTGGAGTGGACCACGAAACGCTTGATCTCCAAGATAATCTTACATATCAAGAGTACCCCATTCGTATCCTCGATCAGGCCGAACGTACCACCCGACGTCATAATATCAAGTTTCTCAAAGTACAATGGTCGCACCATTCTGAGGATGAAGCAACTTGGGAAAGGGAGGATCGTCTTCGACTCGAGTATCCCGCCTTCTTCCCAGAGGAACCCAAATCTCGGGACGAGATTCTTTTGAGTGGGGGTGAGTTGTCACACCCTAGCTAGTCATGCATCAGAGTGTGTGCATCATGTTTAAAATTCCATTTAATTTTGAAATGGGGATTTGTGAAACCCTCAGAATCATTTTTGAAAATGACCCAAATAAAAATTTCTCCAAAAGGGTCCAAGAAAATGCTCATGTTGCTCTCTGAAAATATTGGACAGAGATAAAAATCAAACCAATATTTTTAAGAGCTCATAGGTATTTATTTTGGGCATTTGGAATTAATGCATAACTATTTGCATTGGAAATATATTAATTATATGTATTAATATATGTCCAAAAATTATGCCACCTGTTGGGGAGCTCTGGAATAATATATCTAGCTCCTGCAAAAATTGGCATAAGATAATAAAATGATTTAATATTTTATTTAAATCAAAACAAATATCAGAAATTAGGAAACAGAAATAAATAAAAGGGAGAACCTTACCTGGGCCTTTACCTGGCGCCTCTGGCCCAGCCAGCTGGCCGGCCCAGCCCACCTCCTCCTCTGTCGTCTTCGTCCTCGACAGAGGGAGGGGAGTGTGCCCGGCGCGCGCGCGCGCCACCGCGCCACGCCACCTCCCTCCCTGCCTGCCTGCCCCTCCCCTCCTCGTCTGGATGGCCTGGAACGACGCCACGCCCTCCCCCTGCTCTCTCTCACTCTCCCTCGGTTCTTCCCCTCCTCCCCCTCGCTCTCTCTCTCACGGCCGAACACCACCATCGCCGCCGTTCGCCATAGCAGCCGCCACCGGCCACCCCTCGCCCCTCCGCTGAGCTCAGGAGCTCCGCCGCGACCCCCTCTTCCTCCCCACCAAGCCAAGCCCCTCGGGAAGCTCTGCATCGCCTCCACGCCATCGTCTTCCTCCTCGGGCTCCGACCACCATCGCCGTCGATTCGCCGTCTCCAGCGCGTCCCCGAGCCCGCTTCGACGCCCACTGCGACCGCGGTGAGCTCCGCCACCGTTTCCCCCTCTTTTCCCCCTCGTTCCCGCACTGTACCCCGTTTCCCACCACGGTCGAACCTCCGCCGTCGCCGAGCTCGCCGTCGACGCAGCTCCGGTGACCATTTGGTCACCCCGGCGAGTCCAACAAGTCCGTAAGGACCCGTAGAGCCCCTCCAGCGCCTCAGCTCCCTCGCTTGCGAGCAGCAACGCCGATCCCGACCGCACCCGAACTCCGGCCGCCGCTCGCGAGCTCGCCGTCGTCGGTACCGGCCACCACAGGCACGGCCACCACCACCATTCGACGCGCGGGAGCAAGGGCTCTCCAACGAGCCCAAGCACGGCCTCGCTCGTGCCCTGTAGCGCGTTTCCGTATCGCGCCGCCGTCTCGGGCCTCGCCGGCGTCATGTCGCCGGTGGGTTTGACCTGTTTGACCTGGGGTTTGACCCCCCCAGGGTCACTGACGCATGGGCCCCGTCGGCCAGGTGGTCAGATTAGTGCTAATCACTGTTAGTTAACCCCCTGACACTGACCAGTGGGCCCCAGCGCCACTAATTCCTAATTAGGATTAAACTAACCCTGTTAAACCCCCCTGTCACTGACATGTGGACCCCACACGTCAGGTTTGACCCCAGCCAGCCGCAGTTGACCACTGACGTCATGCTGACGTCATGCTGGCGCAATATATATATTTCTGGATTTAATTTAAATCAGGAAATTCCATAATATTATTTAAACTTCAAAAATTCATAACTTCTATTCTGTAACTCCAAATTAGACAAATTATATATGAAAAATGATCAGAAAAATCCAATCTATCCATCTGTACTATTTTCATGCATGATCAAACAAGTTAAATTGATGTTTTAAGCAGAACAAGGAAAAGCACTTTAAAAGGCCATGTTTGAGTTTGAAATTTGAATCTTCGATTCAAATTTGTTCAAACCCTTCTGGTTTTAGTTGCATTAGCCCAACACACTCATATTGCCATGTTTCATGCATGCATCATATTGTTGCACATTGTTTGGTGATGGTTGTGTATCGGTGTTCTTTGCGGCAGGTTCTGCCTCCGAGGAGTACCGTGATTACCCTAACGAAGAACCGTATCAGTGCATCGAACCATCAGGCAAGCAACCAACCATTTGATCATATCAATACAATCCCATGTTCCCGCTCCTGCTCTCTTTTACTGCATTAAGACAACGCGTTTCAAACTGCTGTGTGCTACGGTAGTGGAACCCATTTCCTCTGCATGACCTGTCATTGCCACAGTAACTAGATGAAACCCACTAGCATGTGTAGGAGTTGATTGAGCCATATGTATGTGTTGTTCCTACCTTGCTATGCCTGCTATGCTTAGAGTCGTGTCAGGTCTGGTTCATCTGGGTGATGGCTAGAGTGAAATGATTATGTCGGTAATGAGAGTGGTGTGGTGAACACGATTTGGTAAAGGTATCGATGAGGGGCCATGTAGGAGTACATGGTGGGTTGTTTCATTGAAGCCGACCCTAAGCACTGAGATCTGTATGTGTGATTTAAGATACAGCTACTACCATGCATTGGGCCCTGAAATATGACCCCGCTCGACTTCTTATTCACCCTAGCTCTCTGTCCAGGAGTTGCAAGTAGTTTCTGGTGTTTGTAGCCTACTGGAGGTCGTGGACAGCGCTGACCGTAGGGGTGGGCTGTGATGCGGTAGGTACATGGCACGGTGTACCGAATACCCGTTAGGTATCTCGGGAACCCTGTTCACATCGTTCGGGGCCGTATGGGAAACCTCGGCCGGACTCCCTGCGGATGGAACCTGAATAGGCGATAAACCTGGACTAGAGGCTTAAGTGTTTAGGTAGGTCGTGGTCTACACCCACGTCGGCTTTCGCTTGAAGTCTGCCGAGCACATGTCGTGTGCAGACGCTAAGTGGTGGAAACATGTATGAAGAAGTACACCCCTGCAGGGTTAACATGATCTATTCGAATAGCCGCGTCCGCGGTAAAGGACTACTTGGTTGCCTATACAGTTCATAGACAAGTAAATGGGAACTACTAAAAGCCTCAAGATAGGTGTGAGTGCCGAGGATGGCTCTTCCGTAGGAGGACGGAGGCAGATCCTCGGTAGTGTATTGAAGTGGTGAGTAGTGGACTCGTGTGCACAAAACCATTTCAAGTTGAAGTATCGTAGGATAGTCTAGCCAAGAGTCAAAGCTGGCTTGCTGCAAAAACTCCACCAACCCTTCTTGATAATATGCATGTATGTAGGATCTGATGTAAGTCTTGCTGAGTACTTTTGTACTCATGTTGCTATAATTTACATTTTTACAGAAGACGCTGCAACCCCTTCTGATGGGTTCTATGTAGACATTGACATCAACGAGTAGGCTAAAGGCCCAGGTGGTGACCCTGAGCTTGTGAAGGACCACGTAGTATAGTTAGGCTTTCCAAGCCTCTTTTATTTTACTAGTTGTCTGTACTCAGACAAGTTACTTCCGCTGCTGGTTTGTATGACTGTATGACTTGAATGCTGGGTCGTGATACCCGTACCTTTGTGTATGTTATGTATGGCTCCCTGAGCCTTAAATAAAGTACTTGTGTCATAGAGTCATGTTGTGATGCTTCGTTGTATTTGCACATATCGAGCATATTGTGTGTATGATTGAAATGCTTGGTATGTGTGGGATCTGACTATCTAGTTGTTTATCTTTAGTAGCCTCTCTTACCGGGAAATGTCTCCTAGTGTTACCGCTGAGCCATGGTAGCTTGCTACTGCTCTGGAACACTTAGGCTGGCTGGCAGGTGTCCTTCTTCGTTCCTGTGTCTGTCCCTTCGGGGAAATGTCACGCTTTGAGTACCGGAGTCCTGTTAGCCCGCTACAGCCCGGTTTACCGGAGTCCTGCTAGCCCAGTGCTACAGCCCGGACCCACTTGCTGATGACCGACACGTTCGAAGCTGGGTCATGGATGCCTGTCCCTGTAAGTCTGTGCCACTTTGGGTTTACGACTAGTCATGTCAGCCCGGGCTCCTTATCATATGGATGCTAGCGACACTATCATATACGTGAGCCAAAAGGCGCAAACGGTCCCGGGCAAAGGTAAGGCGACACCCGTGGGAATACCGTGCGTGAGGCCGCAAAGTGATATGAGGTGTTACCGGCTAGATCGATGTGACATCGAGTCGGGGTCCTGACAGATGGATTTATGTGTCTTGCTGGCCCCACAACAAGACATCAATTGGGAAGAGATCACTCCAGTTGTTCCATGTTATGGTCATTGAGAATGTGCCTTTCCTTGAGAGATTGCTTGTATCGGATCTAGAAGGTCCAACAAAAATCAGGGTCATTGACGCGCCAAAATTGACAGCGTTGGTGTACTTGTCTGCCAAATTCTCTGAACTCTTTATTGGATCCGTAATCGTTCAGGTACAACACTCATCTTCTTCTCCATCTTCTTGAAATTCACATTTTTAAATTTCTTCTTGATGTATTTACGACCGTCTTCCAGAAAATGATTCCCACAAGCTTGACCTAGTCCATGCGCACAGTGAAGATCTTAGCACTAAAATCTATCGGCCCCAATTTGGATCAAGTTGTTGGATTCCTTACATGCTTTCCGTGCACGGAGAAGCTACTCATCGAGGTGAAACTTTTTTCCTATAAGTAAATGGTAATCACAACGTAGCTCAATTTTTTCGTAATTTTCCCAAATTACGATGACAAGTGTTGTGTTCAAAACTGCATCTACGCACTGCACCAAAAGAAATGTTTTTAGTATTTTTTCTCACGTGATCACCTGCATCGTTTTTATGTTGTGCTACTATAGTAGCCTAGGCTAGTCATAGTGGAAAGTAACTTAGACTACTCCAGTAACTCTAGGGTTACCCTAAGAGCAAGTACTACCTCCGTCCTGGTTTACTCTTCCAATTTTGTAGTATCAAAATTTGACCATAGATTTAACTGACAAAATGTTAATGCATGTCACTAAGAACTATATCGTTGGATTCGTATTTGAAAATAATTTCAAATGGTGTAATTTTTAGTGACATGCATTGGCATTTTCTTAGGTAAATCTATGGTCAAAATTTTATACTAAATACGAGGTAGTATTCCCTCCGTCCCAAAATTCTTGTCTTACATTTGTTTAGATATGGATGTATCTAACACTAAAATGTAACTAGATACATCCGTATTTAGAAAAATTTAAGACAAGAATTTTGGGACGGAGGGAGTACAAAAGTGGGCTATGTAGGCCATAACATGTGCCAAATTCACTTGTGATGCATTTGGCATCAATGCCCCTCCATTGCTCACCTGGTGCCCCAATCTGGATCACCTACTTTGCTCCGGTGCCAAATTAACTCACGCAATGAAAAAACACTGGTGGTAAAGAGAGAGGACTGAGGCAATAAAAAACACTTGTTTGGGAGAGTGAGAGGCTGGTGTAGTTGGTTTGATTGATTTGTTTATACATGTGGGTCTGTGTGCACAGCGGTGCCAACTCTCTCACATCGCGAGAGCGGTGCCAAAATCTTTTGATTTGACATCGATGCGTATTATGTGGCATACTTTTGCGAAATATGGCATCAGCCACATAGTGGAAGGCAACAAATGCCCAAGATCTTCATGTGCTCCTAGTTAAATGAGAGGAAACGGAAAGAGACAGAGAGAGAGAGAGAGAGAGAGAGAGAGAGAGTGAAAAAATCTCACTTGCCAGCCAACCCTATCTTATGAGCGAATGATATTGGTACCTCCTGATGACACAACAATCTTATACAGCCAGCTGCTCTAATATGTTCTCTTCTTTTGCAGATAAAAAAGACCCGAAAGTGAAAAATGTGCTGCACTATAACAATCTCATCGAATGCCTTGGTCTCCATCTTACAGAAATTGATTTGATCGACTACCGAGGCAGCACATCTGAGATTAAATTAGCCAGGTTCTTTGTTCTGGAGGCAAGTGTGCTCAAGGTAATGAGGTTTGGCGTTCTCTGGCGCAACAATGAATGGCGTGCTGATCACCGCAAGCGTCTAAGCCTAAATGACAAAGTCTCCGCAGAAGCTGAATTTGTTTTTGACACATCAAGTGGCCAGCGACTCGAAAACTTATTTGCCCATTAGTGACTTGTCAGGGCGGTGGATTTTAGTTTGTACGATAACGCTGCATCCACCTAAAGTAACGAAAGTTCTTACGTAAACTTCCTAGTAATTCCCTCTTCCTAGGTGCAACATTACTCCTAACATTTGTAATATCAGTTTGAAACTTGTAATATTGCCGTGTCCTATTCCTGCGTTTTCAAAATCATGCGAATCAAATAGGTCCTGAGTTGGTGATGATGTTGTGCCTCCCATCTTTAACCATTAGCCCTCGGATCTAGATCTGACGCATACAAACCAAGCTTCTCCATTTTGCAAAAAGATGCCCGCACTTGTTCCCTATTTACAAACAACTCCTTGTCTCTCACAATCATCCTTATCTCCTCCCCACCACATCTAGAAGGCCGTGGAAAAATCTGGCGCGATGGCCGCTGCCGGAGCCGTCCACCCCCAATCTTGGTGTTCCGTGCATTGCACGGGCATCTACCCATGGTAAATTATGTCGAACAGAGCTAGTTGTAAGCAGGCTAGCTCTACAGCCATGATGACCGTGACTGCAGATGGTGAGGCTGACTATGGTATGCTGAACATGGCGCCTATACTCAGGTGTCATCTCCGGCGCAGGGTCTTGTCACTTCACTATGAGGAGCAGCACGTAATAATTTGACCAACGGGTAGTACAGTGCTAGTACTCCTACTACTACATTGGTAGTACTACTACTAGTACTAGTAGCACCACCGTCTGGATTTAGGAGTACTACCACGTCCATCTGGATTTTAGTATTTGACTAGCAATATCTAGTAATGCATGTCACAAAAAATGTACTACTCCCTCTGTAAATGAATACATGATGTTTTATTCCTATTAGTGAGAGAACTTAATGATTTTTTGCCAACTAGAGTACTAATAGGATTGCATGCAATGAACTAAACACTGCATGTCATGTTTGGTAGTCTCAAGTCATTGAAAGCATGCACAACCCACATCTCTCATTGGTTGATATGTCATGAAATAAGAAACAAGGAGGGAGTTAATGCACCGTGCCTAAGTGTTTTGGGATTATTTGGTTTTCATAATGTGACTTACAAAACATTTTTGTTTACATGCATCAACATTTTATTAGTTAAATCAAAAATCAAAACTTGGCGCAAAATGCAAAGGGGACCAATAAACCAGTAAACATCAAACTTCTCTTGTTTGGCCCCAACTAGAGGTCCGGTGAGATGACTATACTGCACCGACACGGAGGGGGACGCAGCTTCATTGACTTACGGCAACTGCCTTTGGGTGAATGACACATGGGCCCAGGGGGTGGCTGGCCCACCTATCATACAGCTAAAGGCTGGTGCAGTAGAGGGCCGAGGAGTAGTACGAAATCGTATGCACCTATGCACGCTAACCAAGGGCAAGAGTGATCACTCGAATCACAAGATCAGTTGACTAGAAGCTAAGCTAGACCCCTGGAGGCGATGAGCGCGAGCACCAGCCTGCTGTGCCAGATGGTCCACAATGCCAGCCTGCGGCCCGGCAACGAGGAACGTCTCCAGGTAGTATTTCTTGAGGCCGCCAGGGCAAGGGGCCGCTTGGACGACAGCTTCATCTCCTTGTTCGGCGAGGTCCTCGTCGGTTTCCTCGACAAGTTCACCGTCGTCAAGAAGCTCACGGACGACTTTGACGTAAGCCTCCAGCCGATGCGCCCAGGCTCTGCGATGCCCGCCACCCTCAACGGCCACTATGGTGACAACCTCTTCGACGCACTGGTGGCCCTGCGACTGCCCGCCGTCGCGCCGGAGAATGTCCACCTCGAGGTCGCGCTCGCCGCGCAGCGCCTGGCGCAGCAAGACACCATCAACATAATCACCCACGTCTACGCTCAAATCATCCACAAGGACTACTACATGCAAGAGGGGGACGATAGGACACTGGCCTTCTTGGACCACAGGGCAACCTTGGATGACACTATTCAGAAGCACGTTGAGCTCGCCGCCAACGCCGCTGCTCCTCACACATCGGTTGGTGACTCGGCGCACTAGGGCATGAGGATGTCATTGATGGATCCGTATGTATTTTTGTCTTTCCGTCAAATCCATGTAGTAGTATATGATACTACAGTAATTATCTTACCTTTCGCATCAACTTCATAATTTTCGTACGTACTCCATGCATGAACGGCGCCAGAACCAAACTTCTCATTACTCTAGGCAAAATCGTTATTTTCTATCTATCAATCGCGCCATGGAGCAGAACCAAATTTTACATGTTACGAGTTCAAAAGGAAAAGCCTGCCATGTTCGCGTCGCACCCCCACGCGGTTGGTCCGGCACGCCGCTCAAGCGGGAATGCGTGCGGTTTTGCATTTTCACTTACAAGTGGGACCGCAGTTGACCAAACCGACTATCGGCAAACCCCCACCCCACCCACCGCGTGATGGCTGAGAAAACAGGAGGGAGAAGAGATGGATGTAGCACAGACTCCAAGAAAATTGGTGTCGAATGGGACTCGTGTGGGTGGCGTGTGTCGTACTGCTAGACGTGAATGCTAGTTATGGCCCATGCCACCCCACTATATCGAGCCTATATCAAGGTACGTAGAACAAACTTCCTGCAGTCCGTGCTCAGCCCTCCTCTATCTCTCTTCTCAGCCAACCAGCGGACGCGCGGAGCCCATCGTCTGTTTGCTCACATGTGGTCCCACTGAACCTGCACATCTTTCACCTCGACGTGCTGGTGATGAAAAACAAATCCAAGAAAGATCTTTGGTGGCCGCTTTTGGAGTTACTCAAGAGTAGTAAGATTCTATTTACAGTTTAACCCAAGATGCACATCTCGTGGCTTGAACTACCACTCTATTTTCTTTCATGACACGACCTGGATGCTGGATGTCCCACATGTCGGGAAAAGGAGGAAGAAGTCGACCAAATCTTCGGTTGTGCTCTCGGATTAGACTAGTTGTGCTAACTTAAAAATTTTATTGTGTACTCCCTCCGTTCCAAAATACTTGACTTCCATTTGTCCAAAAATGGATGTACCTATATACTAAAACATGTCTAGATACATATATATTTTGACAAATAGAAGGCATGTATTGTGCAACGGAGGGAGTAGAATGGATGCAAGTTTTTGTATTGGGAAGAAGAGTACGTCCATATATTGATAGAGTGCAATTTAGTAGATGTTCTATCACTTTTAGCTAGCACAGAGGCTATAGATGAGATTAGTGCATTTGTTGATACTCCTACTTGGTATGCGTGTTGCTGCTTAGACACAGAGAAAAACGGACCGGAGGGAGTACTAGAATAGAGTCTAGACACGGGACTAGATGCGAGGAAGCAACGTCTACTTCTTTACACTCGAAAAAGAAAGAAGCACGCAAGATCGAGCCTCCGCAGATGAACAATGAATGCATCGAGAAGGCACTAATCCAACTTACAGGAGTAGTAAAATGTATTCTTGTGGTTCTTATTTTCTTTGGTCTTGCTTTTCTAGTCAAAATTATCGTTGGAGTTCGTGCAAAACGGAGGTCCGTTTGGGGTCGTGCGTTGCAGTTGGCCTTACAAGTGGAACCGCAGTTAGGGAAACCGACTATCGGCAAACCCCCACCTCGCCTGCCGCGCGATGGCTGAGTTAGAGAAACAGTGAGGTTGAAGAGATTGCTCTAGCACGGACTCCAAGAAATATGGTGTCAGATGCAAGTCGTGTTGGTGGCGTGTGCCGAACTCCTGGACGTGAATGCTTGTTCTGGCCCATGCCACCCTACTACTCCTACTACTTACTATATAGTACTACTAGTATCGAGGATTCGAGGTGCTGGTTATGTAGTACAATATGGCTACATTAAAAACACCCGCACGACGCGCGAATCATGTGAAGCTAGTACAAATAGTGTACTACTATTGTTGATTGGCCTCATCCGATAACCTGTTGCAATGCACGTACAATTATGTATTTGGATAAAAAATTTGCCTCGTCGCACCACTCATAAATTTAGTAAGTTTATCACAAGCATATCATTTTATTACATACAACAGGTCATCAACCCACATCGACAACGAGGATACATTATAAATACTAAAGTTTTCACCACACAATAAATAACAAGCAATGAAATGAACTTCAACTCAACCATTCCTCGGCATTGGAAAAGCTTGCTTTGAACCACAAGTGATTCTCTGGGAAGGGCCATCCATTGTCGATCTGGAGACCAACGCAGGACTGATCATCCAGGCTGAAGCGGCCTACTATATCTGTACCAGGGTAGGGAACCACCCAAATGTACGAGGTATAGACACAGTTGCTTCTCATAAATGGTAGTAACATTGTGGCAACAGTAGTTGGATCGCCTTTCACCATCATTGGATAGTTTTGTCTAAGGAAGAGCGAGTTTTCTCCAAGACTATCAATTCTGTACCAGGGAGAAGGAGTTGGTGCTAGCACACTAATATCCATCCCGAATACCATGCAACGGGTGTTGGAATAGGTCCGGAGAGTGCGACCATGGGAGACTACACCTGCTTCCTTAGCAGTAACATCATTAGTGGGCTGTATACACACGAGAAGAGGTGATCCATCGAAATTAGTTGCCATGCGCCAAATAGTATATGGGTGCTGCTCGTCCTCATGCTCGTGATCATCACCATCATCATCTCCCCCTTGGTTATAAAAATCTTCAAGTATAGGTGGTGGAATCTTCACAGGACCTTGGAAACACAAGAAGAAGGTTAATTAGTAAGGCTGGCCATAGTGGGGGTAACATAACTAGTATCATGCACTTGGGACTCGCAAACATGCTTATGTGGCAGGAAATTAAGGAAGAGAGAGATGGTTATAGTAAAATAGGTAGATACCATAACATAATAAATGTGATGCTACTATGTGTCATGCATGGCAATAAATGAGACCACCTATGATACTAATCTAAGATACTATGCACTATAGAGGTAGTAACATAAACTAGTAACATATGCATGTTACTAGTCTAAGTTACTCCCCACTATGACCAGCCTAAAGGGAAACTTGCTAACCCGCATGCATGTGGATGAAAAAATTATAATTACGGTGGAAGACAAACGTACCGAAACAACGAGGATGCCATGCAAAAACAGTGCCACGAGTGGTGGCAGCAAACACAAGGCCCTCATATTGAATTGCATCACAGTACTCATCCGTGTACAGAAACTGATTTTTGAGCAATATCCATCCAGTCAAACCACTGACGATGGCAACAAGCTTGTCGAAGATAGCAACAACTTCATAGTTGGTGTAATTCCAAGAGCGGTTGGGAACTCGAGAAATTGCTATCTTCCGTAGAAGACAGTCACCATGATTGTATTTGAACGTGCGTACAATACCGGTGTGCTCAACCTCTGGGTAGTCTGCTGAGATTTTTGGAAGTGGAACCCGGTCACGAGTGTACACATTCACAAGTTCCCACTCGCAGTTGTTCCAAATTTGTTTTTCAGTCTGTACTGAATGTTGGCCAAGAGAAGCATCCATGTTAGTAGGAAGAACAAATGTTTTTCTAGATCTTTGCTTTTGAAGCTACATATTTGTATATGATCTGTGAATCATTGAGATGCATTAACATGTTGATCTTATGTATGGGAATCGAACTAGTTAGTGTTAGTGGCGATGCAAGATCCGAAGTGGCTGATCTTTGCTTTTGGAGCTACATATTTGTATATGATCTGTGAATCATTGAGATGCATTAACAGTTACTTATTTCTGTTCGCTCAGTGTTTACAAGTTACTGATCGATTACTAGCTAGCCTACAAATGCGCTCCTGGCAGTTTTATTTGCGACGCAAGATGCGAAGTGGCAGTTTTTTGAATAAAAATGCCTACCTCTGAAGAAACTTACAAACTACACTATCAATCCTACACGGATAAAAATGCCTACCTCTGAAGAAACTGACAAGCTACACTATCGATCCGACACGGATAAATAGCGGATCACGCACGTACTACCTCCTTTCGGTTTGCAGGGCTCAATTCAAGAAACGACCTACTCGATCCTACACGAATAAATAGCGGATCACACACGTACTAGTACCTCCTTTCCGGTCTGCAGGGCTTAATTCAAACCTCTCACCAACCAAGGTACTCCATCCGTCCGGGTTTATTAGTCCCGTGAGCAAAGCAGCAAGACCAAGGCATGGCAATAATTAACGGCATGCAGAAGTTTAAGCCTAATTAATTCCAACGATTTAAGTGGCTGCATGCGTGCCCACGACTGCGACTCGTTGAACGCTGCTCCGCGTACTGCATGCGAGCGATTCTGAGTGCCTGCATGCAGCCAGCCGTAATTAAGGCAGCTAACTGATGCGAAAAAGATACGCTTTAATTGTTGCGGGGTTTTTAAATCCGTGAAGTCATTATTGACAAGGAGGGAGATGATTCGAGTGCACTCATTTGACCGCCATGCCGGCGTGCGACCCAGACGGGACGAGACGGCATAGTCATAATTTCAGTTTCCCTAGTTTTCCACGGCAAGCTGGTGCGCTAAGCCATTATGCATTGAATTCCAATGACCGTCGCGGTACCTTCCCCCTATAAGTATTGTTTCCCGGCCTTCTCTAGTGCCACCGTGACCCAACTCGCCATATCCTCATAAGCCCCCACCGGCCCGACGTCGCTCGCCACGTCCGCCATGCCCCCGCCCGTCCGCGGTAGGCGACGCCGGAGTCGGTCACCGCCGGAACTAGTGTTCGGTTTTTCACCGGAAGGCAGACGGAGGGAGGAGGCATTCTATCTGTCTTTAGATGGCAATGCGCAGATCGAGGAGTTGTTGGAGCATGACCGCATGGCGGAGGAGCAGGAGTTGTTGGAGCACGACCGCCTGGCGGAGGAGTAGCATACCGCCAATTTGCGCCGCTGGCGGGACATTGAGCAGCAGCGCACCGACGCTCTAAGTGACGAGCAGAGCGCCCGCAACCGGGCCGACTACGTGGAGGCCGGCGCCCGGCAAATAGCCCTGGAGGCTGTCGGGCACGCACGCGTTCGCGACGCCGATTTTTACTACCAGCTCGTCAAGTGGATTTCCCGCTTGGAAGCCGAAGCTTCGGTGTATCACGCCGGCATGGAAAGGGCCAACGCGCGCGAGCAACGTGCCCTATCGCACCTCTGGCAAGTCCGAGGCGAGGCGCAGGACGCCGGTGCCGGCGTTTAGCGTGTACCACAGATGGCGGCCGGCATCGTCTAGTTAGCTAAGAGTAAGTTAGTACTTGTCTAGTGGGAGTAGATAGTTAACTTGGCTATGATGGTTGTCAACGTGGAAGTTCAGTACTCTATATGTGGATCAGACCTATTACTTTGCTCTGAATGTTGAACTTTCCGTTTGAACGTATGGAATGGGCTATTATTTTTTTAAATGGGTTGTATTTGTCCTCCACAGGTTTAGAGGCTGACTTGTGGGCCTAGCAAGTTAACGCATACACAATCAGGAGATGATTGTACGTGGAGAGGATGACAGCAGGGACCCGCCAAGGTCATGGCAGTACGCAAGCAAGTGCCTCCTTATTTCAAGCCAATAAAAAAATGGCTCCTCCTAGTGGATTTCTGACATCTGGGTCCCATGCCATTGTCAACGTAGTCAATAAACGAGAGAATTGCACAACGAGCGGCTGACACCAGGGACCCAGCAGCTCGCCCAGTTATTTTTGTTTTGGGTTAATTTGATAAATGCCTCCGAGAAATGCAACTGCAATTTCCAAACTTTGAAAAATGCCATTTCATGCCATTTCTAGTGGCATTTTTCGAAGTCTGGAGTGGCGTTTTTCAAAGTTTGCAAACTGCAGTGGCGTTCTTCAAAGTTTGCAAAAATCGCAGTGGCATTTTTCAAAGTTTGGAAATTGTAGTGGCACTTTTATGAAGCGCCATAATTGGAGTGGCATTTATCTAATTTGTTTTTGACACAGAAGCAGGGTGTCAACTGGGTTGTGCGGGACACTCTGGCCTATCTAGACAGCCTTTTCTTTTATGTTTACCACAGACCAGCCCAATAGTTTTTTTTTCTTTTTGAAAATGGCTAGCCTAGTTTTTTTGTGATTTGTCAAGTAAGTTGCTTTATCAGGCCTCTTGGGCTGCAAATCTTTCAAGACGAGGAGAGCTTCATTCGGCTGGCCGAGAAAATGGCCTATAAGTAATGAGAAATGGGTTGTACATTTTTAAAACACATCAAACCGGCAATTAGTTTCAATTATATTTTTTTCATTTCGAGATTTTAAATTGCATTGATTTTTGTGCGTGGACAATTTATTGGATTTTATATTGATATACATTTAATTTTTAAAATCAGTCTGAATGCGACTCGAAAATTCAAGATTAAAAACAGTTCAGACCGCACCGACATATGCAAAATTTCATATAATTTTTTAACTGTGGCCACAATATGGGTAGTAATGCTAACAAAAAGAACATGGGCTCCAAAAAAACCCGTAAGAATTAGCAAATGGGCTGTAAACTATTTGAAATAATGGCAGATGGGCTGTATGCTGTTTTCCACAGATTTGAGGCTTTCCACAGATGGCCTGTATACTGTTGGATGTCCATCCAACGGCCGTCGTGCTTCTTCAATATCTGCTCTTCCTGCTCTAGCCGCTCAAACAAGCGCCGGCGGGACTTCCCGCTCCCTCGTCCCCGCGTGTCACACCCTAGCTAGTCATGCATCAGAGTGTGTGCATCATGTTTAAAATTCCATTTAATTTGAATTGGGGATTTGTGAAACCCTCAGAATCATTTCTGAAAATGATCCAAATAAAAATTTCTCCAAAAGGGTCCAAGAAAATGCTCATGTTGCTCTCTGAAAATATTGGACAGAGATAAAAATCAAACCAATATTTTTAAGAGCTCATAGGTATTTATTTTGGGCATTTGGAATTAATGCATAATTATTTGCATTGGAAATATATTAGTTATATATATTAATATATGTCCAAATATTATGCCAATTATAAAGGAGCTCTGGAATAATATATCTAGCTCCTGCAAAAATTGGCATAAGGTAAATAAATGATTTAATATTTTATTTAAATCAAAACAAATGTCAGAAATTAGAAAACAGAAATAAATAAAGGGGAGAAGCTTACATGGGGCTCCTCCCTGTGCAGCCCAGCCAGCTGGCCGGCCCAGTCAGTAGGCGGCCCAGCCCGTCTCCCCCCTCTGTCGTCTTCGTCCTCGACAGAGGGAGGGGAGTGTGCCCGGCGCGCGCGCACCACCGCGCCACGCCACCTCCCTCCCTGCCTGCCTGGCGCCCTTCTCGTCGCCCTCGATGCCCCGGACGACGCCACGCCCTCCCCCTGCTCTCTCTCACTCTCCCTCGGTTCTTCCCCTCCTCCCCCTCGCTCTCTCTCTCACGGCCGAACACCACCATCGCCGCCGTCCGCCGTAGCTGCAGCCACCGCCCTTCCCTCGCTCCCCCGACTAGCCCAGAGGCTCCGCCTCGACCCCCTCTTCCTCCCCACCGATCCACGGGCCTCCGGAAGCCCTGCATCGCCGCCCACGTCGCCGTTCCCCTCCTCGGCCACCGGAGATCGCCGCCGTCGATTCGAGAGCTACCGGACGTCCCCGAGCCCAATAACCATCCCTGCAGCTCTGCGGTGAGCCGCTGAACCGATTCCCCCTTGCCCCGTCGTCCCTAGCATCCTGTAGTTGCCATTCCCTTGAGCTCCGAAGCTCGCCGCCGCCGTGCCTCGTCGCCGCCGTGGCTGGAGCCGTTGTAGCTCGAAGCCGAGCACACCATCGTGCTCCACACCCCACCAGGAGCACGTAGCACGCACCAACGCCTCCCCTAGCGCCCTGCATCGCCGATCCCGACCGCACTCGAACTCCGGCCGCCGCTCACGAGCTCGCCGTCGACGGTACCGGCCACCACAGGCACGGCCACCACCACCGTTCGACACGCGGGAGCAAGGGCTCTCCAACGAGCCCAAGCACGGCCTCGCCCGTGCCCTGTAGCGCATTTCCGTGTCGCGCCGCCGTCTCGGGCCTCGCCGGCGTCATGTCGCCGGTGGGTTTGACCTGTTTGACCTGGGGTTTGATCCCCCAGGGTCACTGACGCGTGGGCCCCGTCGGCCAGGTGGTCAGATTAGTGCTAATCACTGTTAGCTAACCCCCTGACACTGACCAGTGGGCCCCAGCACCACTAATTCCTAATTAGGATTAAACTAACCCTGTTTAACCCCCCTGTCACTGACGTGTGGACCCCACACGTCAGGTTTGACCCCAGCCAGTCGCAGTTGACCACTGACGTCATGCTGACGTCATGCTGGCGCAATATATATATTTCTGGATTTAATTTAAATCAGGAAATTCCAGAATATTTTTTAAACTTCAAAAATTCATAACTTTTATTCTGTAACTCCAAATCAGACAAATTATATATGAAAAATGATCAGAAAAATCCAATCTATCCATCTGTACTTTTTCATGCATGATCAAACAAGTTAAATTGATGTTTAAAGCAGACAAGGAAAAGCACTTTAAAAGGCAATATTTGAGTTTGAAATTTGAATCTTTGATTCAAATTGGTTCAAACCCTTCTGGTTTTAGTTGCATTAGCCCAACACACTCATATTGCCATGTTTCATGCATGCATCATATTGTTGCACATTGTTTGGTGATGGTTGTGTATAGGTGTCCTTTGCGACAGGTTCTGTCTCCGAGGAGTACCGTGATTACCCTAACGAAGAACCGTATCAGTGCATCGAACCATCAGGCAAGCAACCAACCATTTGATCATATCGATACAACCCCATGTTCTCGCTCCTGCTCTCTTTTACTGCATTAAGACAACGCGTTTCAAACTGCTGTGTGCTACGGTAGTTGAACCCATTTCCTCTGCATGACCTGTCATTGCCACAGTAACTAGATGAAACCCACTAGCATGTGTAGGAGTTGATTGAGCCATATGTATGTGTTGTTCCTACCCTGCTATGCCTGCTATGCTTAGAGTCGTGTCAGGTCTGGTTCATCTGGGTGATGGGCTAGAGTGAAATGATTATGTCGGTAATGAGAGTGGTGTGGTGAACACGGTTTGGTAAAGGTATCGATGAGAGGCCATGTAGGAGTACATGGTGGGTTGTTTCATTGAAGCCGACCTTAAGCACTGAGATCTGTATGTGTGATTTAAGATACAGCTACTACCATGCATTGGGCCCGAAACCAATGGACCCTCTCGGCTTCTTATTCACCCTAGTTCTCCCTCCAGGAGTTGCAAGTAGTTTCTGGTGTTTGTAGCCTACTGGAGGCCGTGGACAGCGCTGACCGTAGGGGTGGGCTGTGATGCGGTAGGTACGTGGCCGGGTGTACCGAATACCCGTTAGGTATCTCGGGAACCCTGTTCACATCGTTCGGGGCCGTATGGGAAACCTCGGCCGGACTCCCTGCGGATGGAACCTGAATAGGCGATAAACCTGGACTGGAGGCTTAGGTGATTAGGTAGGTCGTGGCCGACACCCACGTTGGGCTTCCGCTTGAAGGTTGCCGAGTACATGTCGTGTAAACGACGGTAAGTGGTGAGAGCGTGTATGAAGAAGTACACCCCTGCAGGGTTATCATGATCTATTCGAATAGCCGCGTCCGCGGTAAAGGACTACTTGGTTGCCTATACAGTTCATAGACAAGTAAATGGAAGCTACTAAAAGCCTCAAGATAAGTGTGAGTGCCGAGGATGGCTCATCCGTAGGGAGGCGGAGGTGGATCCTCGGTAGTGTATTGAAGTGGTGAGTAGTGGACTCGTGTGCGCAAAACCATTTCAAGTCAAAGTATCGTAGGATAGTCTAGCCAAGAGTCAAAGATGGCTTGCTGCAATAACTCCACCAACCCTTCTTGATAATATGCATGTATGTAGGATCTGATGTAAGTCTTGCTGAGTACCTTTGTACTCATGTTGCTATAATTTACATTTTTACAGAAGACGCTGCAACCCCTTCTGATGGGTTCTATGTAGACATTGACATCAACGAGTAGGCTAAAGGCCCAGGTGGTGATCCTGAGCTTGTGAAGGACCACGTAGTATAGCTAGGCTTTCCAAGCCTCTTTTATTTCACTAGTTGTCTGTACTCAGACAAGTTACTTCCGCTGCTGGTTTGTATGACTGTATGACTTGAATGTTGGGTCGTGAGACCCGTACCTTTGTGTATGTTATGTATGGCTCCCTGAGCCTTAAATAAAGTACTTGTGTCGTAGAGTCATGTTGTGATGCTTCGTTGTATTTGCACATATCGAGCATATTGTGTGTATGATTGAAATGCTTGGTATGTGTGGGATCTGACTATCTAGTTGTTTATCTTTAGTAGCCTCTCTTACCGGGAAATGTCTCCTAGTGTTACCACTGAGCCATGGTAGCTTGCTACTACTCTGGAACACTTAGGCTGGCCGGCATGTGTCCTTCTTCGTTCCTGTGTCTGTCCCTTCGGGGAAATGTCACGCTTTGAGTACTGGAGTCCTGTTAGCCCGCTACAGCCCGGTTTACCGGAGTCCTGCTAGCCCAGTGCTATAGCCCGGACCCACTTGCTGATGACCGACACGTTCGAAGCTGGGTCATGGATGCCTGTCCCTGTAAGTCTGTGCCACTTTGGGTTTACGACTAGTCATGTCAGCCCGGGCTCCTTATCATATGGATGCTAGCGACACTATCATATACGTGAGCCAAAAGGCGCAAACGGTCCCGGGCAAAGGTAAGGCGACACCCGTGGGGATACCGTGCGTGAGGCCGCAAAGTGATATGAGGTGTTACCGGCTAGATCGATGTGACATCGAGTCGGGGTCCTGACAGCGTTGGCATCAGAGCCGGACTGCCTGTAGGTTCTCCAAGCCAAACTGGTCGATGTTGAGTCTAGAAATTCTTTAGTTATATGTAGGGGAATTGTTTGTGGGTTGGAACGTAAGGCTCTTTTTACTCCTTTATCTTATGACATTCTGATCTGAGTCAGTCCATTCTTCCACCGGGGGTTAAGGAATTAGGATCTATTCTCTCTATCAGGATCACGTGTTACTAATCAGTAGTACCTTATAGGTATGATGGATACAAGCCTAGTTCAGTTCTTCTACCATATTATGTTGCTAGGATGGTCTCAGAACTTTGATATGATGATGTTGAGTGTGTATGAAATCCTTTGTCAAATGTCTCAAAATCCTTCTTGAGCATTTACAGCTGTTATGCTGCCGAAATTTTGCTAGAAATTCTAATGCCTTTGCATTATGATTGTGCTTTCAGATGGCCACTCATGACCTCAATCAAGTGGTTCGCCTGACTCGATGCCTAGATGTACCCGGCCATACTGCCAAGTTGGTCAGGGTAATGACTGAGGCTGGATACCGCTGGTATCCTGAGTACACGGTCGAAGAGCAATTTCGAGACTTTAATCATAGCCAGTATCTATGCACTGTCAGGATATTTCCATCTTATCCTGGATCCACCGAGCCCCTTCACTGCTCCTATGGACTCGGGGTTACTATTGAGATGGCTGTGCAGGATGCCGCCTACTCTATGATGACCATCATGCGAGTCAGATCTGGTCTATTTCGGGACTCTGATTTCCGGTATATGCCAGGATCACTTCCGGGAGCACAAGGGTATCTCTAGGCTATCTATGCTGACCCCACCCAGGAGGATTCACGGACTCGCACCACTGCTGAGATGCTCGAGGATAAGGATCGTGAAAATCGGGCCTTGAGGTTAGAGATCTTCAATACCCGTGCTGACCACTGGGCTACTTTGACTCGGTTTGCACCGGCGGTGCAAGCTGGATATTCAGATATGCGCGATCTCTATCCTGTGAGATCTGCTCTGCCAGACATGATGGGTTGGCGTGATGTAGGAGGCATCACCCCACCTCGCGGTCCCCGCAGGCCACCGTCTGTTGGTCCAAGGCCTCATCCTAGCCCCTATGGTCCACAAGCTCCGCGAGATCGTCTGTTTCCGGATGATCATGTTGAGCTTCCAGGCTATGGAGGTGACTTCTACGAAGACTACTACGGATCGGTCTGAGCTAGTGGTAGTATCGCTAGTTTGCTCTAGCTGTGTCGTCTATCGTCCCGCGTGATCGTGGGATATGACCTAGTTTGTACTCTTTCCGGAGGTGTAGAAAAATAATGTATAGGAGCCTGGAATGCCTCCGATGAGATGTAATCCTCTTTTCACCGTAATAGTACTTTGTTTGGTCTTGTACTAAACCCTGTATGGTGTGTATGACGATGGAATAAAAGAAGCAGTTTATGTATCTACCATGTCATACGGATGATCATCTTGCATTCCGAGTTATTCCTTACATTTTGTATCCTATGTTGGAATTTTATCATCCTGACTAAATCATTGTCTTGTTTACCTAGGATGGTCAACACACGCACTAACCCTGCTCCTCAAGAGCAGGCCGAAGGCAGTGAAGTCAGGGATGCAAATCTGCCTCATCCTCCTTCCCTAGCCGAGGTTATGATGGAAGCTGAGAGAAACAAGCGGCAGACTAACCGTTTGTTGGAGCGTATTGAACAGAACACGGCACACCATCAGAGGACTAACGTGGTGTCACTCAGTGATTTTATCAAATTGCAACCACCCACGTTCCACCACTCCGTCGAGCCTCTCGACGCTGATGACTGGCTTCGCAGTATCTCTCACAAACTGCGTTCCGCGCTGGTAGCGGAGGCTGACAAGGTCACCTTTGCTGCATATCATCTTGAAGGCCCTGCCAGTCTATGGTGGGAGAATTATGGAACTATGGGCCCAGCGGGCCATGTCACTACTTGGGCTGAATTCAGCGAGGCTTTCCATGAACATCACATTCCGGAGGGTCTCATGGACCGTAAACGTGAGGAATTTTGCAGTTTCACCCAAGGCCGACTTTCTGTGGATGCTTACAGCAGGGAGTTTGGTAACCTCGCACGATATGCAACCGAGGAAGTTTCTACTGACGCCAAGAAGCAAGCAAGGTTCCGTAAGGGACTTAGTCCTGAGCTTCGCCGCGACCTCCGTCTGCATGAGTGCACATCTTTTCAGAAACTTGTCAACAAAGCCATCAGTGCTGAAACTGGTCAGACTGACTATGACGCAACACGCAAGCATGGCCGTGACATGGGTTCCTCATCCAGTGCTGGTCCTCAGAAGCGCCGCGTGTGGGTGCCCAACACCGCCCTGCCACCCAGGTTCACACCAAGGCCATCTTTCCAGGCGCCTCGCCCTGTTCAACCGTCTGCTCCAGCCAAGCCCTATGGGGGTCCAACTAACAATGCTCCTCCACGTACCAGCTCCGTGACTTGTTTCAAGTGTGGGGAATCTGGTCACTATATGCGTGAGTGTCCCCAGACCAACCCCAACCAGTCTGCTAAAGCTATTGGCCGTGGCAAGCCGACAGGAAAAGTATTCCACGCCAAGCCGGTCACCGCTTCACGTGGCCATGTCAACTGTATCTCGGCCGAAGAATCTCAAGAGGATCCCAACGTCGTTCTCGGTACGCTTCTTGTTAATTGCCACCCGGCATCTGTTCTTTTCGATACAGGAGCCTCTCATTCATTTATATCCGAGAGCTATGCTCGTTTGCATAACACCGCATTCTGTGACATGCCATCCACTATGGAAATTTCTACTCCCGGGTCTAGATGGCAGACCTCTAGGGTAAGTTATGGAAATGAAATCCAAGTCGACAGACTTGTTTTCCTCGCGTCTTTGATAGCCCTTAAATCTTCAGATATCAATATCATTTTGGGTATGGACTGGATGTCAGCTCATCAAGCCAAAATTGATTGCTTCTCTAGGACTGTTCAACTCACCCATCCTTCGGGGAAGATAGTCAATGTCTTGACCCGAATAGCCAAGCGACAATTATATTCTCTTAACGCTAGCCCTTTGCCAGACCTTGAGGACATTCCGGTAGTCCGTGACTTCCCGGATGTCTTTCCAGAGGAATTGCCAGGTGTTCCACCTGACAGGGATGTCGAGTTCGTAATAGACCTCATCCCAGGAACCGTTCCGATTGCTACAAGACCTTATAAGATGGCACCCCTAGAACTAGCCGAGCTTAAGAAACAACTAGATGAGTCCTTGAAAAAGGGTTTCATCCGCCCTAGTTCATCTCCGTGGGCTTGCCCCGTCCTATTCGTCAAGAAGAAGGATGGTACGGACCGGATGGTTGTAGATTACCGACCTGTCAATTTGGTCACAATCAAGAACAAATATCCGCTTCCCAGGATCAACGACCTGTATGATCAGCTCGCTGGATCCTCAGTCTTCTCCAAGATGGATTTGAGGTTGGGCTACCATCAAATCAAAATCAGAAACGGGGACGTTCCTAAAACGGCCTTTGTTACTCGTTATGGCCAATACGAGTACACCGTCATGTCCTTCGGATTAACCAACGCTCCAGCCACCTTTTCTCGGTTAATGAACTCAATTTTCATGGAGTATTTGGATAAATTCGTCGTGGTTTACCTCGATGATATACTCATCTACTCCAAGAACGAGGAAGAACATGCCGAACATCTAAGGCTAGTGTTGAAGAAACTTCGAGAGCATCGCCTTTATGCCAAATTTTCTAAATGTGAATTCTGGTTGTCAGAAGTGACCTATCTGGGTCATGTAATATCTGGTAAAGGTATTGCTGTTAACCCTGAGCGAGTTCAAGCCATCCTTAATTGGACTCCACCTGAATCGGTCAAGCAAGTTCGGAGTTTTCTGGGCTTAGCAAGCTATTGTCGTCGCTTTGTCGAGAACTTCTCCAAGGTTGCTAAACCTCTAACCGAACTCCTCAAGAAAGATAAGAAGTTTGAATGGACTCCACAATGTGAGCACAGCTTTCAGGAACTGAAAAGACGCCTGACCTCTGCTCCTGTACTGGTACCGCCAGACTTCTCCAAGGACTTTGTTATCTACTGCGACGCCTCGCGACAAGGACTAGGTTGCATTCTCATGCAAGATCGACACGTAATTGTTTACGCTTCACGGCAATTGCACCCACATGAGGAGAATTATCCTACTCATGATCTAGAGCTTGCAGCCGTAGTCTATGCACTTAAGACCTGGCGACATTACCTCCTCGGTAATCGTTGCGAAATATTCACTGATCACCAAAGTCTGAAGTACATCTTCACCCAACCGGATCTGAATCTCAGGCAAAGACGTTGGGTTGAGTTGATCACAGACTTCGACTTAGGGATAACCTACACCCCAGGGAAAGCCAACGTCATGGCTGATGCGCTAAGTCGTAAATCTTATTGTAACAACCTGATGTTACAACAAAGTCAACCGCTTCTCCATGAGGAATTTCGGAAGCTTAACCTTCACATTGTACCTTAAGGTTTTCTTTCCACCTTGGTGGAAAAACCTACCCTTACGGATCAGATTATCAAAGCACAGAAGGTAGATCCGGGAATTTCCCGCATCAAGAGAAACATCCAGAAAGGATTTGCGAATTGCTTCTCCATTAATGATCAAGGGGTCGTATACTTCGGGAATCGACTAGTGGTTCCCAAAGTGCGAAACCTGAGGCGATTGATCCTTAAGGAAGCTCATGAATCTCCTCTCACCATTCATCCCGGTAGTACTAAGATGTATCAGGACCTACGCCAGAGGTTCTGGTGGACTAGGATGAAGAGAGAAATTGCTCAGTATATTGCTAATTGCGACGTCTGTCGTCGTGTAAAAGCAGAGCATCAACGGCCTGCTGGCACCCTTCAACCCTTAGCTATTCCTGAATGGAAATGGGATAAAATTGGTATGGATTTCATTACCGGTTTTCCCAGGACCAAGAGAGGGAATAATGCTATTTTCGTCGTTGTCGATCGTCTTTCCAAAGTAGCCCATTTCTTACCTGTTCGTGAGAGTATAACCGCTAGTCAGCTGGCAGACTTATACATCTCCCGAATAGTGTCCCTCCATGGTGTTCCTTTGGAAATCAACTCGGCTCGAGGAAGTCTTTTCACCTCTCGATTTTGGGAAAGTTTCCAAAATGCTATGGGAACCCGTCTCTCCTTTAGCACCGCCTTCCACCCTCAGTCGAGTGGTCAAGTGGAACGCGTCAACCAGATTCTAGAAGACATGCTTCGAGCCTCTGTTATCTCATTCGGAATGGACTGGGAGAAGTGCCTTCCATTTGCCGAATTCGCTTACAACAACAGCTATCAATCTAGCTTGGGTAAAGCTCCTTTTGAAGTTCTCTATGGACGACGGTGTCGAACACCCCTTAACTGGTCAGAGACCGGGGAAAGACAATTCTTTGGCCCGGATATGATTCAGGAAGCAGAAGAACAAGTTCGTATCGTTCGTGAAAAGTTGAAAATAGCCCAATCTCGTCAAAAGAGTTAATATGACCGAAAACATAAGGCTATGACTTTCGAGGTTGACGAGAAGGCTTATCTTCGGGTCACCCCTCTGAAGGGAACCCATCGTTTCGGTATCAAAGGCAAATTGGCCCCTCGTTACATTGGACCTTTTCGCATTCTCGCCAAACGAGGAGAAGTTGCGTACCAGTTGGAACTACCTCCGCACCTCTCCAGAGTCCACGATGTCTTCCACGTTTCTCAACTCAGGCGTTGCTTCTCGGATCCTATCCGTGGAGTGGACCATGAAACGCTTGATCTCCAAGATAATCTTACATATCGAGAGTACCCCATTCGTATCCTCGATCAGGCCGAACGTACCACCCGACGTCATAATATCAAGTTTCTCAAAGTTAAATGGTCGCACCATTCTGAGGATGAAGCAACTTGGGAAAGGGAGGATCGTCTTCGACTCGAGTATCCCGCCTTCTTCCCGGAGGAACCCAAATCTCGGGACGAGATTCTCTTGAGTGGGGGTGAGTTGTCACACCCTAGCTAGTCATGCATCAGAGTGTGTGCATCATGTTTAAAATTCCATTTAATTTGAATTGGGGATTTGTGAAACCCTCAGAATCATTTCTGAAAATGATCCAAATAAAAATTTCTCCAAAAGGGTCCAAGAAAATGCTCATGTTGCTCTCTGAAAATATTGGACAGAGATAAAAATCAAACCAATATTTTTAAGAGCTCATAGGTATTTATTTTGGGCATTTGGAATTAATGCATAATTATTTGCATTGGAAATATATTAGTTATATATATTAATATATGTCCAAATATTATGCCAATTATAAAGGAGCTCTGGAATAATATATCTAGCTCCTGCAAAAATTGGCATAAGGTAAATAAATGATTTAATATTTTATTTAAATCAAAACAAATGTCAGAAATTAGAAAACAGAAATAAATAAAGGGGAGAAGCTTACCTGGGGATCCTCCCTGTGCAGCCCAGCCAGCTGGCCGGCCCAGTCAGTAGGCGGCCCAGCCCGTCTCCCCCCTCTGTCGTCTTCGTCCTCGACAGAGGGAGGGGAGTGTGCCCGGCGCGCGCGCGCGCCACCGCGCCACGCCACCTCCCTCCCTGCCTGCCTGGCGCCCTTCTCGTCGCCCTCGATGCCCCGGACGATGCCACGCCCTCCCCCTGCTCTCTCTCACTCTCCCTTGGTTCTTCCCCTCCTCCCCCTCGCTCTCTCTCTCATGGCCGAACACCACCATCACCGCCGTCCGCCGTAGCTGCAGCCACCGCCCTTCCCTCGCTCCCCCGACTAGCCCAGAGGCTCCGCCTTGACCCCCTCTTCCTCCCCACCGATCCACGGGCCTCCGGAAGCCCTGCATCGCCGCCCACGTCGCCGTTCCCCTCCTCGGACACCGGAGATCGTCGCCGTCGCTTCGAGAGCTACCGGACGTCCCCGAGCCCGCTAACCATCCCTGCAGCTCCGCGGTGAGCCGCTGAACCGATTCCCCCTTGCCCCGTCGTCCCTAGCATCCTGTAGTTGCCGTTCCCTTGAGCTCCAAAGCTCGCCGCCGCCGTGCCTCGTCGCCGCCGTGGCTGGAGCCGTTGTAGCTCGAAGCCGAGCACACCATCGTGCTCCACACCCCACCAGGAGCACGTAGCACGCACCAACGCCTCCCCTAGCGCCCTGCATCGCCGATCCCGACCGCAACCGAACTCCGGCCGCCGCTCACGAGCTCGCCGTCGACGGTACCGGCCACCACAGGCACGGCCACCACCGCCGTTCGACGCGCGGGAGCAAGGGCTCTCCAACGAGCCCAAGCACGGCCTCGCCCGTGCCCTGTAGCGCGTTTCCGTGTCGCGCCGCCGTCTCGGGCCTCGCCAGCGTCATGTCGCCGGTGGGTTTGACCTGTTTGACCTGGGGTTTGACCCCCCAGGGTCACTGACGCGTGGGCCCCGTAGGCCAGGTGGTCAGATTAGTGCTAATCACTGTTAGCTAACCCCCTGACACTGACCAGTGGGCCCCAGGGCCACTAATTCCTAATTAGGATTAAACTAACCCTGTTTAACCCCCCTGTCACTGACGTGTGGACCCCACACATCAGGTTTGACCCCAGCCAGCCGCAGTTGACCACTGACGTCATGCTGACGTCATGCTGGCGCAATATATATATTTCTGGATTTAATTTAAATCAGGAAATTCCAGAATATTTTTTAAACTTCAAAAATTCATAACTTTTATTCTGTAACTCCAAATCAGACAAATTATATATGAAAAATGATCAGAAAAATCCAATCTATCCATCTGTACTATTTTCGTGCATGATCAAACAAGTTAAATTGATGTTTAAAGCAGAACAAGGAAAAGCACTTTAAAAGGCCATATTTGAGTTTGAAATTTGAATCTTTGATTCAAATTGGTTCAAACCCTTCTGGTTTTAGTTGCATTAGCCCAACACACTCATATTGCCATGTTTCATGCATGCATCATATTGTTGCACATTGTTTGATGATGGTTGTGTATCGGTGTCCTTTGCGACAGGTTCTGTCTCCGAGGAGTACCATGATTACCCTAACGAAGAACCGTATCAGTGCATCGAACCATCAGGCAAGCAACCAACCATTTGATCATATCGATACAATCCCATGTTCTCGCTCCTGCTCTCTTTTACTGCATTAAGACAACGCGTTTCAAACTGCTGTGTGCTACGGTAGTTGAACCCATTTCCTCTGCATGACCTGTCATTGCCACAGTAACTAGATGAAACCCACGAGCATGTGTAGGAGTTGATTGAGCCATATGTATGTGTTGTTCCTACCCTGCTATGCCTGCTATGCTTAGAGTCGTGTCAGGTCTGGTTCATCTGGGTGATGGGCTAGAGTGAAATGATTATGTCGGTAATGAGAGTGGTGTGGTGAACACGGTTTGGTAAAGGTATCGATGAGAGGCCATGTAGGAGTACATGGTGGGTTGTTTCATTGAAGCCGACCTTAAGCACTGAGATCTGTATGTGTGATTTAAGATACAGCTACTACCATGCATTGGGCCCGAAACCAATGGACCCTCTCGGCTTCTTATTCACCCTAGTTCTTCGTCCAGGAGTTGCAAGTAGTTTCTGGTGTTTGTAGCCTACTGGAGGCCGTGGACAGCGCTGACCGTAGGGGTGGGCTGTGATGCGGTAGGTACGTGGCCGGGTGTACCGAATACCCGTTAGGTATCTCGGGAACCCTGTTCACATTGTTCGGGGCCGTATGGGAAACCTCGGCCGGACTCCCTGCGGATGGAACCTGAATAGGCGATAAACCTGGACTGGAGGCTTAGGTGATTAGGTAGGTCGTGGCCGACACCCACGTTGGGCTTCCGCTTGAAGGTTGCCGAGTACATGTCGTGTAAACGACGGTAAGTGGTGAGAGCGTGTATGAAGAAGTACACCCCTGCAGGGTTATCATGATCTATTCGAATAGCCGCGTCCGCGGTAAAGGACTACTTGGTTGCCTATACAGTTCATAGACAAGTAAATGGAAGCTACTAAAAGCCTCAAGATAAGTGTGAGTGCCGAGGATGGCTCATCCGTAGGGAGGCGGAGGTGGATCCTCGGTAGTGTATTGAAGTGGTGAGTAGTGGACTCGTGTGCGCAAAACCATTTCAAGTCAAAGTATCGTAGGATAGTCTAGCCAAGAGTCAAAGATGGCTTGCTGCAATAACTCCACCAACCCTTCTTGATAATATGCATGTATGTAGGATCTGATGTAAGTCTTGCTGAGTACCTTTGTACTCATGTTGCTATAATTTACATTTTTACAGAAGACGCTGCAACCCCTTCTGATGGGTTCTATGTAGACATTGACATCAACGAGTAGGCTAAAGGCCCAGGTGGTGATCCTGAGCTTGTGAAGGACCACGTAGTATAGCTAGGCTTTCCAAGCCTCTTTTATTTCACTAGTTGTCTGTACTCAGACAAGTTACTTCCGCTGCTGGTTTGTATGACTGTATGACTTGAATGTTGGGTCGTGAGACCCGTACCTTTGTGTATGTTATGTATGGCTCCCTGAGCCTTAAATAAAGTACTTGTGTCGTAGAGTCATGTTGTGATGCTTCGTTGTATTTGCACATATCGAGCATATTGTGTGTATGATTGAAATGCTTGGTATGTGTGGGATCTGACTATCTAGTTGTTTATCTTTAGTAGCCTCTCTTACCGGGAAATGTCTCCTAGTGTTACCGCTGAGCCATGGTAGCTTGCTACTGCTCTGGAACACTTAGGCTGGCCGGCATGTGTCCTTCTTCGTTCCTGTGTCTGTCCCTTCGAGGAAATGTCACGCTTTGAGTACCGGAGTCCTGTTAGCCCGCTACAGCCTGGTTTACCGGAGTCCTGCTAGCCCAGTGCTACAGCCCGGACCCACTTGCTGATGACTGACACGTTCGAAGCTGGGTCATGGATGCCTGTCCCTGTAAGTCTGTGCCACTTTGGGTTTACGACTAGTCATGTCAGCCCGGGCTCCTTATCATATGGATGCTAGCGACACTATCATATACGTGAGCCAAAAGGCGCAAACGGTCCCGGGCAAAGGTAAGGCGACACCCGTGGGGATACCGTGCGTGAGGCCGCAAAGTGATATGAGGTGTTACCGGCTAGATCGATGTGACATCGAGTCGGGGTCCTGACACCGCGGCCGGCTATGCTGCCGCGTAGGCCTCACCGCCCCACCGTACTCCCATCGCTGGCCTGGCCATCCCTCTACTCACCCACAGTCCCACACCTGCTGTTATTTTCCGGTGACGGCAGACGAACCAGTAAACCCTCGTATAGTCGTACTCCCCTTCACGTGGGAAACAACTACCAAGTCTTCCCTGCCTCTGTGTCGTTCCCTTCCTAGGCCTCGCCGTCGTCCACTGCCCTGGTGCTCTCGGCGTGGCATGGTCAACATGGTCAACGACCGACATGCATCTGAAGTGGACTGTACGTGGAGAGGCTGATAGCTGGGTCCACGGCCGCATGCAAGGAAATGCCTCCTTATTACGTGCAAAATAATGATTCCTCCACCTGACATCTGGGACCCATCGAAAGGGCCTCTGTATTTCAAGAAAAAAATGTTACCGCCGCTGATAGCTCGGACCCACCAGCTATATCTTCGCACGCAAGGAAGTGCCTCCTTATTATGCCCAAAAAAAGAATACTCCCCCTGCTAGCTGGGAACTAGTTTAGTGGGCCTACTAAGTTGATAGGGACAAAGGGCTTTGTCAACTTAGTCAATATGCACGATTCTAGTTCGACTGACCGTACGATGTCCATCCAACGGCCGTAGTGCTTCTTCAACCTCTGGTCTTCTTGCTCCAGCCGCCCAAAGCAGCATGTCGTGCCGCCTGCTCCTACCTCCCGTGGCCGGCTGTGCTGCCGCGGAGGCCTCACCGCCCCCATACTACTCCCACCGCTAGCCAGGCCATCCCTACATCCACTCACCCACACCCACTGTTATTCTACGACGACGGCAGCGCAGCCGAACCAGTGAAACCTCGTACTCCTCTCCGCATGGGCATCCACTGCCGCGTCTTCCCCGGCTCCACATCGTCCCCTTCCTAGGCCTCACCGTCGTCCACCTCCGTGGTGCTCTCGGCGCGGCGTGGTCAATGTGGTCAACGACCGAATTCCATCTGAAGAATACTGTACGTAGAGAGGCTGACAGGTGGGTCCACGGCAGCCGCAAGGAAGTGCCTCCTTATTACACGGAAAATAATTATTCCTCCACCTGACAGCAGGGACCCACCGGACAGGCCACCGGTATTTTGCGAAAAAATGTTTGCCTCTGACTGCTGGGACCACCCGACGGGCCACCGTATTTCGCGAAAAAAACGTTCCCCCTGCTGTCAGCTCGGACCCACCGGAAGTGCCTCCTTATTATGCACAAAAAAATGAATACCCCCTGCTAGCTGGGACCCACCTTGGTGGGAGGTTGACTTATGGGCCTACTAAGTTGACGGCGACGGAGGGCTTTGTCAACTTAGTCAATATAAACGATTCTAGATCCAGTGATCGTACGATGTCCATCCAACGGCCGTAGTGCCTCTTCAACCTCTGGTCTTCTTGCTCCAGCCGCCCAAAGCAGTGCCGGTCGTGCCACATGCTCCTGCCTCCCATGGCCGGATGTGCTGCCGCGGAGGCCTCACCGCCCCCTACTATTCCCACCGCTGGCCAGGCCCTGCAGCGACGGCAGCCTCACACTGCAGCCGAACCAGTGAACCCTCGTACTCCTCTCCGTGCGGGCTTCCACTGCCGCATCTTCCCCGGCTCCCTATTGTCCCCTTCCTAGGCCTCGCCGTCGTCCACCGCCCTGGTGCTCTCGGCGCGACATGGTCAACGTGGTCAAGGAACGACTTCCATCGGACGTGGACTTTATGTGGAGAGGCTGACAGCTGGGTCCACGGCCGCAGCAAGGAAGTGCCTCCTTATTATGCGGAAAATAATTATTCCTCCACCTGACAGCGGGGACCCACTGGATGGGCCACCGTATTTCACGAAAAAAACGTTTCCCCCCTGACTGCTGGGACCCACCAGCTACACCATCGCACGCAAGGAAGTGCGTTCGGGCAAAAAAAATGATTCGCCCCACTGACTGCTTGGACCCACCAACTACATCTTCGCACGCAAGGAAGTGCGTCCGGGCAAAAAAAAAATGATTCGCCCCCCTGACTGCTGGGACCCACCAGCTACATCTTTGCACGCAAGGAAGTGCGTTCGGGAAAAAGAAAAAACGATTCGCCCCCTGACTGCTGGGACCCACCAGCTACATCTTCGCACTCAAGGAAGTGCATCCGGGCAAAAAAACAAAACGATTCGCCCCTCGACTGCTGGGACCCACCAGCTACATCTCTGCAGGCAAGGAAGTGCCTGACAGTCGGGACCCACCTGGTCGAAGCGTACGTAGCGTTGTTATTCTGGTCGCGAACGTGTGCGTACATACTGGTCGATGTAGAGGCGCGCATGTGTCGTAGTAGAGGCGCGCACGTAGCATGTACACGTGCGTACATTGGCGAGGGTGCAAGGAACAAAATACGGCCACGTACGTACATACGGGCAGGGTCTCGAACGCCTACTCGCGCATACGTACATGGCTGGGTTGGAACGGAGAAACAACAACATCGTCGTCGTGTTCATGGGGAGCCAACCGGCTGGGTTGGAATGGAATGCGTGGCCGTGTCCATCGGGAGGGATTGGACGGAACAGGCGATGGAAACGAGGCCTGGCGTACCGCACAACAGAGGAAATGGCCTTGTGTTCGACCGGCCACGTTCGAAACGGGATCCTATTGATTGGGAGGGGTGTGGCGTACCGCAAAACGGAGGAAACGGACCTCCTATGGTCGAAATGGGGGTCCTGTTGATCGGGAAGGCTGTGGCATACCGCAAAACGGACGAAACGGACTTGTGTTGGAGCGCTACGGTCGAAACGGGGGTCCTGTTCATCGGGAGGGGTGCGGCATACCACAAAACGGGACTCCACGGGATACTGTTCATCTCCACCGTTGACCTCCTCCAGCCTCCACGGGCTACCGTCGACCTCCTCCAGCCTCCACGGGCTCCTGTTCATCCAGCCTCCACCGCGTGCTACTCCACTGGCTACTGTTCAACCACCCCTCCACCGTCTACTGTTCATCCAGCCCTCCACACCATAGGGTCCTGTTCAACCACCCCTCCACGGCCACCCCTCCACCGTCTACTGTTCATCCAGCCCTCCACACCACGGGGTCCTGTTCATCCAGAGGCAACGCCACTGCTCACTGCTCATCCAAAACCCCCGCAACACTCACTATTCATCCAATCGATCGACTTTAGTTAGCAGCAGTAGCGAAGGAATCGCTCCATCGGGTTCAGTTAACAGCCATCGATCGATCGCTCGGGTTCAGTAACGTGTAGCCTGTAGTGCAATCGCTCGGGTTTAGTTAGAGCCCTACGCCTCGCTCGGGTTCAGTTAGAGCCAACGCCTCGCACACACGCACGTACGTGTACGAGAGAAATGCGCATCGCTCGGCCCTCGACCTCCCACTGTAACCGGCAACTCCCCGAAATTTTCCTCCCCCTCGCTTCTACCATGGTTTTTTCCATCATGGACGGCCCAAAGAATGTCATGCAGCTGCGTCTCCGGCCCGCCCAGGACGAAAAGCCCATTTTCTGTCATAGAAGTAGGAGCCCACCACATCTATGATGATACCGGGTTTTGTCACAATTATCGTCATAGAAGTGTCATATGTATGACAGAAAAAATTCGTTCGGCCCAAAATGTCACAGATGTGTCTTTTTTTTGTAGTGCATGGGGAACGGGGCCATGGAGAGATTGACGAGGAAGCCCGTCCACCACCGGCGCCAGAACCAGTAAGATGCAACCCCCGGCAAGGCGTTTTGCCCGGGGAGGAAGGAGGCGGAGTGGATGATGGTGCTTCCACTGATGGTCAGTTTGAGTCGGAGTCGTCATCCTCCCGCCCGCTGCCGTCATCGTCATTGGTGTTGTCCTCCTCGCCACTGTCGTTCTAGGAGGAGCTTTCGTCGTCAGTGGAACTCTCCATGCAGCACCCTAAGCGGATTCCTAAGCTCCCAAAGACCTTGATGGAGAGCAGGCCGTTCTCCATTAGTTAAACATGGAGGACGTGCCCCTCCCACAAGCTGTGGGCGCGTGCCAAAGTCTTCCACCCGCGGAGAAGGTACATGACGTGAGGGCGCGGGAAGCCAACATTGACCCACGTGTTGTCATTCCCGCAGCCCCACATATGTAGCCTGAAATCCTGCGGCGGATCCTGCTCCACCACCCGTGCGAACGGAGTAGGGAGACGGAGAAGGCCACTCACGCACTTGTACAGGCGGATGAAGAACTCGAGGGGCTTGTCTCCAACATGGCCGTCCATTAGAGGAGGGGCCGCCAGCGGAAGCGCAGCCGACGAGCCGCCCCGTCCTCCTCTTCCCCGAGTACTGCGGCGGCCTCGGTCTCGTCCTCTCCCTCTCCCCCTCACAGCGAGCTCTGCCGCCAGAAGCTGTGGGGGAGGAGGAGCACGCTGTCGAGAAGAAGGCCCCGTTGCCGCCATCGAAGCACCGGCGCACCCTCTCACCATGGCGGATAAAAGAAAGGTGTCAAGCAGAAGGAGGAGAGGAGGGCGATTGTGGAGAAACACCATCCCTCTCCCTTTTTATAGAAGAGAAAGGCTGGAGCACCGGCCTCCCAGCCCAAGAGGCGGCCGCCCCGCACGACCAATACAACCTCCTGAACTACGGGGAATCGAAACCGACCCGCTGCCCCAATCAGCGACACCTGGTTTCCCGCCTCAGCGTTAATGCCCACGTCCATCGCCTAACCTTCCCAAGGCATGCGGGACGTGTGGTGAGCGAATTAGAGGCACGGGAACAGGTGGGACAACCGTTTTCCACCCCGTGATTGTGGGGTGCGGCGCCATGCAGGCTGCGACCCGAGCCCACTTAATAAATGAGTAGCACCCCTGCAGATTCCTTCTTTTTAATAAGGGGAGCACAAACCACCTCTTTACATTCGACTACGAGATGATGCCAGCATGCTGAGGCCATCCCATGCATGACCCCCGCGTCACACACTCGACGCAGATCATGGGGAAACGCAACTCGCAAGAAGATCATTGAAGGCTAAGCCTCTGCCACGCGTGCCCGCGCACTGCTTTGGGCCTGGCCCAACTACGCCTTGCGATCACGTGTGGCCCAGGCCTGGGGGCTCCTGTTGGTGTACAAAAGTATGGGATCTTCTTGTACCCCTTACCTGTGCACGGGCAGTTGTAGCCACACCTGTGGCCAGGCCCGGCAGGGCAGCAGAAGACAAAGCTCGAAGGCTACCAAGACAGATACTCGAAGCACAATGAGCAGGAGGCAAGCTGGACCTCCCCCAGCAACACCCTTGCCGGGGCAACCTGTGCAACACTAGCAAGCCCATCACCCTTGGGGTTGAGAGCTCTGACACCATCGACAACATTAGGACCAAGACCTGAGAACGCATGCTTGTTAGCATGCAAATCCTCATAAAGATTGACAGCCCACGGGTCCATGTTGGATCAGAAGACGAAGACCCCCGGCATGACCCTCGCCAGGGAAGACTCCAAAGCCCCCGGCAAGCCTTGCCGGGGACGATCGCTGGGCCGCGTCCAGACTCGTGCCCAGCAAGGGTTCGCCACCTCACCACCACTCCAGTGCGACGATTGATGTGCCAACTAAGCAGACACCTGCGTGGCGGCATGTAGATCTTCGTGGAAGCTTTACCATTGCGCAAACACAGCAGCTAGTTAGCCAGCGTGGCACCGCGTGCCTCGTCAGCCTGGACGCGTGTCGAAGCAAGAAGGAGCGGCGAAGGACAGGACGACTTCTGTTGTCGTCCCCGATAAAGTAAGAGGGCACATAGGCAGCGCATTAAATGTGTTTGTCCTACATTGCCGAGCGATAAGCTCGTACACTGTAGCTTCCCACCTCCTGTGTGCCACTTTGGTAACCCCTTTACGTATAAAAGGAGGCCCAAGGCATACATGGAGGGGATTCATACTTTTGGACCGTGCTCGCACCGTAGCTAGTTCAAAAGCTCAATAACACATATATCCAGACAAGTAGGACTAGGGTATTACGCATCTTTGCGGCCCGAACCTGGGTAAAACCCCTATGTGCTAATTGATAGACCTGCTCTTCGTGCAACTAATCCCCTGCCGAATGTAGAAGGGATTCTTGTGATCCCATAGGTGTTTGTTTCCCCGACATTACTCATATCAATGACATAACCAACTAGCAAGCAATAATAATAAATCTCAGATGACAACACTTTTCCAAAACAATCATGATATAATATGACATAATGGTAACTCGCTAGCCCTTTCTGAGAATGCAAAACATAAATGCAGAGCACCCCTGAAGTTCAAGGACTCACTGGACATTGTAATTCATGGCAAAAGAGATCCAATCACGGTCATAGTCAACATCAACTAAAAACAAAGCATATAATTTACAATAGTGCTCTCCAGCTAGTGCTTTAAAAAGAGGATGGTGACTCAGCAATAAAAATAAATAGATAGCCCCCCCAAAGGCAAGAAGGGATTTGCAGAGGTGTGCTACTTCTTGAGCTTGCGTTGGTTTTTCCCTTGAAGAGGAAAGTGTGATGCAACAAAGTAGAGATAAGTATTTCCATTAGTTTGAGAATTGAGGTATCAATTCGGTAGGAGAAGAACACGCAAATCACCAATACCTGCACAAACAATCAAACACTTGCACCAAACGCGATAAAGGGGTCGTCAATTCCTTCACGGCACTTGCAAAAGTGAGATCTGATAGAGATAGATAAACAAAAGATAAAATATTTTTGGGTTTTTGATTTATAGATCTGAAAGTAAAAGATTGCAAAATAGTAGATCGAAAACTAATATGATGGAAAATAGACCCGAGGGCCATAGGTTTCACTAGAGGCTTCTCTCATGAAGGCAAATAATACGGTGGATGAACAAATTACTGTCGAGCAATTGATAGAAAAGCGCAAAGTTATGACGATATCCAAGGCAATGATTATAAAATAGAAGCATCACATTCGTCTCAAGTAGACTGACTCCTGCCTGCATCTACTACTAGTACTCCACACATCGACCGACTTTTGCCGGCATCTAGAGTATTAAGTTCATAAAGAACAGAGTAACACATTAAGTAAGATGACATGATGTAGAGGAATAAACTCAAGCAATATGACGTAAACCCATCTTTTTATCCTCGATGGCAACAATGAAATACGTGTCTCGCTACCCCTACTTTGTCATTGGGTGATATCATGCAAGATTGAACCCAAAGCTAAGCAACTATCCCATTGCAAGAAAAACCAATCTAATTGTCCGAACCAAATCGATAATTCGAAGAGAAATACAAAGATACCAAATCATGCATATAAGAATTCAGAGGAGATTCAAATAATATTCATAGATAAGATGATCATAAATCCACGATTCATCGGATCTTGAGAAACACACCTCAAAAGAAGATTACATCGGATAGATCTCCAAGAACATCGAGGAGAACATGGTATTGCGAATCAGAGAGAGAGAAGAAGCCAACTAGCTACTAGCTGTGGACCTGTAGGTTTGTGGTCGACTACTCACGCTTCATCGGAAGGGCAATAGAGTTGATGTAGATGCCCTCCGTGATTGAATCCTCCTCCGATAGGATGCCGAAAAAGGCCCCAAGATAGGATCTCACAGGAACAGAAGGTTGCGGCGGTGGAAAAGTGTTTTCGTGGATGCTTCTGGTGGTTTGGGAATATTTGCAAATACATAGGAGGACGATCTAGGTCAGTGGGTCACCGAGGGGCCCACAAGGTAGGGGGGCACGCCCTACCCCCTGGGTGCGCCCTACCCCCTGGGCACGCCCTCCACCCTTGTCGCTGCCTCGTGGCTCTTCTGACTTGAACTCCAAGTCTCTTTGTTGTCTTCTGGTCCAAGAAAAATCATTGTGAAGTTTTTTTTCCGTTTAGACTCCGTTTAGTATTCCTTTTCTACGAAGCTCAAAAACAAGGAAAAAACAGAAACTGGCACTGGGCTCTAGGTTAGTCGCAAAAATAATATAAAATAGCATATTAGTGCATACAAAACATCCAAAATTGATAATATAATAGCATGAAACAATCAAAAATTATAGATACGTTGGAGACGTATCAAGCATCCCCAAGCTTAATTCCTGCTCATCCTCGAGTAGGTAAATGATAAAAACAGATTTTTTGATCTGGAATGCTACCTAACATATTTATCCATGTAATTTTCTTCATTGTGGCATGAATGTTCAGATCCATAAGGTTCTAAACAAAAGTTTAATATTGACATAAAAACGATAATACTTCAAGCATACTAATAAAGCAATCATGTCTTCTCAAAATACCATGGCCCAAGAAAGCTATCCCTACAAAATCATATAGTCTGGCTATGCTCCATCTTCATCACACAAAATATTCAAATCAAGCACAACCCCGATGACAAGCCAAGCAATTGTTTCATACTTTTGATGTTCTCAAACCTTTTCAACTTTCACGAAATACATGAGCGTGAACCATGGACATAGCACTATAGGTGAAATAGAATATGGTGGTTGTGGAGAAGACAAAAAGAAGGAGATAGTCTCACATCAACTAGGCGTATCAACGGGCTATGGAGATGCCCATCAATAGATATCAATGTGTGAGTAGGGATTGCCATTCAACTGATGCACTAGAGCTATAAGTTTATGAAATCTCAAAAAAGAAACTAAGTGGGTGTGCATCCAACTTGCTTGCTCATGAAGACCTAGGGCATTTGAGGAAGCCCATCGTTGGAATATACAAGCCAAGTTAGATAATGAAAAATTTCCACTAGTATATGAAAGTGACAAAATAGGAGACTCTCTATCATGAAGATCATGGTGCTACTTTGAAGCACAAGTGTGGAAAAAGGATAGTAACATTGCCCCTTCTCTCATTTTTTTTCAATGGCTTCTTTGGCCTCTTTTTTTGGCTTCATTGGACTCGTTTTTTTTCTCACATGGGACAATGTTCTAATAATGATGATCATCACACTTTTATTTACTTACAACTCAAGAATTACAACTCGATACTTAGACAAATTATGACTCTATTTGAATTCCTCCGGCGGTGTACCGGGATGTGCAATGACTCAAGAGTGACATGTATGAAAATTGTGAACGGTGGCTTTGCCACAAATACTATGTCAACTACATGATCATGCAAAGCAATATTACAATGATGAAGTGTGTCATAATAAACGGAACAGTGGAAAGTTGCATGGCAATATATCTCGGAATGGCTATGGAAATGCCATAATAGGTAGGTATGGTGGCTATTTTGAGGAAGGTATATGGTGGGTGTATGGTACCGGCGAAAGTTGTGCGGTACTTGAGAGGCTAGCAATGGTAGAAGGGTGAGAGTGCGTATAATCAATGGACTCAACATTAGTCATAAAGAACTCACATACTTATTGCAAAAATCTATTAGTCATCAAAACAAAGTACTATGCACATGCTCCTAGGGGGATAGATTGGTAGGAAAATACCATCACTCATCCCCGACTGCCACTCATAAGGAAGACAATCAATGAATAAATCATGCTCCAACTTCGTTACATAACGGTTCACCATACGTGCATGCTACGGGAATCACAAACCTCGACATAAGTATTTCTACAATACAAAATTACTCACTAGCATGACTCTAATATCACCATCCTCATATCTCAAAACAATCATAAGGAATCAAACTTCTCATAGTATTCAATGCACTTTATATGAAAGTTTTTATTATATCCCTCTTGGGTGCCCGTCATATTAGGACTAAATTCATAACCTAAGCAAATTACCAAGCTGGTTAGAGAGACTGTAGCGACCACGATCCCAATGGACCGAAGTCTCTGTGCTTAAGTGTCATCCCTGGATCGGTAATGCTGACACACACAGTACTCGAGGAATTATAACAGAGTTCAGTCACACACTTATTACATCGAGTCCTCATAAAGAGTATGATTACACAAAAATAATATGGCTGAAGGCCATCTAGACTAAATAACTACGGAAGCTTCGAAGGTAAATGAGTCCATCAACTCCAACGGCATAGCTGAGTGCACGACAACGACCTATCGCACCTTATTCATCATCTGAGTAGTCTGCAACATGAGACGTTGCAGCCGTGTAGGTCAGCACATTGAATATGCTGGCAGAGTTACACTGTAAAGCAATGAATGCAATAACTATATCTACATGCAATTTTTGGCTGGTGGAGGCTCTAAGTTTATGATTTTGCATAAAGCTAGTTTTTCCCTACAACAGAGGAATAAATTTTATTTAAACTACTCCCAAGTTGTACCAATATTTGAGAAGGTTCCTCCAACTCAAATCCCAATTAAACAAGTATCATCATTAAACTCAATTCAATTAATTAAAGAGTGATGAGATCAACACGAATATCCAATTCCAGATACTCAAGATGTCCATAACCAGGGACACGACTAACCATGATTAGTTTATACACTCTATAGAGGTTGCGCACTTTTCCCCACAAGACTCGACCGCATCCATGATCGGAAGACTGAGACATAGTCTTTCTGAAGCATTAACTCTCTACTCCGGGCAGACCAGTACACCTACTTTCCCCTACATCTGCTAGTCCACCTCTTCGAGAGCTCATACAACTTACTCAACTATGCCACAGCCCATAATGGCTTGTGGCTGCACACGGAAGTTTCTAGGCATGAAATATCATATGATCCCTTTGAGCCTGGGTGGCGAACCAAGGAAAAATCACACAGGTACTCCGGGATTTCCCAAATGGACAAACACTGGATTCTCTAGGTGCCCCAACCAAGCCACCCAGATGTGTATTAAAGTTGCCACCTTGATCTTATCCAAAATTAATAACTCTCATAAGTTCCATGTGAATCACGATCCAATCACCATCTACGAGCATGGCTAAGCAATAATAGAGCATAACATATATTCCCGGGGTGATCAAAAGGTATAGGTTCCTACCTCAAGTACTACAACGAAACCACATGTTCCCAATCCTACTCATGCCAATATTTGATAGCAAAGCTAATGCATAGTAAAAACTGGGTATAGAAGAGTATGATCAAACTGTAACTTGCCTTGCTAACGATCTGCAAACTCTAGAGATTCATAGTAACAAGCTTCGCACTCCGGGTAATCTAGCGTAGACAAATAGTAGCATACATAAGCAATCACTCAAACGAAACAAAGAGAAATCGAGAAAAGATCCAAACAAAACACGAAACAAGCAAACGACTAAACTAAACAAAAAAACAAAACCTAACATCATTATTTTCATGTGAATTAGATCTTAACAATAGGTACATGTGATTAGCAACGATTTGCAAAAAGAAACAACTCAAACGGAGTAACGAAACTCAAGATACAAATGAAACAAAATCGATTACTAATCTAAACTAAACTCAATTTTTTAAATTGTCAAAATCATGTTCAAGTTGGTTTACTGGAAAGAAGAGATCGTTACAAAGATTTAGGTATTAGTTTCATCTAATTTGGATAAACAAGCAAAAAGTTATGCTAGTTTTAAGATCAGGGGCTAAATCGCGATAAAACTATTCAAGGATAGGTCCCTGGCCGAAAATAAAACTAAAAATAAAAATCTACGGAACGAACAATCGCTAACAGAAACTAACAAACGAAAGCGTTCACTAACAGAACGTAATGAACAAATACGTTCGTTAAAACAATCTAACGGGTGAACGTTCATAATCTAACGAACTAACTAAAAAAATCGATCTAATAACTAAACCGAACAAAACCAAAAAAAACCGGTGAACCGACGGTTTTTACCGGCTAAATAAAAATGACCGGCAGCGGCGAGATTCGGCGAGGCGGGGCTCGGCGCCGTCGCTGAAGCGAGGCGGCGGCAATGCGGGCGGCAACAGCAGCATGCGGCGGCGGTGGCGGCTGCTTGCGGCGGCGCCGCGCGGCGGTTGAGCTGCGGCGGCTTTTAGGAGAGGAGGGCGGCGGCGGGCTCCATTTATAAAGGGCCCACGTGGGACCGACTTGGGGAGGGAGTCGGCACACGATGGGGTGAGCTTGGACTCCTCCGGAGTCCGGCGGCGGCACGGCATCGCTGTGCGGGGAAGGCGGTGGCGACTCGGGCCGGCTGGGCCTTCGCCCAGTTCGGTCCGAAAACTTTTAAAAAATGATTTTCATGAGAAAATCCTAAATAAATAAAAATAAACTCTAAAAATTCCAGAAACAATTTTCATGGTCCCTACCTAATATTTGGGACATTAAGAACATTTTCTGGACTAAATGCATTTTTTTTAAAATGCATGTTTTCTCTAATGCAAATAAAATAGCAATTAAATTTCAAATAAAATAATAATTTGATTTGAACATTTCTTTTTCCAATATTTCTCTGTTTTGAAGAAGTCATTTTATCTTCTCTCATTTATTTTTTATTTTGGAAATAATTGGAAAGAAATTATTGAAAATCAAATTGATCCTCTTTTCAAATTTGAATAAATTCAAAAATGAAAATTTTGTGAAACCTCCAACTCTCTCGTTGGGTCCTTGAGTTGCTTAAGATTTCTAGGATCACATCAAAATGCAATAAAATATTATATGCATAAGATGATTTATGTATAACATCCGAATTGAAAATTGGGATGTTACAAAGATTCTCGAAATAATATAAGTGAAGCATGCGAGTTCAACAATTTCTATGAAATAAAGCCACCGCCATGTTCTAAAAAGATATAAGTGAAGCACTAGAGCAAAATTTCCTAGCTCAAAATATATAAGTGAAGCGCATAGAGTATTCTAACAAATCACGATTAATGTGTGTCCCTCTCAAAAGGTGTGTACAGAAAGGATGATTGTGGCAAACTAAAAAACAAAGAATCAAATCATACAAGACACTTCAAGCAAAACACATATCATGTGGTGAATAAAAATATAGCCTCAAGTAAAGTTACTGATAGACGAAGACGAAAGAGGGGATGCCTTCCGGGGCATCCCCAAGCTTAGGCTCTTGGTTGTCCTTGAATATTACCTTGGGGTGCCTTGAGAATCCCCAATCTTAGTCTCTTGCCACTCCTTATTCCATAGTCCATCAAAGCCTTACCCAAAACTTGAAAGCTTCACAACACAAAACTCAACAGCAAATCTTATGAGATCTGTTAGTATAAGAAAATAAATCACCACTTTATGGTACTGTTGTGAACTCATTGTTTATTTATATTGGTGTAATATCTATTGTATTCCAACTTCTCCATGGTTCATACCCCCCGACACTACCCATAGATTCATCAAAATAAGCAAACAACACAAGGAAAACAAAATCTGTCAAAAACAGAACAGTCTGTAGCAATCTGAATACTTCGAATACTTCTATCACTGCAAAAATTCTTAAAACTTAGGAAAACTTGGGAAATTTGAATATTAATCTTGTGTAAAAAAATTTAGATCAAAATCATGCTTCTGTGAATTACGAAAATTATTTTTCTGGGCTCAAAAGTTTCTGTTTTTCAGCAAGATCAAATCGACTATCACCGTAAGCCATCCCAAAGGTCTTACTTGGCACAAACACTAATTAAAACACAAAAACACTTCTAACCAGAGGCTAGATTAATTATTTATTGAAAAACAGAACCAAAAAAGCAAGAAAAATAATTAAATTGGGTTGCCTCTTAACAATCGCTATTGTTTAACGCCCTTAGCTAGGCATAAAACATAGATCTAGGTATTGTCATCTTTGGTATGCAATCCATAAGTATCTCTCATAATAGATTCATATGGAAACTTAATTTTCTTTCTAGGAAAGTGTTCCATGACCTTCCCTAATGGAAATTGAAATCTAATGTTTCCTTCTTTCATATCAATAATTGCACCAATCTTTCTAAGGAAAAGGTCTACCAAGAATAATACGACATGTAGGATTGCAATCTATATCAAGAACAATGAAATATATAGGCACATAATTCCTATTTGCAACAATAATAACATCATTAATCCTTCCCATAGGTTTCTTAATAGTGGAATCCGCAAGATGCAAATTTAAAGAACAATCATCACATTCACGAAAACCTAACACATCACATAAAGTTTTTGGAATTGTGGAAACGCTAGCACCCAAATCACACAAAGCATGGTACTCATAATATTTAATCTTCATATTAATAGTAGGTTCCCACTCATTATAAAGTCTTCTAGGCATAGAAACTTCCAATTCAAGCTTTTCTTCAAAAGATCTCATCATAGCATCAACAATATGTTTAGTAAAAGCTTTATTTTGATTATAAGCATGAGGAGAATTCAACATGGATAGCAACAAGGAAATACAATATATTAAAGAACAATTATCATAATTAAAATACTTGAAATCCAAAAGAGTGGGTTCATTGCTACTTAAAGTCTTGACCTCTCCAATCCCACTTTTATCAATTTTTGCATCCAGATCTATAAACTTCGAATCATTGGGACGCCTTCTAACTAAAGTTGGCTCATCTCCAATCCCATATTTATCAAGATTTACATTGGAAAACAAAGATTCAATAGGAGTCACATCAATCACTTTAAGATCTTTATCATTATTTTCACAAAAACTAGAAGAACACGCTTTTACGAACCGATCTCGTTTAGCATGCATCTTAGCGGTTCTTTCTTTACACTCATCAATGGAAATTCTCATAGCTTTTAGAGACTCATTAGTATCATGCTTTGGTGGAATAGATCTATTTTTTAAAGAATCGATCTCAAGAGAAATTATATCCATGTTCCTAGCCAAATCATCCATCTTAAGCAATTTTTCTTCAACCAAAGCATTGAAAGTCTTTTGCGAAATCATAAATTCTTTAAAACTATTCTCAAAATCAGAGGACATCTTATTATAATTTCCATAAGAATTGTTTTAGGAATTACCATAACTATTAGAGGAATTACTAGGAAACGACCTAGGATTAAAATTGCCTCTATGCGCGTTATTACCAAAATTGTTCCTACCAACAAAATTCACATCCACAGATTCATTATTATTCTCAATCAGATTAGACAAAGGCATATCATTAGAATCAATAGGAGCACTCTTGCTAGAAAATAATTTCATAAGTTCATCCATCTTTCCACTAAAAACATTAATTTCTTCAATCACATGCACTTTTTTACTAGTTGAAGATCTTTCGGTGTGCCATTGAGAATAATTAACCATAATATTATCTAGGAGTTTAGTAGCTTATCCTAAAGTGATTTCCATAAAATTACCTCCAACGGCCGAATCTGAAAGATTTTAAATTCAATCCAGCATAAAAAATTTGTATGTTCATCCTTAAATTTAAACCATGAGTAGGGCAAATTCGTATCATCAATTTCATCCTCTCCCAAGATTGTGCAACATGTTCATGATCAAGTTGCTAAAAATTCATAATCTCGTTCCTAATGGAGATGATCTTAGCGGGAGGAAAATACTTGGAAATAAAAGCATCTTTACACTTATTCCATGAATCAATACTATTTTAGGTAAAGATGAAAACCAAGTTTTAGCACGATCTTGTAGTGAGAACGGAAATAGCTTCAATTTAACAATATCATTATCCACATCTTTCTTCTTTTGCATATCACATAAATCAACAAAATTGTTTAGATGGGATGCGACATCTTCACTAGGAAGGCCAGAAAATTGATCTTTCATAACAAGATTCAGCAAAGCGGCATTAATTTCACAAGATTCTGCACTAGTGGCGGGAGCAATCGGAGTACAAATAAAATAATAATTATTATTGTTGGAAAAGTCACACAATTTGGTATTCTCTTGAGTTATTATTATTAGTGACAGAACAAGGGCGAAGAAAAGGGCAAATCTTTTCGAAAATCGTTTTAGAAGTGGGGGAGAGGAAAATGAGAGGCGAATGGAGAATAATGTAATGCAAGAGATGAGGGTTTTATGATGGGTAATTGGTATGTGTTGACTTGGCATATATCTCCTCGGCAACGTGCTAGAAATTCTTCCTGCTACTTCTTGATCTTGTGTTGGTTTTTCCCTTGAAGAGGAAAGGGTGATGCAGCAAAGTAGAGATAAGTATTTCTCTCAGTTTGAGAACCAAGGTATCAATCCAGTAGGAGAAGAACGCGCAAATCACCAATACCTGCACAAACAATTAAACAGTTGCACCCAACGCGATAAAGGGGTTGTCAATCCCTTCACGGTCACTTACAAAAGTGAGATCTGATAGAGATAGATAAACAAAAGATAAAATATTTTTGGTTTTCGATTTATAGATCTGAAAGTAAAAGATTGCAAAATAGTAGATCGGGAAATAATATGATGGGAAAATAGACCCGGGGCCATAGGTTTCACTAGAGGCTTCTCTCATGAAGGCAAATAGTACGGTGGGTGAACAAATTACTGTTGAGCAATTGATAGAAAAGTGCAAAGTTATGACGATATCCAAGTCAATGATTATGCAGTATAGGCATCATGTCCGTGTCAAGTAGACCGACTCCTACCTTCATCTACTACTATTACTCCACACATCGACCGACTCCTGCCTGCATCTAGAGTATTAAGTTCACAAAGAACAGAGTAACACATTAAGTAAGATGACATGATGTGGAGGAATAAACTCAAGCAATATGATGTAAACCCCATCTTTTTATCTTCGATGGCAACAATGCAATACGTGTCTCGCTACCCCTACTTTGTCACTGGGTGAAATCATGCAAGATTGAACCCAAATCTAAGCACCTCTCCCACTGCAAGAAAAACCAATCTAGTTCACCAAACCAAATCGATAATTCGAAGAGAAATACAAAGATACCAAATCATGCATATAAGAATTCAGAGGAGATTCAAGTAATATTCATAGATAAGTTGATCATAAATCCACAATTCATCGGATCTCGACAAACACACCGCAAAAGACGATTACATCGGATAGATCTCCAAGAACATTGAGGAGAACATGGTATTGAGAATGAAAGAGAGAGAAGAGGTCATCTAGCTACTATCTATGGACCCATAGGTCTATGGTGGATGACTCACGCTTCATCAGAAGGGCAATAGAGTTCATTAGATGCCCTGAGTGATGGAATCCCCCTCCGGCAGGATGCCGAAAAAGGCCCCAAGATGGGATCTCATGGGAACAGAAGGTTGCAGCGGTGGACAAGTGTTTTCGTGGATGCTTCTGGTGGTTTGGGAATATTTGCAAATATATAGGAGGAAGATCTAGGTCAGGGGGTCGCCGAGGGGCCCGCAATGTAGGGGCGCACGCCCTACCCCCCTGGGCGCGCCCTCCACCCTTCTCGCTGCCTCGTGGCTCTTGTGACTTGAACTCCAAGTCTCCTAGGTGTCTTCTGGTCCAATAAAAATCATCGTGAAGTTCTATACCGATTGGACCAAGTTTGGTATTCCTTTTCTGCGAAGCTCAAAAACAAGGAATAACAGAAATTGGCACTGGGCTCTAGGTTAATAGGTTAGTCCGAAAATAATATAAAATAGCATATTAATGCATATAAAACATCCAAAACAGATAATATAATAGCATGGAACAATAAAAAATTATAGATACATTAGAGACGTATCAAGGTGCCAGAGCTCAAAGCTTTATAACAGAGATGCATATAATTTTGAGCGGTATGCTTTCATTGTCAACACGACAACCAAGAGATCTCACTATCTTCCATGCTAGACACATTATAGCCGGTTCCCAAACAGAATGGTAAAGTTTTTACTCCCCCTCCACCAACAATCACACTACACGGCTAGCCGAATTCACGGGTGCCGTCCATACCAACAACAGTCCTGGGGGAGTTTTGTTTCGTTATTAAATTTTGATTTTGATTTTGAGCATCGAACTAGGCATCCCGATTACCAGCCACTCTCTCATGAATGACAAGTGAATAAACACTCATCATGAGAATAACCCACCTAGCATGGAAGATACTGACAGCTCCAAGTCGCTACAAAAGCGATTCAGGCATAGAAAACAGATTATTATTTGAAGGTTTAGAGTTTGGCACATGCAAATTTACATGGAACGATGGGTAAATACCACATCTAGGTAGGTATGGTGGACTCATATGGAACAACTTTGGGTTTAAGGAAGTGGATGCACAAGCAGTATTCCCGCTTAGTACAAGTGAAGGCTAGCAAAAGATTGAGAAGCGACCAACTAGAGAGCGACAACGGTCATAAACACGCATTGAGATTAATCAACATTGAATGCAAGCATGAGTATGATATAAATCACCATGAACATAAATATCGTGGAGGCTATGTTGGTTTTTGATTCAAATACATGCGTGAGCATGTGCCAAGTCAAGCCACTTGAATCATTCAGAGGAGGATACCATCCTATCATACTACATCATAACCATTTTAAAATGCATGTTGGCACTCAAGACAAACCATTATACACTCCTAGCAAATTAAGCATGGCGTGCGTAACTATAATCTCTAATTGTCATTGTGAACATGTTTCATTCATAATAGGTTGAATAAGGAATGATGGGCTAATCATATTTACAAAAACAAAATTGGTCGAGTTCATACCAGCTTTTCTTCATCTCAATCATTTCATCAAATATCGTCATTATTGCCTTTCACTTGCATGACTGAACAATGTGAATAATAATAAGAGTGCACGTGCATTGGACTAAGCTGGAACCTGTAAACATTTATTCAAAGGAGAAGACAAGGTAATATGGACTCTTTGTTAGATCAACAATTAAGCATATGAGAGCCACTCAACATTTTCATCGTGGTCTTCTCCTTACGACTGAAAGAAGAGAAAAAAATTTCAAAGAAACACACTGAAATATTTTTGGATTTTTTATTTTCCCTGAAATAAGCAAATATTAAAAAAGAAAACAAAAACGAGAAAAACGGTTTACACAGGAAAAGCTCCCAACAAGCAAAAGAAGAACAAGAAATATTTTTGGGGTTTCTTTTAATACTACAACCAATTAAGCTAGAAGGAAACTAAAAATAAGCTAGAACAATTTTTTTTGGATTTTCTCAATTTTTCAAACACACAAGAAGAAAGCAAGAAAAATAAACTAACATGGATGATACAATGAAAATGCATGAACACCGACAACTGGAATGAATGTGTGATGCATGAATTTAATGTCGATGGGAAATACGTACTCCCCCAAGCTTAGGCTTTTGGCTGAAGTTGGTCTATGGCCATGGCTCGAAGTAACCCTCTCCTGGATACTGCGGAGGGTCCTGAGGGTTCCACCGGTTGGTGAGCTCTTGCGGCTCCCACTGAAAATGGGCTCCTGATATGGGTAAGGAACTGGTGCCGGCTCAGATGCTAGGGGTTGTGAAGACTCCAAAATATGTAGATGTCCTCGGGCATAATGGTGTACGTGCTTGAATGAATATCGAACAAATAAGGTACAGGCAAGGTAATAATCTCACAAGTATCCTGAGTAAATACTAGGCTATAGAGGAGCCTCTTATCATCGTCTTTGGCAATAAAATCACATGCTATCATACTGGCATAGTCTAAATATTTAGTGGGTAACTTCATCTCATCCTCCTCGTCATGCCTAATAGGTATATCAAAATGTTTAACTAGGCAGAAGGCATAGACACCACCAAAAATAGTGCCCTTTGAATGGATTGTGTTTAACCATCGCGCAACAATAGCGCCCAAACTAAAAGTTATGTCAGAATATAAAGCATGGCGCAAAATAGCGAGATCGGGTGCACTAAGGCCCCCACTCTCTCCACAACCTATCAAGCATCTCCTGGCAAATAATGAATAGTAACACAAAATGGGAAAAATCCAAACTAGCTACCCTAGCTTCTGACACTCCTCTCTCTTCTCCCACGGTAGTTTCATAAATAAAGTCCTCCACGTCCCTAGGGCGTGGCTCACTGACGCTGCCCTCATAAGGTATTTTGCAAACAGCACACAAATCATATAGTGTCATTTGCTTGGGCACATCATATAAGTGAAATTCTACCATGGGAGGATCCTTCTTAGAATGAAAGTGAAAATTTTGCATGAAGGTATTAATGAGTAGGAGGTATCAGCCACACTTATCTTGGAGGAAGGTGGTAATGTCAGCATTCTCTGCCAAATAATAAAAATCATCATAAATTTCGGCCTCCATCAAGAATATGTCACTTGGCCATTCACACAGTTGAACCTCCGCTGCACAAGGAAGGTTGTACTTGGGCTTCTTCTTCTCCTCATTTTCATTTCCTTCAGAATTCTGGCTTGAAGAACCCCTTAACCAGCTTCTCATGGTTTCTCTTTCCTTTGAAGTTTTATGAAATTTTTAGTGACTCAAAATAAAAGTGAACAAAACTCAATAAAATTGATAGCAACTATTCCCACAAGTGTCTAGAGCCTATATCATGCAACAAAACTACTTTGGACCATATAAATTTGACATGCAAGCTCAAGAAGAAGGTCACCACAGCAGCAAAAACTTTCAATATATAAAGCACTAGAACATAAACTAATTAGACCATTGGAGGAGTCACATACCGAAGAACAATCCCCCAAAACACTTTTGCAAATGGAGCTTTGAGCAAGGACATCGAAAATGGCAGCAAGAGCAACGGGGCGATTTTTTCTAGAGGAAGATGAAGTGGATGGGTGGCTGGAATAAGTGAGGGGGTCCCTATGGGACCCACAAGCCTGCTAGGCATGCCCTGTGGGGTGGTTGCTCCCTGGGGGCTTATGGCCCGCTGGTACACCCCCCCTAAGGTGTGTTCAGCGCCAAAACATCTCTAATATTATGGAAAAAATTCATACTAAATTTTCAGGGCATTTGGAGAACTTTTATTTTCCGATCATTTTCTACTGCACGGATAATTCAGAAAATAGAAAAATAATAGCATTTGTACTTTATTAAATCTAAATAACGGAGTGTAAAAAGTGGGTATGGAAAGTTGTGCCTCCTAAATTCATCCATCACATGCTCATCAAAAGGAACCCATTAATAAGGTTGATCAAGTCTTATTAACAAACTTCTTCCGAGTGACATGAAACCGGAGAATTTCTGAATAACACTAGGTTTCCTCAACGGGGATATGCATGTCGCCAACAATAAGAATATCATATTTCCTTTTGACAATAGTAATAGGGAATTTAAAACCTCCAATATCAATTGTTGCTATTTCTCCAATAGAGTTGATACTATTCACTTTGAGGTTGTTTCTTCAGAAAGTGTACCGTATGCTCATTACCATTAACATGAAAAATTACATTGCCCTTATTGCAATCAATAACAGCCCCTATAGTATTCAAAAAGGGTCTACCAAGGATGATCGACATACTATCGTCCTCGGGTATATCAAGAATAAAGAAGTATGTTAAGATAGTAACATTTGCAACTATGACAGGTACATCCTCACAAACACCAATGGGTATGGCAATTGATTTAACAGCCATTTGCAAAGAGATTTTAGTTGGTGTCGACTTATTCCAATCAAGTCTTCGATACAAAGATAAAGGCATAACACTAACACCGGCTCCAAGATCACATAAAGTAGTTTTAAACATAGTTTCTTTTAATGGAGCATGGTATAGTTGGTATTCCCGGATCTCCTGGTTTCTTAGGTATTCCACCCTTAAATGTATAGTTAGCAAGCATGGTGGAAATTTCAGCTTCTGATATTTTTCTTTTATTAGTAACGATATCTTTCATATACTTAGCATAAGGAGACATTTTCAGCATATCAGTCAAACGTAGGCGCAAAAAGACAGGTCTAAGCATTTCAACAAAGCGCTCAAATTCTTCGGCATCCTTTTTCTTGGATGGTTTAGGAGGAAAGGGCATGGGTTTCTGAACCCATGCTTCTCTTTCTTTACCATGTTTCCTAGCAATGAAGTATCTCTTATCATATCTTTTATTCTTAGGTTGTGGGTTATCAAGATCAACAACAGGTTCTGTCTCCACATCATTATCATTACTAGGTTGAGCATCAAGATGAACATCACCATTATCATTATTACTAGGTTCATGTTCATCACCAGATTGTGTCTCATTATCGGAAATAAAAATATCATTTGGATTTTCAAGTGTGTCTATAGTAGGTTCGCTAGAAGCATGCAGATTCCTATCATTTTCTTTTTCTTCTTAGATGAACTAGGTGCATCAGTATTAATTCTTTGAGAATCTTGCTCAATTCTCAAAGGTTCCTGAGTCAGTATACCTCCCCTAATCAGAACTTTAATAGCATGATCATTCATTTTATTGTTCATCTCATTAAGCAAATCATTTTGTGCCTTGAGTACTTGTTCTACTTGAGTTTTTACCATGGAAGAATGTTTACTAACAATCTTGAGATCGTTAATAGTTCTATACATATAGACACTCAAGCGTTCAAGCATATAAGCATTTCGTTTCAATTGTCTACTAACATATGCGTTGAAGTTTTCTTGTTTAACCATAAAGTTTTCAAATTCATCCAAGTATTGACTAGCAGATTTAGTATAAGGAATATCACCTTCATCAAATCTATAGAGAGAATTTACCTCTACTACCTGTGTCGGGGTGTTAAGACCATGCATTTCTTCAATAGGTGGTAAATTTTTAACATCTTCAGCTTTAATACCTTTTTCTTTCATAGATTTCTTTGCATCTTGCATATCTTCAGGACTGAGAAATAGAATACCTCTCTTTTCCGGAGTTGGCTTAGGAGGTGGTTCAGGAAGAGTACAATCATTATCATTGCTCAATATATTATTCAACAATTCTTCAGCTTCCTCAATGGTTTATTCCCTGAAAACACAACCAACACAACTATCTAGGTGGTCCCTAGAAGCATCGGTTAGTCCATTATAAAAGATATCAAGCATTTCATTTTTCTTGAGAGGGTGATCAGGAAAACCATTAAGTAATAGGAGAAGCCTCCCCCAAGCTTGTGGGAGACTCTCTTCTTCAATTTGCACAAAGTTAAATATTTCCCGTACAGTAGCTTGTTTCTTATGAGCAGGAAAATATTTTTCAGAGAAGTAATATATCATATCCTGGGGACTACACACACAACCAGAGGCGAGAGAATTAAACCATATCTTAGCATCAACCTTTAATGAGAAAGGAAATAACTTAAGAATATAGTAATAGCGATTTTTTCCTTGTGGGCAAATAGGGTGGCTATATCATTTAATTTAGTAAGATGTGCCACAACAGTTTCAGATTCATAACCATGGAAAGGATTAGATTCAACCAAAGTAATTAACTCAAGATCGACAGAGAATTCATAATCTGTATCAGTAACAAAGATAGGAGAAGTAGCAAACTTAGGATCGTATTCATTCTAGCATTCATTGATTTTTCTTTCCACTTGCATAATAATTTCTTAAGATCATCTCAATCCTTACAAGCAAGAAAGTCTCTAGCTACCTATCCCTCCATTACATAACCCATAGGTATATTAGGCAATTCATATCTAGGAGAAGAATCATAATCTTCAGTTCAACAATTTCATCAGTTTCAGCAGGCTCAATTTCTTTAGCTCTAGCAAGTTGTTCATCAAGAAATTCTCCTAGTGGCACAATCTTATCAAGCAAAGTAGTAGCATCATCATCAGTATCATTCATGGTAGAAGTAGTATAGTCAATTACTTGTGACATATTAGGATTAATAGCAGGTGGTGGTGTTGCAAGCTTACTCAAAACAGAAGGTGAATCAAGTGCAGAGCTAGATGGCAGTTCCTTACCTCCCCTCGTCCTACAGGGAACGATCTTGGTTTTGTTATCTATCAAATTCTTCATAGTGATTAACAGATATAAATCCCAAGTGACTCAGCAAATAAATCTATGCTCCCCGGCAATGGTGCCAGAAAAAGGTCTTGATAACCCACATGTATGGGGGATCGCAACAGTTTTCGAGGGTAGAGTATTCAACCCAAATTTATCAATTCTACACAAGGGGAGCCAAAGAATATTCACGAGCATTAGCAGTTGAGTTGTAAATTCAACCACACCTGAAAGACTTAATATCTGCAGCAAAGTTTTTAGTAGCAAAGTAGTATGGAAGTAACGGTAACAGTGATAATAGTAGCAATAGCAATTTTGTAGTAATTGTAACAGTGCCAACGACAAATTAATTTATCAAAGATCAATATGTGCAAAGCTCGTTGGATCAGTGATCGATAGTTATGTTGGATGGCATTCATCATACAATAGTTATAACCTAGGGCGACCCAGAACTAGCTCTAGTTCATCAATGTAATGTGGGCATGTATTCCATATATAGTCATACGTGCTTATGGAAAAGAACTTGCATGACATCTTTTGTCCCACCCTCCCATGGTAGCGGGGTCCATAACAAAACTAAGGGATATTACGGCATCCTTTTAATAGAGAACTGGAACAAGGCATTAGCACTTAGTGAATACATGAACTCCTCAAACTACGGTAATCACTGGAAAGAATCCCAATTATTATCACCTTGGGGTATGCAGATCATAACACGTAATAGGTCTCTACAACTTGCAAGATAGGATTAAGAACTCACATATATTCATGAAAACATAATAGGTTCAGATACAAAATCGTGGCACTCGGGCCCTAGTGACAAGCATTAAGCATAGCAAAGTCATATCAACATCAATCTCAGAACATAGTGGATACTGGGGATCAAGCCCTAACAAAACTAACTCGATTACATGATAAATCTCATCCAACCCATCATCGTCCAGCAAGCATACGAAGGAATTGCTCACTCCCGGTGGTGAGCATCATGAAAGTGGTGATGGAGGAAGGTTGATGATGACGACGACGACAATGATTTCCCCTCTTCGGAGCCCAAAATAGACTCCAGATCTGCCCACCCGAGGAAGAACAGGAGGTGGCGGCGGCTTTGTATCGCAAAACGTGATGAATCCTTCTTCTTGATTTTTTTCTCACCAATAGGAATATATAGCATTGGAATTAGGGTCGGAGGTGGTCCAGGGGCCCACAAGCCTGTAGGGAGCGCCCTAGGGGGTGGGAGCGACCCCCAGGGCTTGTGGCCTCAGGGTGGCCCCCCCTCTGGTATCTTTTTGCGCTAGTATTTTTTATTTATTCCACAAAAAATCTGCGTAAATTTTCAGGTCAATCTGAGAACTTTGATGTCTGCACAAAAACAACACCATGGCAATTCTGCTAAAAACAGTGCCAGTTCGGGTTAGTTCCATTCAAATCTTGCAACTTAGAGTCCAAAACAAGGGCAAAAAAGTTTTTAAAACTACATACCAAGGAGATGTATCAAGGTGGCACATGCAAACTTACTTGGAATGACAGGGTAATACCGTATATAGGTAGATATAGTGAACTCATCTAGAATAACTTTGGTTTAGGGATTTGGTTGTACAAGCAGTATTCCCGCTTAGTATAGGCAAAGGCTAGCAAATAGATTGGGAAGTGACCAACTAGAGAGTGAAAACGGTCATAAACATGCATTGTGAATAATTAACATTGAATACTAGCATGAGTAGGATATAAGCACCATGAACATGAATATCGTGGAGGCTATGTTGGTTTTCAATCAACTACATGTGTGAACATGTGCCAAGTCAAGCCACTTGAACATTCAGAGGAGGATAACATACCATCATACTACATCATAATCATTTTAATGCATGTTGACACCCAAGATAAATAATTATCCACTCCTGGCTACTTAAGCATGGCATGAGCAACTATAATCTCTAATTGTCATCATAAACATGTTTAATCATAATATGCTGAATCATGGATACTGAGTTAAACATATTTACATAAACAAAAACAAGTTGAGTTCACAGCCGCTTTTCCTTGCATTGTCACTTCATCAAATATCGTCATTGTTGCCTTTCACTTGCACGACCAAATGATATGAAAATAATAATAGTGCAAGAGTGTCATGGACTAAGCTGGAATCTGCAAACATTTTATTCAAAGAAGAAGACAAGGTAATATGGGATCATTGTCAGATCAACAATAATGCATATGAGTGCCACTCAGCATTTCATCGTGGTCTTCTCCTTACGATGACTCAACAAAAAGAAAAGGATTTCAGAGAAACACACAAATATTTTTGGAGTTTTTATTTTTTTCTTGAAGGAAGCAAAATAACAAGGAAAAAACAAAAGAAATAAAACTATTTACACAGGAAAGCTCCCAACAAGCAAAAGAAGAAACCAGAAATCTTTTTGGGTTTTCTCCTTCTTTTAGGGACAATTGCATTTTTACCCCTAGTTGGTTCCTACCCACGGGTTTTGCCCTTCCTTTTCGAGCTTGCTCAGTTTTTCCCTTACTTTTTCCATCAAGGTCCCTCGAATGCCCTTTGACCATTTGACCAAAACTTTGAAAATTCATAACTAATTCATATGAACTCAGAAAAATGCAAATAAGATATCAAAATGTTCAGATAAACATTACCTTTATGGGCATATCATTTGCATTCAGGACAAAATCATCATTTAAACTACCTGATGTAATTAATGTTATTAACATTATTAAAAATAAATAGGTACAAACAATATTTTTTTCATGAATAAAAATTACATGCAAATGTAGGTGATGTTTTCTGAACATCCTGATAACTTATTTGCATTTTTCTGAGTTTGTATCAACTTGTTATGCATGTTCTAATGACTTTGACCATTATTTGGAAACTTCATAACAAGTTGATACGAACTTAGGAAAATGCAAATAAGGTATTAGGATGTTCAGAAAACATCACCTACATTTGCATATAATTTTTATTCACGAAAAAATATTGTTTATACCTATTTATTTTTAATAATGTTAATAACATTAATTACCTCGGGTAGTTTAAATGATGATTTTGTCCTGAATGCAAATGATATGCCCATAAAGGTAATGTTTATCTGAACATTTTGATATCTTATTTGCATTTTTCTGAGTTCATATGAATTAGTTATGAATTTTCAAAGTTTTGGTCAAATGGTCAAAGGGCATTCGAGGGATCTCGACAGAAAAAGTAAGGGCAAAACTGAGCAAGCTCGAAAAGTAAGGGCAAAACCCGTGGGTAGGCACCAACTAGGGGTAAAAATGCAATTGTCCCTTTCTTTTAATACTACAACAAATTAAACTAGAAAGAAAAACTGAAAAGAAGTGAGAAATATTTTTGGATTTTCTCAAAGCTTTTCAAACACACAAGAAGAAAGCAGAAATAAAACTAACATGGATTATACAATGAAAGAGGATGAACACCCAGAACTGGAATGAAATGTGTGAACATGAATGTTATGTCAGTGAGAAATGCGTACCCCCACCCAAGCTTGGCTAGCTTGGTAATCACCATCGCTAGTATGGGTAATAATCGAAGTGGTAGCTCGTGGAGGCTCTACGTGCCTCCTCCTCAGCAAGACGAGCGACTTCTACTACTGCGTTGTACTCACATGCCTCGCTCTCATAAATGTAATATCTCTGTTTAATGTGAAAATCAAAGAGAACAAGTGCAGGCAAAATAACAGATACAACATGACTTTTGTTAAACATTAGGTTATAGTCATAGTTTTGAGCTCCATGCTTAATAAACTCGTGGCGCTGCATCGCCTCATAGTCTAAATATTTGTCAGGTAAGATAGGACCATTGGGCCTGGGTGAGACTCCTAGCATTGAAGCTACACGAGAGGCATAAATTCCTGCGTAAAAATGACCACTCCTCACGTTGTGTTGCAGCCTTCGTGCAACAATTGCCCCAGGATTATATTGTTTGATGCTTGTTAGGGCGGTGTGGATGATGCTCAAGTCAGGGGCGCAGAGTGTACTGCAGTCTTGTTTACCCATGATACATTTGCCCATTAAATAGTGCAAAGTAACGAATAGAGGGAAATTGAATACTTTTTATTCTAGCTCGGGTGACTCCTCTATCCTCATCGCAGAGACTACTTAGGAACATTTCATAATCAATTTTTTGTGGTTCGTCTAGCAAACCCCAAAATGGAATTTTGCACGCATAACAGAATTCTTCTAGAAGCATGTTATAAGCTCTATCATACAAGTGAAACAAGACTCTAGAGGTGCGGGGTGAAACTCAAACTTTTTAGTAAATGAGATGGTGAGATTGTATTACTGCATGCACTTATCTGCGATGAAGGGAGAGAGCTCAGTGTTATGGACATGTTGATCAAATTCTTGTTTAATACCCACGCCTCGTCACATGGCCACTGACATGATTTAGTATCGGTAATCCGCACCGAGCTTGCCCTTGGTCCAACATAGGCTTGTCATATCTAGCTCTCATTGGATGATCCCTCCGAGGACCTCCTCCTTGAAGAACTCCTCCTAAAGAAGTTCATGTTTCCTATGAAATTTTTTTTGAAATTTTTGGGACACAAAATGATATCAATAAAACTTCACAAGATTGATAAGAACTACTCATATGGATGTCTAGAGGCTATATCGAGCATTCGAAACTACTTGGATGTCAGGACCCCGACTCGATGTCACATTGATCTAGCCGGTAACACCTCATATCACTTTGCGGCCTCACGCACGGTATCCCCACGGGTGTCGCCTTACCTTTGCCCGGGACCGTTTGCGTCTTTTGGCTCATGTATATGATAGTGTCGCTAGCATCCATATGATAAGGAGCCCGGGCTGACATGACTAGTCATAAACCCAAAGTGGCACAGACTTACAGGGACAGGCATCCATGACCCAGCTTCGAACGTGTCGGTCATCAGCAAGTGGGTCCGGGCTGTAGCACTGGGCTAGCAGGACTCCGGTAAACCGGGCTGTAGCGGGCTAACGGGACTCCGGTACTCAATGCGTGACATTTCCCCGAAGGGACAGACACAGGAACGAAGAAGGACACATGCCGGCCAGCCTAAGTGTTCCAGAGCAGTAGCAAGCTACCATGGCTCAGCGGTAACACTAGGAGACATTTCCCGGTAAGAGAGGCTACTAAAGATAAACAACTAGATAGTTAGATCCCACACATACCAAGCATTTCAATCATACACACAATATGCTCGATATGTGCAAATACAACGAAGCATCACAACATGACTCTATGACACAAGTACTTTATTTAAGGCTCAGAGAGCCATACATAACATACACAAAGGTACGGGTCTCACGACCCGGCATGCAAGTCATACAGTCATACAAACCAGCAGCGGAAGTAACTTGTCTGAGTACAGACAACTAGTAAAATAAAGAGGCTTGGAAAGCCTAGCTATACTACATGGTCCTTCACAAGCTCAGGATCACCACCTGGGCCTTTAGCCTACTCGTTGATGTCAACGTCTACGTAGAAGCCATCAGAAGGGGTTGCAGCGTCTTCTGTAAAATGTAAATTATAGCAACATGAGTACAAAGGTACTCAGCAAGACTTACATCAGATCCTACATACATGCATATTATCAAGAAGGGTTGGTGGAGTTATTGCAGCAAGCCAGCTTTGACTCTTGGCTAGACTATCCTACGATACTTCAACTTGAAATGATTTTGCGCACACGAGTCCACTACTCACCACTTCAATACACTACCGAGAATCCGCCTCCGTCTTCCTACGGAAGAGCCATCCTCGGCACTCACACTTATCTTGAGGCTTTTAGTAGTTTCTATTTACTTGTCTATGAACTGTATAGGCAACCAAGTAGTCCTTTACCGCGGACGCGGCTATTTGAATAGATTATGATAACCCTGCAGGGGTGTACTTCTTCATACATGTTTCCACCACTTAGCGTCTGCACATGACATGTGCTCGGCAGACTTCAAGCGAAAGCCGACGTGGGTGTAGACCACGACCTACCTAAACACTTAAGCCTCTAGTCCAGGTTTATCGCCTATTCAGGTTCCATCCGCAGGGAGTCCGGCCGAGGTTTCCCATACGGCCCCGAACGATGTGAACAGGGTTCCCGAGATACCTAACGGGTATTCGGTACACCCGGCCACGTACCTACCGCATCACAGCCCACCCCTACGGTCAGCGCTATCCACGGCCTCCAGTAGACTACAAACACCAGAAACTACTTGCAACTCCTGGACAGAGAGCTAGGGTGAATAAGAAGTCGAGCGGGGTCATATTTCAGGGCCCAATGCATGGTAGTAGCTGTATCTTAAATCACACATACAGATCTCAGTGCTTAAGGTCGGCTTCAATGAAACTACCCACCATGTACTCCTACATGGCCTCTCATCGATACCTTTACCAAATCGTGTTCACCACACCACTCTCATTACCGACATAATCATTTCACTCTAGCCCATCACCCAGATGAACCAGACCTGACACGACTCTAAGCATAGCAGGCATAGCAAGGTAGGAACAACACATACATATGGCTCAATCAACTCCTACACATGCTAGTGGGTTTCATCTAGTTACTGTGGCAATGACAGGTCATGCAGAGGAAATGGGTTCAACTACCGTAGCACACAACAGTTTGAAACGCGTTGTCTTAATGCAGTAAAAGAGAGCAGAAGCGAGAACATGGGATTGTATCGATATGATCAAATGGTTGGTTGCTTGCCTGATGGTTCGATGCACTGATACGGTTCTTCGTTAGGGTAATCACGGTACTCCTCGGAGGCAGAACCTGTCGCAAAGGACACCGATACACAACCATCACCAAACAATGTGCAACAATATGATGCATGCATGAAACATGGCAATATGAGTGTGTTGGGCTAATGCAACTAAAACCAGAAGGGTTTGAACCAATTTGAATCAAAGATTCAAATTTCAAACTCAAACATGGCCTTTTAAAGTGCTTTTCCTTGTTCTGCATTAAACATCAAGTTAACTTGTTTGATCATGCATGAAAATAGTACAGATGGATAGATTGGATTTTTCTGATCATTTTTCATATATAATTTGTCTGATTTGGAGTTACAGAATAAAAGTTATGAATTTTTGAAGTTTAAATAATATTTTGGAATTTCCTGATTTAAATTAAATCCAGAAATATATATATTGCGCCAGCATGACGTCAGCATGACGTCAGTGGTCAACTGCGGCTGGCTGGGGTCAAACCTGACGTGTGGGGTCCACACGTCAGTGACAGGGGGGTTTAACAGGGTTAATTTAATCCTAATTAGGAGTTAGTGGCGCTGGGGCCCACTGGTCAGTGTCAGGGGGGTTAACTAACAGTGATTAGCGCTAATCTAACCACCTGGCCGACGGGGCCCACGTGTCAGTGACCCTGGGGGGGTCAAACCCCAGGTCAAACAGGTCAAACCCACCGGCGACATGACGCCGGCGAGGCCCGAGACGGCGGCGCGATACGGAAACGCGCTACAGGGCACGGGCGAGGCCGTGCTTGGGCTCGTTGGAGAGCCCTTGCTCCCGCGCGTCGAACAGTGGTGGTGGTCGTGCCTGTGGTGGCCGGTACCGACGACGGCGAGCTCGTGAGCGGCGGCCGGAGTTCGGGTGCGGTCGGGATCGGCGTTGCTGCTCGCAGGCGAGGGAGCTGAGGCGCTGGAGGGGCTCTACGGGTCCTTACGGACTTGTTGGACTCGCCGGGGTGACCAAATGGTCACCGGAGCTGCGTCGACGGCGAGCTCGGCGACGGCGGAGGTTCGGCCGTGGTGGGAAACGGGGTTACGGTGCGGGAACGAGGGGGAAAAGAGGGGGAAACGGTGGCGGAGCTCACCGCGGTTGCAGTGGGCGTCGAAGCAGGCTCGGGGACGCGCTGGAAACGGCGAATCGACGGTGATGGTGGTCGGAGCCCGAGGAGGAAGACGATGGCGTGGAGGCGATGCAGAGCTTCCCGAGGGGCTTGGCTTGGTGGGGAGGAAGAGGGGGTCGCGGCGGAGCTCCTGAGCTCAGCGGAGGGGCGAGGGGTGGCCGGTGACGGCTGCTATGGCGAACGGCGGCGATGGTGGTGTTCGGCCGTGAGAGAGAGAGCGAGGGAGAGGAGGGGAAGAACCGAGGGAGAGTGAGAGAGAACGGGGGAGGGCGTGGCGTCGTTCCAGGCCATCCAGACGAGGAGGGGAGGGGCAGGCAGGCAGGCGAGCAGGTGGCGTGGCGCGGTGGCGCGCGCGCGCGCCGGGCACACTCCCCTCCCTCTATCGAGGACGAAGACGACAGAGGAGGAGGTGGGCTGGGCCGGCCAGCTGGCTGGGCCAGAGGCGCCAGGTAAAAGGCCCAGGTAAGGTTCTCCCTTTTATTTATTTCTGTTTTCTAATTTCTCACATTTGTTTTGATTTAAATAAAATATTAAATCATTTTATAACCTTATGCCAATTTTTGCAGGAGCTAGATATATTATTCCAGAGCTCCCCAATAGGTGGCATAATTTTTGGACATATATTAATATATATAACTAATATATTTCCAATGCAAATATTTATGCATTAATTCCAAATGCCCAAAATAAATACCTATGAGCTCTTAAAAATATTGGTTTGATTTTTATCTCTGTCCAATATTTTCAGAGAGCAACATGAGCATTTTCTTGGACCCTTTTGGAGAAATTTTTATTTGGGTCATTTTTCAAAATGATTCTGAGGGTTCCACAAATCCCCATTTCAAATTAAATGGAATTTTAAACATGATGCACACACTCTGATGCATGACTAGCTAGGGTGTGACAACTCACCCCCACTCAAAAGAATCTCGTCCCGAGATTTGGGTTCCTCCGGGAAGAAGGCGGGATACTCAAGTCGAAGACGATCCTCCCTTTCCCAAGTTGCTTCATCCTCAGAATGGTGCGACCATTGAACTTTGAGAAACTTGATATTATGACGTCGGGTGGTACGTTCGGCCTGATCGAGGATACGAACAGGGTACTCTCGATATGTAAGATTATCTTGGAGATCAAGCGTTTCGTGGTCCACTCCACGGATAGGATCCGAGAAGCAACGCCTGAGTTGAGAAACGTGGAAGACATCGTGGACTCTGGAGAGGTGCGGAGGTAGTTCCAACTGGTAGGCAACTTCTCCTCGTTTGGCGAGAATGCGAAAAGGTCCAATGTAACGAGGAGCCAATTTGCCTTTGATACCGAAACGATGGGTTCCCTTCAGAGGGGTGACCCGAAGATAAGCCTTCTCGTCAACCTCGAAAGTCATAGCCTTATGTTTTCGGTCATATTGACTCTTTTGACGAGATTGGGCTGTTTTCAACTTTTCACGAACGATGCGAACTTGTTCTTCTGCTTCCTGAATCATGTCCGGGCCAAAGAATTGTCTTTCCCTGGTCTCTGACCAGTTAAGGGGTGTTCGACACCGTCGTCCATAGAGAACTTCAAAAGGGGCTTTACCCAAGCTAGATTGATAGCTGTTGTTGTAAGCGAATTCGGCAAATGGAAGGCACTTCTCCCAGTCCATTCCGAATGAGATAACAGAGGCTCGAAGCATGTCTTCTAGAATCTGATTGACGCGTTCCACTTGACCACTCGACTGAGGGTGGAAAGCGGTGCTAAAGGAGAGACGGGTTCCCATAGCATTTTGGAAGCTTTCCCAAAATCGAGAGGTGAAAAGACTTCCTCGATCCGAGTTAATTTCCAAAGGAACACCATGGAGAGACACTATACGGAAGATGTATAAGTCTGCCAGCTGGCTAGCGGTTATACTCTCACGAACAGGTAAGAAATGGGCTACTTTGGAAAGACGATCGACAACGACGAAAATAGCATTATTCCCTCTCTTGGTCCTGGGAAAACCGGTAATGAAATCCATACCAATTTTATCCCATTTCCACTCAGGAATAGCTAAGGGTTGAAGGGTGCCAGCAGGCCGTTGATGTTCTGCTTTTACACGACGACAGACGTCGCAATTAGCAATATACTGAGCAATTTCTCTCTTCATCCTAGTCCACCAGAACCTCTGGCGTAGGTCCTGATACATCTTAGTACTACCGGGATGAATAGTGAGAGGAGATTCATGAGCCTCCTTAAGGATCAACTGCCGTAGATGCTGGTTCTTGGGAACCACTAGACGGTTCTCAAAGTACACAACACCATGATCATTTGTGGAGAAACAACTAGCACCTCCGCTAGCAATGTTCTCTTTGATTTTAGATATTCCCTTATCTCGCTTTTGGGCAGCGATGATTTGATCCGTAAGAGTAGGTTTTGCCACCAAGGTGGAGAGAAAACCTTGAGGAACAATGTGAAGGTTAAGCTTCCGAAATTCCTCATGGAGAAGCGGTTGACTTTGTTGTAACATCAGGTTGTTACAATAAGATTTACGACTTAGCGCATCAGCCATGACGTTGGCTTTCCCTGGGGTGTAGGTTATTCCTAAATCGAAGTCTGTGATCAACTCAACCCAACGTCTTTGCCTGAGATTCAGATCCGGTTGGGTGAAAATGTACTTCAGACTTTGGTGATCAGTGAATATTTCGCAACGGTTACCGAGGAGGTAATGTCGCCAGGTCTTAAGTGCATAGACTACGGCTGCAAGCTCTAGATCATGAGTAGGATAATTCTCCTCATGTGGGTGCAATTGCCGTGAAGCGTAGGCAATTACGTGTCGATCTTGCATGAGAATGCAACCTAGTCCTTGTCGCGAGGCGTCGCAGTAGATAACAAAGTCCTTGGAGGAGCCTGGCGGTACCAGTACGGGAGCAGAAGTCAGGCGTCTTTTCAGTTCCTGAAAGCTGTGCTCACATTGTGGAGTCCACTCGAACTTCTTATCTTTCTTGAGGAGTTCGGTTAGAGGTTTAGCAACCTTGGAGAAGTTCTCGACAAAGCGACGACTATAGCTTGCTAAGCCCAGAAAACTCCGAACTTGCTTGACCGATTCAGGTGGAGTCCAATTAAGGATGGCTTGAACTCGCTCAGGGTTAACAGCAATACCTTTACCAGATATTACATGACCTAGATAGGTCACTTCTGACAACCAGAATTCACATTTAGAAAATTTGGCATAAAGGCGATGCTCTCGAAGTTTCTTCAACACTAGCCTTAGATGTTCGGCATGTTCTTCCTCGTTCTTGGAGTAGATGAGTATATCATCGAGGTAAACCACGACGAATTTATCCAAATACTCCATGAAGATTGAGTTCATTAACCGAGAAAAGGTGGCTGGAGCATTGGTTAATCCGAAGGACATGACGGTGTACTCGTATTGGCCATAACGAGTAACAAAGGCCGTTTTAGGAATGTCCCCGTTTCTGATTTTGATTTGATGGTAGCCCAACCTCAAATCCATCTTGGAGAAAACTGAGGATCCAGCGAGCTGATCATACAGGTCGTTGATCCTGGGGAGCGGATATTTGTTCTTGATTGTGACCAAATTGACAGGTCGGTAATCTACAACCATCCGGTCCGTACCATCCTTCTTCTTGACGAATAGGACGGGGCAAGCCCACGGAGATGAACTAGGGCGGATGAAACCCTTTTTCAAGGACTCATCGAGTTGTTTCTTAAGCTCGGCTAGTTCTAGTGGTGCCATCTTATAAGGTCTTCTAGCAATCGGAACGGTTCCTGGGATGAGGTCTATTACGAACTCAACATCCCTGTCAGGTGGAACACCTGGCAATTCCTCTGGGAAGACATCCGGGAAGTCACGGACTACCGGAACGTCCTCAAGGTCTGGCAAAGGGCTGGCGTTAAGAGAATATAACTGTCGCTTGGCTAATCGGGTCAAGACATTGACTATCTTCCCCGAAGGATGAGTGAGTTGAACAGTCCTAGAGAAGCAATCAATTTTGGCATGATGAGCTGACATCCAGTCCATACCCAAAATGATATTAATATCTGAAGATTTGAGAGCTATCAAAGATGCAAGAAAAACAAGTCTGTCGACTTGGATTTCATTTCCATAACTTACCCTAGAGGTCTGCCATCTAGACCCGGGAGTAGAAATTTCCATAGTGGATGGCATGTCACAGAATGCAGTGTTATGCAAACGAGCATAGTTCTCGGATATAAATGAATGAGAGGCTCCTGTATCGAAAAGAACAGATGCCGGGTGGCAATTAACAAGGAGCGTACCGAGAACGACGTTGGGGTCCTCTTGAGCTTCTTCAGCAGAGATATAGTTGACATGGCCACGTGAGGCGGTGGCCGGCTTGGCGTGGAACACTTTCCCTATCGGCTTGCCACGGCCAACAGCTTTAGCAGACTGGTTGGGGTTGGTCTGGGGACACTCACGCATATAGTGGCCAGATTCCCCACACTTGAAACAAGTTACGGAACTGGTACGTGGAGGAGCATTGTTGGTTGGACCCCCATAGGGCTTGGCCGGTGCAGACTGTTGAACAGGGAGAGGCGCCTGGAAAGATGGCCTCGGTGTGAACCTAGGTGGCAGGGCGGTGTTGGGCACCCACACGCGACGCTTCTGAGGACCAGCACCGGATGAGGAACCCATGTCACGGCCATGCTTGCGTGTTGCGTCATAGTCAGTCTGACCAGTTTCAGCACTGATGGCTTTGTTGACAAGTTTCTAAAAAGATGTGCACTCATGCAGACGGAGGTCGCGGCGAAGCTCAGGACTAAGTCCCTTACGGAACCTTGCTTGCTTCTTGGCGTCAGTAGAAACTTCCTCGGTTGCATATCGTGCGAGGTTACCAAACTCCCTGCTGTAAGGATCCACAGAAAGTCGGCCTTGGGTGAAACTGCAAAATTCCTCACGTTTACGGTCCATGAGACCCTCCGGAATGTGATGTTCACGGAAAGCCTCACTGAATTCAGCCCAAGTAGTGACATGGCCCGCTGGGCGCATAGCTCCATAATTTTCCCACCATAGACTGGCGGGGCCTTCAAGATGATAAGCAGCAAAGGTGACCTTGTCAGCCTCCGCTACCAGCGCGGAACGCAGTTTGTGAGAGATACTGCGAAGCCAGTCATCAGCGTCGAGAGGCTCGACGGAGTGGTGGAACGTGGGTGGATGCAATTTGATAAAATCACTGAGTGACACCACGTTAGTCCTCTGATGGTGTGCCGTGTTCTGTTCAATACGCTCCAACAAACGGTTGGTCTCCCGCTTGTTTCTCTCAGCTTCCATCATAACCTCGGCTAGGGAAGGAGGATGAGGCAGATTTGCATCCCTGACTTCACTGCCTTCGGCCTGCTCTTGAGGAGCAGGGTTAGTGCGCGTGTTGACCATCCTAGGTAAAACAAGACAATGATTTAGTCAGGATGATAAAATTCCGACATAGGATATAAAATGTAAGGAATAACTCGAAATGCAAGATGATCATCCGTATGACATGGTAAATACAGAAACTGCTTCTTTATTCCATCGTCATACACACCATACAGGGTTTAGTACAAGACCAAACAAAGTACTGTTACGGTGAAAAGAGGATTACATCTCATCGGAGGCATTCCAAGCTCCTATACACTATTTTTCTACACCTCCGGAAAGAGTACAAACTAGGTCATATCCCGCGAGTCACGCAGGACGATAGACGACACAGCTAGTGCGAACTAGTGATACTACCACTAACTCAGACCGATCCGTAGTAGTCCTCGTAGAAGTCACCTCCATAGCCTGGAAGCTCAACATGATCATCCGGAAACAGACGATCTCGTGGAGCTTGTGGACCATAGGGGCTAGGATGAGGTCTTGGACCAACAGACGGTGGCCTGTGGGGACCGCAAGGTGGGGTGATGCCTCCTACATCACGCCAACCCATCACGTCTGGCAGAGCAGATCTCACAGGATAGAGATCGCGCATATCTGAATATCCAGCTTGCACCGCCGGTGCGAACCGAGTCAAAGTGGCCCAGTGGTCAGCACGGGTATTGAAGAGCTCTAACCTCAAGGCCCGATTTTCACGGTCCTTATCCTCGAGCATCTCAGCAGTGGTGCGAGTCCGTGAATCCTCCTGGGTGGGGTCAGCATAGATAGCCTGGAGATACCCTTGTGCTCTCAGAAGTGATCCTGGCATATACCGGAAATCAGAGTCCCGAAATAGTCCAGATCTGACTCGCATAATGGTCATCATAGAGTAGGCGGCGTCCTGCACAGCCCTCTCAATAGTAACCCCGAGTCCATAGGAGCAGTGAAGGGGCTCGGTGGATCCAGGATAAGATGGAAATATCCTGACAGTGCAGAGATACTGGCTTTGATTAAAGTCTCGAAATTGCTCTTCGACCGTGTACTCAGGATACCAGCGGTATCCAGCCTCAGTCATTACCCTGACCAACTTGGCAGTATGGCCGGGTACATCTAGGCATCGAGTCAGGCGAACCACTTGATTGAGGTCGCGAGTGGCCATCTGAAAGCACAATCATAATGCAAAGACATTAAAATTTCTAGCAAAATTTCGGCAGCATAACAGCTGTAAATGCTCAAGAAGGATTTTGAGACATTTGACAAAGGATTTCATACACACTCAACATCATCATATCAAATTCTGAGTCCATCCTAGCAACATAATATGGTAGGAGAACTGAACTAGGCTTGTATCCAACATACCTATAAGGTACTACTGATTAGTAACACGTGATCCTGATAGAGAAAATAGATCCTAATTCCTTAACCCCCGGTGGAAGAATAGACTGACTCAGATCAGAATGTCATAAGATAAAGGAGTAAAAGAGCCTTACGTTCCAACCCACAAACAATTCCCCTACATATAACTAAAGAATTTCTAGACTCAACATCGACCAGTTTGGCTTGGAGAACCTACAGGCAGTCCGACTCTGATGCCAACGCTGTCAGGACCCCGACTCGATGTCACATTGATCTAGCCGGTAACACCTCATATCACTTTGCGGCCTCACGCACGGTATCCCCACGGGTGTCGCCTTACCTTTGCCCGGGACCGTTTGCGTCTTTTGGCTCATGTATATGATAGTGTCGCTAGCATCCATATGATAAGGAGCCCGGGCTGACATGACTAGTCGTAAACCCAAAGTGGCACAGACTTACAGGGACATGCATCCATGACCCAGCTTCGAACGTGTCGGTCATCAGCAAGTGGGTCCGGGCTGTAGCACTGGGCTAGCAGGACTCCGGTAAACCGGGCTGTAGCGGGCTAACAGGACTCCGGTACTCAATGCGTGACATTTCCCCGAAGGGACAGACACAGGAACGAAGAAGGACACATGCCGGCCAGCCTAAGTGTTCCAGAGCAGTAGCAAGCTACCATGGCTCGGCGGTACCACTAGGAGACATTTCCCGATAAGAGAGGCTACTAAAGATAAACAACTAGATAGTCAGATCCCACACATACCAAGCATTTCAATCATACACACAATATGCTCGATATGTGCAAATACAACGAAGCATCACAACATGACTCTATGACACAAGTACTTTATTTAAGGCTCAGAGAGCCATACATAACATACACAAAGGTACGGGTCTCATGACCCGGCATGCAAGTCATACAGTCATACAAACCAGCAGCGGAAGTAACTTGTCTGAGTACAGACAACTAGTAAAATAAAGAGGCTTGGAAAGCCTAGCTATACTACATGGTCCTTCACAAGCTCAGGATCACCACCTGGGCCTTTAGCCTACTCGTTGATGTCAACGTCTACGTAGAACCCATCAGAAGGGGTTGCAGCGTCTTCTGTAAAATGTAAATTATAGCAACATGAGTACAAAGGTACTCAGCAAGACTTACATCAGATCCTACATACATGCATATTATCAAGAAGGGTTGGTGGAGTTATTGCAGCAAGCCAGCTTTGACTCTTGGCTAGACTATCCTACGATACTTCAACTTGAAATGAGTCCACTACTCACCACTTCAATACACTACCGAGAATCCGCCTTCGTCTTCCTACGGAAGAGCCATCCTCGGCACTCACACTTATCTTGAGGCTTTTAGTAGTTTCTATTTACTTGTCTATGAACTGCATAGGCAACCAAGTAGTCCTTTACCGCGGACGCGGCTATTCGAATAGATTATGATAACCCTGCAGGGGTGTACTTCTTCATACAAGTTTCCACCACTTAGCGTCTGCACACGACATGTGCTCGGCAGACTTCAAGCGAAAGCCGACGTGGGTGTAGACCACGACCTACCTAAACACTTAAGCCTCCAGTCCAGGTTTATCGCCTATTCAGGTTCCATCCGCAGGGAGTCCGGCCGAGGTTTCCCATACGGCCCCGAACAATGTGAACAGGGTTCCCGAGATACCTAACGGGTATTCGGTACACCCGGCCACGTACCTACCGCATCACAGCCCACCCCTACGGTCAGCGCTGTCCACGGCCTCCAGTAGGCTACAAACACCAGAAACTACTTGCAACTCCTGGACGGAGAACTAGGGTGAATAAGAAGCCGAGAGGGTCCATTGGTTTCGGGCCCAATGCATGGTAGTAGCTGTATCTTAAATCACACATACAGATCTCAGTGCTTAAGGTCGGCTTCAATGAAACAACCCACCATGTACTCCTACATGGCCTCTCATCGATACCTTTACCAAACCGTGTTCACCACACCACTCTCATTACCGACATAATCATTTCACTCTAGCCCATCACCCAGATGAACCAGACCTGACACGACTCTAAGCATAGCAGGCATAGCAAGGTAGGAACAACACATACATATGGCTCAATCAACTCCTACACATGCTAGTGGGTTTCATCTAGTTACTGTGGCAATGACAGGTCATGCAGAGGAAATGGGTTCAACTACCGTAGCACACAGCAGTTTGAAACGCGTTGTCTTAATGCAGTAAAAGAGAGCAGAAGCGAGAACATGGGATTGTATCGATATGATCAAATGGTTGGTTGCTTGCCTGATGGTTCGATGCACTGATACGGTTCTTCGTTAGGGTAATCACGGTACTCCTCGGAGGCAGAACCTGTCGCAAAGGACATCGATACACAACCATCACCAAACAATGTGCAACAATATGATGCATGCATGAAACATGGCAATATGAGTGTGTTGGGCTAATGCAACTAAAACCAGAAGGGTTTGAACCAATTTGAATCAAAGATTCAAATTTCAAACTCAAACATGGCCTTTTAAAGTGCTTTTCCTTGTTCTGCATTAAACATCAAGTTAACTTGTTTGATCATGCATGAAAATAGTACAGATGGATAGATTGGATTTTTCTGATCATTTTTCATATATAATTTGTCTGATTTGGAGTTACAGAATAAAAGTTATGAATTTTTGAAGTTTAAATAATATTCTGGAATTTCCTGATTTAAATTAAATCTAGAAATATATATATTGCGCCAGCATGACGTCAGCATGACGTCAGTGGTCAACTGCGGCTGGCTGGGGTCAAACGTGACGTGTGGGGTCCACACGTCAGTGACAGGGGGGTTTAACAGGGTTAATTTAATCCTAATTAGGAGTTAGTGGCGCTGGGGCCCACTGGTCAGTGTCAGGGGGGTTAACTAACAGTGATTAGCGCTAATCTAACCACCTGGCCGACGGGGCCCACGCGTCAGTGACCCTGGGGGGGTCAAACCCCAGGTCAAACAGGTCAAACCCACCGGCGACATGACGCCGGCGAGGCCCGAGACGGCGGCGCGATACGGAAACGCGCTACAGGGCACGGGCGAGGCCGTGCTTGGGCTCGTTGGAGAGCCCTTGCTCCCGCGCGTCGAACGGTGGTGGTGGCCGTGCCTGTGGTGGCCGGTACCGACGACGGCGAGCTCGTGAGCGGCGGCCGGAGTTCGGGTGCGGTCGGGATCGGCGTTGCTGCTCGCAGGCGAGGGAGCTGAGGCGCTGGAGGGGCTCTACGGGTCCTTACGGACTTGTTGGACTCGCCGGGGTGACCAAATGGTCACCGGAGCTGCGTCGACGGCGAGCTCGGCGACGGCGGAGGTTCGGCCGTGGTGGGAAACGGGGTTATGGTGCGGGAACGAGGGGGAAAAGAGGGGGAAACGGTGGCGGAGCTCACCGCGGTTGCAGTGGGCGTCGAAGCGGGCTCGGGGACGCGCTGGAAACGGCGAATCGACGGCGATGGTGGTCGGAGCCCGAGGAGGAAGACGATGGCGTGGAGGCAATGCAGAGCTTCCCGAGGGGCTTGGCTTGGTGGGGAGGAAGAGGGGGTCGCGGCGGAGCTCCTGAGCTCAGCGGAGGGGCGAGGGGTGGCCGGTGATGGCTGCTATGGCGAACGGCGGCGATGGTGGTGTTCGGCCGTGAGAGAGAGAGCGAGGGAGAGGAGGGGAAGAACCGAGGGAGAGTGAGAGAGAACGGGGGAGGGCGTGGCGTCGTTCCAGGCCATCCAGACGAGGAGGGGAGGGGCAGGCAGGCAGGCGAGCAGGTGGCGTGGCGCGGTGGCGCGCGCGCGCGCCGGGCACACTCCCCTCCCTCTGTCGAGGACGAAGACGACAGAGGAGGAGGTGGGCTGGGCCGGCCAGCTGGCTGGGCCAGAGGCGCCAGGTAAAAGGCCCAGGTAAGGTTCTCCCTTTTATTTATTTCTGTTTTCTAATTTCTGACATTTGTTTTGATTTAAATAAAATATTAAATCATTTTATAACCTTATGCCAATTTTTGCAGGAGCTAGATATATTATTCCAGAGCTCCCCAACAGGTGGCATAATTTTTGGACATATATTAATATATATAACTAACGCAAATATTTATGCATTAATTCCAAATGCCCAAAATAAATACCTATGAGCTCTTCAAAATATTGGTTTGATTTTTATCTCTGTCCTATATTTTCAGAGAGCAACATGAGCATTTTCTTGGACCCTTTTGGAGAAATTTTTATTTGGGTCATTTTTCAAAATGATTCTGAGGGTTCCACAAATCCCCATTTCAAATTAAATGGAATTTTAAACATGATGCACACACTCTGATGCATGACTAGCTAGGGTGTGACATTGGAACTCAAAGAATTCAACATGCAAGCCCATTTTCAGTAGCACCAAGAGCAGCTCATTGAGCAAAAATTAATCCACTAGAGCAACAACTAATTGGAGTAATGGAGGAGTCACATACCATGGAGCAATCCCCCAAAACAGTTTCCAAAATGGAGCTCCGAGCAAAGAGATCGAAAATCACAGGTTTGAGAGCAAGAACGAGAGAGAGAGAGAGAGAGAGCGAGAGAGAGCTACCATATTTTTTTTTCTAGAGGTAAGGGACGAAATGGGCTGCATGAATAAATGAGGGGTCCCTATGGGGCCCACGAGCCACCAGGGCGCGCCCAGGTGCCTCATGGGCACCTGGAGCATCCCTAGGGTGTTTTTAGTGCTAGATTTCTTAAATATTCTAAAATTTCTTGTTAAAAATTTACATCATTATGAGCACTTCTGTTTTTGGGCTATTTTTTATCGCACGGATAATTCAGGAAACAGGATAATCATGGCATTTTATTGCATTTAACTAAAAATAACAGAGCGCAAAAAGTGGGTGCGGGAGGTTGTGCATACTAAACTCATCGACCACATGCCCCTAAAAATCCATCTAGAAGGTTGATCAAGTCTTATTAACAGACTATTTCCGAGTAACATGAAACCGAAGATCTTCATATAACACTAAGTTACCTCAAGGGGGATATGCATCTCCCCATTGATAAGTGTTTCATACTTCTTTTTGACAGTAGGAAGAGGGAGTTGAAAACTTCCAATAGTAACTGTCGGAGTCTTTTCAATAACATTACTACCATTCACTTGAAATTGTTTCTTCAAAAAGTGCACTGTATGATCATTACCATTAATATGAAAAGTCCTTGCTTTTGTTGCAATCAATAACAGCCCCTGTAGTATTCAAGAAAGGTCTACCAAGGATAATCGACATGTTGCCATCCTCGGGCATATCAAGTACAACAAAGTCTGTTAAGATAGTAACATTTGGAACTACAACGAGCACATCCGCACAAATACCAATAGGTATGGTTGTTGATTTGTCAGCCATTGGCAATGATATTTCAGTAGGTGTGAGTTTATTCAAATCAATTATTCTATATAAACAGAAAGGCATAACACTAACACCGGCTCTCAAATCACACAAAGCAGTTTTGACATAATTTATTTTAATGGAGCATGATATAGTAGGTATTCCTGGATCTCGTAGTCTTTTAGGTACTCTGTCTTTAAAAGAAAAATTTGCAAGCATGGTGGATATTTCAGCTTCAGGTATCTTTCTTTTATTAGTGACAATTGATACATCCATTTTGCATCATGTTTTCTGTGGCACCCCAGTTCAGAGAGACCAGAACGCCCCGTATTCCAGCCCAGAGATCAAGTCTTCTGGAATACGACACTGCTTGGCATAGAACAAATCAGCTCATATTACAAATACTTGGAGTACAAGGGTTCGAGTATTACAACGGAATATCTCGGCATAGTTTCTCTATGCTAGCAGCAGAACAACTCGAAGCAGCGGAACAACTTCTAGCGGCAGAACAATGGCGACATCGATGGACTCCACTCCACAGGGACTCTGGCTGGAACCTGTATCCTAGCTCGCAGACTCGGGATCCTCGACAAGCAAGAAATCATGGCATGACCTGCAACTTGGCATGACATGCCAGGTGAGTACTTTGAATGTACTCGCAAGCTCACAGCAACCAAAGCAATCAAGACAAACAACAACATGGCATTTATAGGTCAAACAATGGTGAGCATGGTATCACTAGAACAACATAAGCATGGTAAGGCATGAACATGTTTCTCAGGATATAAACAAGGATGATACTACTATGCATCATGTTAACAACATCATGTACCAACTTACTCTATTCGGAGGTTACCTCGTAACCACCATACGTTTCAACTTACCATCATGGACATCACATGATCATCGCAGGATCAACCAAGCTTGGTATTCGCAATATTATAGTGATCATCACATAACCATGAGTAGCTTAATATTTTCCCGTGATTATCGCATAACACCACAAATATCAACCAACTTCGGTATCAACGATACCCTTGTGATCCTCTCCTGATCACATAAAGATCAACCATCTTCTTTCCTCATTGAACCGGGGTTGTTTATTAGTCAGGTTATTATTACCATTGACCCATAGTGTGACCTACTACTGGGCCCATATCTGCGGGCACGGCTATCGATAGATTATACACTCTGCAAAGGTTAGTACATTGTACACACACCATGGAACCCAAGGCCTCGTGCTCCCATTCGGGTGGACCAACGGCGTTTCGACAAAACCAAGCTATTGCATGACACTCTCTCGGCCACTCCGACCAACTCCCCTTTGGGCTAACTCATGGGCGGCCCCGTATTCCACTCTGGACATTGAACGGCCACCGTCATGGGAAAACAAAAACGGTTCCAAATGGCACCTACAACAACTATGGGAGCTTAAGGTTATTGCCGCCTACCGGGATAGGATAGCACGCACGCATAACCTTCCCTAGTTGGAGGTACCACTGAGAGGCATGGCAATATATAGAATTAGGGCCTTCCCATACAGGCAAGTGTGGCTACACTGGTCAGCTTGATTTGATGGCGCTATGACTCAGCCAACATGTGTTCAAGTTCGATTAAAATCCGGTTTAACTTGCATGGTGATGAGCTGAGTCATAATAACATGATGAAATAAAAATGCATATGAACATGTTATCAACAAGAGCATGGATGGAAAGCATAACCATGTGAGTCATATCATCAACAGCAATAAAGCATTTACTCTACTAGATGCAGCTGAGTATGGCATAGTGATGATCATGAATAGCACAAGCATAACCCTCATATGAACATACTATGACTATTGGCATAGAAAAAGACTTAATAAAATATAACATGATAATAGTAGTAGCAAGAAATCATTTAACTAACAAGTGCAAAATGATCACGACATAGTAACGAGCATGGATACATAAGCATATAAAGCATTCACAAAAATATTAACATGCACAACTTATTTAAATATTCAAGTGGAAAACCAAGACTATTGCAAGACCATCATGCAAGTGGCTATCATGGAATGCCTGGGGATGAAGAGATCACCTGGAGGAAGTGCGAGGAACTCACGGAACGATTTGCCAGAAATGCTTCTCTCTAGAAGGGGGCTCATTAGAGGCAAGGGCAAAATGTTAATTTTCAGTATGTGACAACCTAGTGAAAATGATACCAACAAAACGGGCTCTATGAGACGAGAACGTGGGCTTTGGAATTGCCTAATTCCGAGTTACGGTCATGGATATACGAACGTTCATTCCTTAGGCAGAAAATAAATAAATACTATTCATTTCTGCTCTTAACCAGTGAACTTTCATAACATAATAGATTCGGTCGGCGGAGTTAAAATAGAAAGCACATTCCAGATAATACACTTTCTCTACAGACAAAGCACATTCCAATCTGAAGGCATGGCGGAATACGCTTGTAGAAGAAGAAAACACATCCACTGAAAGACGTCTCCACTTGCCACGTCAGCGGGGCCGGACGGGTTCACGCGTGAGTGGCTGATAGGCGGGTCCCACTCTTCTTATCTCTCCTCCTACGTCGGCTTTTTCTACCTCCCGACAACAAGAACATAGGAGGTCAGGGCCGAACGTACGTCGGCGCGGCCCGACGACTCAAGCCGTCTCCGGCCGAGCTCCGGCCACCAACGAATGCAGAAGCCAGTGTTGCATCCAACCATGGATCCTGGAGCATCGGGAAAGGCCGGGGCCATGGCTACTCAGGGTCCTCGGGAAGAACACGGGAGCCGGGTAGAGGGGCGACTGACGCATGGCCTGCTACCTCCGGCCGAGGCAAAGGCACCGACGGCCTCGGGGAGATGCGCTGCACCCGTCCAGAAACAAAATGAGCACCGGAGAAGGGCAGAACGGCGGCGGCTCGCAGTGGCCGCGAACAGAGGCGGCGGTCAAACTCGGGGGAACATGGCCACAAGCACTTCGGCACCGAACTAAGGGGTGGGGAAGGTGCGCTGGGGTGTAGGGGGTCTACTAGTGCGGTCTAGAGGAGGGGAGGGGGACTGGCTAGCTTGTAATCGAGCAAAGCCAAGCGGTAGCCATGGAGGATGAAGGAGAGTAGGGGCGGCTCCGGTGGTCGAGGGAGGGGCTGTGGAGTGGATGGGCTGTGGAGGAACTCGGGCAAGCCTCTTATAGGCACTAGGAGAGCTCGGGAAGGCTAGAGCGCTTGCAGACAAATGAATAATGAGGGAGGCAAAGGCGTCAGGTCACGAGCACGGGTGATGCAACCCGTCGGGCGTGCTAGACAAGGGGAAACAGGTCCATGGCGAGGGCGACAACACGGCGAAGCTGCTGGACATGGAGAGGTGGCAAGAGCTCAAGAGAGCAGCCGGAAATAGAGGGCCCCGACTGCCAGAGCGCGCGGACAGGCATGCCGGGCACGTAGTCACTGTGTGAACAGGCACATGTAGTGCGCTCTGGCCGGCCTAAGCTTGTCATACAGATTGGTCATTCATCAAAGAATGCCAACGAGCAAAGAAACGAGCATAGAAACTCATGGTGTGACCACAGGGAGCTAAGAGACACTGGAACAACAAGGTGTTTGTTTTGTACTGGGGGACACATACTTGGAGATGAAGGATGAGGTTTGGCAGGGTGTGATCATACTCTAAGATGATCAAGATGGCAAAGTTTCAGCTCTAAATGAGGAGTTTAGTTAGCACCTGTCGTACAATGTACCCCACTGGACAGAAATGCAAAATATGAAGTAGCACTGACATGGCTAATTGGGTTGAGCTAAAATATGGAGAATATGAGTTATTTGGGCGTATTAAGGCACTATAAAGTTTCATACCATTTGGACATACCATAATGGTACTTCCTTCACAATGCTTCAATCTGGACAGGATCTTAGGAAAATTTTAGAGGGAAAATGGCTAGATAAAATGAGCCCAAATTTGTTAGAGAGGGCTTACATGGATAGGAGCATGCCCTGGTAAATTTTCAGCAATATTGAAGCAATATAAAATATGTTTGCTTCACAAACTAAAAATCTGATCAGAGATTTGATGTTGAGCTCACATGGATTGATGAAATGAGCTCAAATTTGGAGTAGAGCTATAATTTGAGCATATGTAAGACGTGACAAAATTTCAACTCATTTGGATATGCCTAGCTAACACCTCATTCACAAAGTTCCTTTCTAGACAGAAACTTTAGAAAATTGTTGAGAAATATTTACTAGTCAAATGAAGTTGAGGTTTGGCATGTGGCAATGATATGGATAGGAAAAAGTGTCCAAAAAGTTTGAGGGCAATCAAGAAGATAGAAGTGACACTTCCTTCTCAAAGTGCCATTTAGGGTAGGATAGGAAAAGGAATATTTATGAATTATTTTTTTAACATGGCAGGGAAGGATTTTGACATATCTGAGGAAGATATGTCCCAACGGATTTATGAGAATTATTTGGAAATTTTGTGAAAGACAGAATATAGGTTGCTTCACAACCTAGGGCAAATAGGGTTGTTCCTTCAATAGAAAAATGAATATTCCCAAGAAAAGAATATTGGGTTTGAGCTAAGATCAAAATAACATGGGTCTTGGGATGGGTTTGAGAATGACAAGCCACTTGGGAGATTGGGAAGAGGTGATCTTCCCCAAGTTTCCAGACCACATATCCACGGAAAAAGAAATCCAAAGCAAAATCCACAGAAAATCAAAAGAAAAAAGAAAAGGCCAAAATCCAGACTGTTCTGGGTATCGGTACCATGTTGTTCATGCCACAATCATCATCCATGTGTTTTCGGTCTTGCTCCTTCATTATTGTTTTCTTTGTCTGGATCTTTGCCGAAAGAGTTGTGTCATATTACTTCTTTGTGTGACCATAGGTACCGTCAGGTGCAATATTCCGGTAATCGTAACTTATCCTTGTTCATGTGTCTGGTCATCAAATATATACCAGGTTCATGTGCCTTGTATGGAGTCCATTGTAATCATACAAGACAGTAACAAAGGTTAATGAAATGCTTTGTCGCCTGTGAGGAAGCTAGCCTTGATAAGCACTACAAAATTGTTGCCCCATGTTGTCTTTCTTCAAAACTTGTCAGTCTTGCATCACTCACTGAGGTGTATAACTGGCCTTCTTCCTCTCGCATAACTGGCGAGGTCTGCGAGGCCTTCCTTTGTGTCGAGCCACACTTCAGCCTATGGTTGAAGATCTTTGGCATCAAGCCTAAGTCCAGTGGTTCCGATCTAATGGAGTGCGGGGGGGGGGGCGCAATGGTTCAAAGGCACCTTCATCGAAACAGCGAAGGAATGGCAGTGCTAGTGGTTTTATATCACTAAGCCGCTCGGCCCTGGCCAAACCGAAGTTCTAGCCCTTTTGGCTGGGCCCCCAAAGAAGCTCAAGTCCTGGAGAGAGAAGGGCGTTGTATGGGGGAACTCGGGTGAGGTGGAGATGATGATCAAGAAGATCAAGTGGTGGTCCATCCAAAAGGACCTCAAGCTCCCTGGCATGATCAACATCATGCTCAACCGCCGCATCCTCCCGCTCCAACTCTGGGCAACCCCGATGTTGGAGCACAAATTCGGGGAAGCAGCTACCGTCCTCAACTTCTTCCGCTCCAACCTGGCGGCTTGTGGACGCGACTCTTTAAGCTAGCCATGCACAAGATCCCCAAGAAGGAGGAGGACCTCGGCTTCGAGGTCGGCTATGGAGCCCCACCAGTAAGCATTCAAATGCACACATTTTACACTCTTCCTTTCCAGCATAATGAGACCGATTTTGATGAATCACCTTGTTTTATAATTGCAGAAGTGGTCAGCCAGGATGCAACAACTGCACTGCTCGGGCCCGCTACCAGAGGAGGAGAGAACCCTCTTCTCACGGAGCTCCTAGTCAAGGAGCCGCACGTGGTGGTACCTAAGGGGCCAAAGTCCTAGAAGGGTCGAGCAGGTCTTCGAATCGGGAGACATCGGTCACCCTGTTCGAAGAGAGCCACGCTTCCTCCAACCACGAAGACGATGTGGGGGAGGACTAGGAGAATGAGAACCCTCCCCTTAAAGGGAAGAGGGCAGTGTCAGAGGATGCCGAGGCTGGAACGAGGCCCACGGGACAAAAGAGGTTGAGGAGGACCTCGGCTGAGGCCACCGGTCTGGCGTCGGTGAAGATTGTGCTCTCCAATGAGTCAGAGGATGACCACCTCACCCTGGGGAGGAAGAAGCCGACACCCCGAGGGTACATTTATTCATATTGCACCAAATCCCTTTAGCAAGAGAGAGCTCACCCGAGCATCTTTATGTAGTCTGCCGAAGGAGCGCCCCAGCGACTCCTCGGGTGGGTTGCCATCAGCCAGCGAGATGCTAGATACCAGCTCTCCTCCCCCATCTCAAGATAGGCCAGGGAAGTTATGTCTACTCCGGTCCCCCCCCTGTTGGCACGACGGGGGCCGGAGACTCGACGGTTATGGCTAAGGTTGATACCTTGGCCCCACAAGGCCAAGGGGATGAGATCCTCAAGGTCGTCAAGGAAGCGTCGGGACAGTCGTCGGCCTAGCCGAAGTCCGCTCCAACTCCACCACATTAGTTGGAGTCCCCGATGGCCAACACTCAAGTGGTTGGTTCTGCGGTCCCACCACCCCCACCTTCTACTTAAGGGCGGTTAGAGTGGGGTGGACTGAAGAAATGGAGGTGGCCCTAACGGGCTCCACCCTCAAGGAAGAGCACCGTGCCTTGATTGGCACGGTGCTGCAAGGATTTTGGTCTATCAAGGCCGGAATGCACGAGGTTTTCAAGTGCGTCATTACAAGCTTTGAGGTACTCTTTTGTCTTATGCGAAAATAATTTCCTTATTTTACTTTGCAAATTAGTGTACCTGTCCCGCGACAACTTCTTCTGGACTCCTAAACGGCATAGTCAGTGAGTAGCCACCAAGCCCAAGGCTGGTTTCAAAAAACCGGCATTGGGATCGAAGAGAAGTGGGAGAGTAATGTGTAGCCCTTGGGACTGTGCCTAATATGATAGGGCGTTTACCCGAAGTGTCAATGAAATTGATCATGGGGCTCATGAAAAAAATCATTCAGGTTTCAACCTCGGCTCCGAGCTCCGCCTCCAAGGAGATTGTCGAGATGAACCGGATGCTCGGGAGGTCCAAGAAGGACCTAGACCTGATAAATATACAGGCCTAGCAGTCTCAAGGTACGCGGCCAGTGCTTTGTTTCCTTAAGTTTATTTATGGAACAAGAAGGGCATATTGTATGTAGACTTTGAAAGGGAAGCTAATGTCGAACTATTTTTATGACAGCGGCCTTGGCCGAGCTTGAGGGGCTCAAGGCTGAGATCAAGAAGGCTTGGCAGGAGGTCGAGCAGCAAAAGGTAGCTACCACCAAGGCGGAGAAAGACCGAGTTGCCGAGGAGGTGGCCAGGGAGAAGGACTAGGCACGGGTCCTGGAGATCGAGGAGACCCTGAAGGGTGTGTTCAAAGCATGCGACAAGCTTCAGGCGGCGGAGTAGAAGGCAAACAAAGAGCTCAAGAAGCTCCGTCTTGCGCACTCCGAGCTCCAGATCACACCCCGGGCAGACCACGAGGTACTTCAGCAAGTGGAGTAGATAGCCACGGGTAAGCCATATTTATTGCAGTGTGTGTTTGGCAGCAGAGGGTGCATCAGGCTCACCCAGCTCTGGTGTTCTGCAGAGGTCTTCACGGAACTCCCGAAGAGTGTGGCGGACGCCATCGCGCACTTCGGCCAATTGCACTACAGGAATCAGCTACTTTGCCATCTGCCACGGCGGATGGCAAAGGCATGGATGGCGGACGGCAAAGACCTTTGCCGTCAGCCACGGACGGCAAAAGGGGACGACAAAGTAGGGGACGGCTAAGAGCTGCGTTGCCGTTCGCTTCGGGCAGCTGACGGCAAAGGGGCCTTTGCCATCAGCAGCGGACGGCAAAGAAGGCAGACGGCAATAAATGCGCTGTTACTCCGTTAGGTGGTTAACGGCAGGCCTTTGCCGTCTGCTGCGGACGGCAAAGCCTGTGCCGTCAGCCACTATGGGCAAACTGACCAAATTGGTCAGCCTCCCAGGAAGCACAGTTGCCTGCCACGTGGCCTCTTTGCCGTCCGCTGCTGATGGCAAAGAGCCCTTTGCCGTCGGTGGCAGATGGCAAAGAGGCTGCATATTGTCTCTTTTTTTTCTGTTTTTTTTAATTCAACAATTTTCACAGCAAATATATATGACATATATAGATATATTTCACAGGGCTATTTAACAGCAATCATATCACATATCCAGCACATAAGTTTCATCCATTCATACATAAGCAAGTTCCATTCATACACATTGTTCCATCCATATACATATTACAATGCAAAGTTTCATCAACATATCAAGTTCCATCATAGCAAGCTAGATACAATGCAAAGTTTCATCAAAGGAAAAGCAAGCACTCCATCATAGCAAGCTAGCTTCCATGAAGTGAATGAAATCTACAAAATGGTAAATAAGAAAGTTAGAAATAGGTGACTAGAACAAGAATAAGACTAGAACAAGAAGTATATGTCATTTATGAGCTAACTTAGGTGAAATGGATCATATATGAGCTAACAAAGTTGAAATGGGTTGTTTATGAGCTAACTTAGTTGAAATGGATCATTTATGAGCTAACTTAGTTGAAATGGGTCGTTTATGAGCTAACTAAGGTGAAGGGCATCGTTTTTCAGCTAAGTAAGGTGAAATGTATCATTTTTGAGCTAACTTAGGTGAAATGGATCATTTATGAGCTTTTATGAGCTAACTTAGTTGAAATGGGTCGTTTATGACCTAACTAAGGTGAAATGCCACGTTTTTGAGCTAACTAAGGTGAAATGGATCGTTTTTAGTTGACTTAGGTGAAATGGATCATTTATGAGCTAATTTAGGTGAAATGGATCGTTTTTAGCTAACTTAGGTGAAATGGATCGTTTAGGAGCAAATCTAGGTGAAATGGGTCATTTTGGAGCTAACCTAGGTGAAATGGGTCATTTTGGAGCTAACCTAGGTGAAATGGGTCATTTTAAAGCTAAAGTAGGTAAAATGGATCATTTAGGAGCTAATCTACGTAAAATGGGTCATTTTAGAGCTAACTTGGATAAATTGGATCACTTGTAAGCTAACTAAGGTAAAATGAGTCATTTTAGAGCTAACTTTAGGTAAAATGGATCGTTTATGAGCTAGCTAAGCTAATTATGCAATTTTTGACATAAGTAACCTAAGTACATATCGTTTTAGAGCTAATTTAGGTAGAATGGGTGGTTTATGAGGTCAGTAAGCATATTAAGTCATTTTGGAGGAAAAAGCTAACTCTAGGTCATTATGGTAAGCATATTGGAGGAAATAAAGCTAAGTCTAGGTCTTGATGCATTTGTTAAGCAAAACACTAGAGAAACTTACCGTGATCAGGGAGGTGTACGAGCGGGCTGGCTCGCGCCGGTAGCTAGAGAAGGATCGTGCGATGCGTTTCTGGAGTTAAGCTGCACCAATGATCATTTCCAATGTCTCGTTAGCATTATGACACTCAAATGTTAAGACTAGCAAGTAATGTCCATTCTAGTTAAACTCACCGTGCTCCCAGGAGCAATCACTGGCATTGGCGGAGCGGTCTGACCGGACTTCTCACACACAGACTGCACATTTGGTTTTCACAACAGAGTCATACTAGTTAGTAATGAGACTCAAATGTTAAGACTAGCAAGTAATCTGCAGAAGAAACTTACCACAAGGAGCTCATACATGGCCCTTGCCTGCATGTCATTCCGTGCCCTCTCCTCCTCCAACATCTTTGTCGTCCTCTCCTCCAACTCACGCTGCCTCTCCGCCGCCTCCGCCAGAAGTTTCTCCGTTCTATCTCTCTCACTCTGTATAGCAGCCTGCAACACCACTCACATGACAATTTGTAATCATTGATGGAAGCGCACACAATGTAATGGAGAAAGATAGCTGAGTACTTATAACTAACCTTGAAGGCGAGTTGGACTGGCCGTTCACGAGGCCTTATCTCAGGAGCGGAGTTTGACTGGCGCGCCTTGATCTCCGGGAGAGTGCTAGGACAACGGATAAGTCCATCTCCCGTGGCTATGGAGCCATGGGACCTCCCACCACCAGATATCATCAGTAGCTCTGTATCAATAGGACCCTGGCTCGGGTTAAAGTCCTCCCCTTTCCTCACCTTCCCCTGATCTCTATATTGCACGAGCTTGTCGTGGGCGGAGATGTTGGTGAAGTTCTTTGGATCATCGAAGTCAGACGTAGAGAATGCCTTGACTTTCTTGTAAGAGCCAGTGTGGGCCATGGCATACAGGTCGTACACCTCTGGCACCTTATCCGCCTTATTGTAGCGTGCCTGAAAGAGAGAAACAAAGTAAATTAGTAATTAAAGGGCTAAAGCTAGCATGATGAATGAATTGCATGAATCATGAAGCAAACCACATACCCAGTTCCGCCCGTACTGAAATAAGTTGGAGCTGCCTTGGTGGTGTGGCACACCTTCCATTTGGGCACGTTTGTCCTTGGCCTCGTTGTGGGAGGCCCGCCATTGTTTTGAGCACCACGCATTGACCAACACCTCCCAACAATCCATCCGCTCTGCACACCATCTCGGAGGGGCCTAAGTTAGCAAATAGAAACTTTAGCGCTATGGCTATGAATTACTAAATGAAGGAAGTAAGTACAAGGCCTTAAGAATTACCTTCATGTACTGCTCCTTACTCAAGAACTTATCGCGGCACTCCTGCTTGGGCTTCTTGATACCACGCCCGGCGTAGTAGTCTCGAACAGCCTGCACCCGAACCTCATGCCGTAAGTTCTGAAGTAGGCGCTTGCACTCCTTGTCGATAACATCTGCCGCCTCCTCCTCGTATCCCTCCTCACACCTGTAGAATGTCTGCAATCAAATGATACAATATTGATTAGTACAATTAATAACTAGCTAGTTCAAGATTTTTAATTGTGTAAAGGAGAAATTACCCAGAACTTTCTGATCACCACGTCTGCCCTCGTCTTGCACAAGACACCGTCGATAATCTCACCCGGCGGGGCCGGGGCAGCCAAGTAGTGCTCCCAACTCAATCCAACCTCTAGAAGCCGACCCTCACCAGGCAACGTGAAAAACCCTGGGAAGTTTTGCCGAATCAGAACTCCAAGGACGGAGTTGGGCCGGCGGACACTTTCATGGTGGTCCCAACCCCTGCAGCATTACAAGGCCAATGCATTAGTTATTTGAAGAAACGTGAATGCAAAAGGTACAAAAAGATTAAATGCACTTACCTCTCCCCATCAGGGAAAATCAACCACCTCTGCTCGCGGGTCACCGGCACGGACGGGAGCCGTGTAGCACCACGCTGGTAGACGTTGCCCCCCTCCTCCTCAATATCAGTCGGCTCCCCGTCATCATCAGCATGGCCACTCGGCTCCCTGCCATCATCAGCATGGCCACTCAGCTCCTCAGGCTGACCCGACCAGGTACCCCATCCAGACGTGTGCTCCTCCGGGGTCTCGTGGGCCCAACTCTCGTGGGCCGAAGGCCCGTCGACCCGAGGCTCATGGGCCAAAGACCCGTGAACCGGAGGCTCATGGACCGGAGTCCATGTAGCCTCCTCCTCGGATGAGTCCACCCTAGCAGTCACGTGCTCGGGTGAAACAGCTGGGGGTGGCAGCAAGGAAGGAGCCGTAAGAGTCACCCTACCTCCTCTCCCGTGACCACGTACTCCACCTCCTCTCTTCTTCTTACCTCGTCCCCTACTGGGCACCGCAGTCGACGAAGAAGGGCCCGGTGGTGTCGACATACTGTCCAGCAACGCTCGGCGGAGAGGTGCATGTGCAATGGAAGACCTGCAACACGCGCCGATGAAGAAGGGGCCTTGGCGCGCTCTCGACCAGCGCCCACCATCTTTCAACACCTGCCATGACAAAGAATAAACGAAATTAGTACAACATAAAAAAAGTATCGACATGAATAATAATATGTATATCACTTAAGTGTATCATCTTCAAGTACAACATAAAAAAATTGAATACCTGACACTACTAATAATCTCGATCAGTATCATCAATAAATGCATAATCATCATCATCACTATAATCAATGATGGGCTCACTATAATCATCATCATCACTATAATCATCATCATCATCACTGGACACACAACAATTATATATATAATTCACCACAAAAATTATGCGTCGGATCCGGAGCAAAGCATATGCGTCGGATCGGGTGTTGTTTCGGGGTCGGGGGTTCGGTTGTCGGGGTCGGTTGTCGGGGTCGGGGTGTCGGGTCAGGTCAGGCTCGGGGTCGGGGTGTCGGGTCAGGCTCGGGGTCGGGGTGTCGGGGTCGGGGTCGGGGTTTTTTCCCCTCTTTTTTTCCTTTTCTTCTTCTTCCTCTTCTTCCTTTTCTTCCTTTTCTTCCTTTTTTCCTTGTTCTTCTTCTTTTTCTTCCTCATTTCCTTTTTCCTCTTCTTCTTCTCCTCCTCTCCTCTTTTTTTCTTCTTCTTCTTTCCTAAACCTAAACCTAAACCTAAAACTAAACCTAAATCTAAAACTAATACTAAAACTAAATCTAAACTAAACATAAACCTAAAACTAAAAAAACAGAAAAAAAAGGAAAAACTAAATCTAAACCGAAAACTAAACTAAAACTAAACCTAAAACTAAACCTAAAACTAAAACTAAAACTAAATCTAAACTAAACATAAACTAAAACTAAAAAAACAGAAAAAAAACAGAAAAAAGAGGAGGTAGAGCTCACCTGGGGCAGGGCCGGTGGAGGAGGTGGCCGGTGGAGGAGGGGGGCGGGACGACCTGGGG